>NC_092345.1:80950582-81289590 GCF_963676685.1 Mytilus edulis | reverse complement strand
AATTTGACATTGAACAAGTTACCATGGCAACAAATCATGACTAAATTTGTATATTTTAAAAATAATCGTGATTTTCTTTGTAATGCCCCGTCTAAATTGTTTAGAAATCAAGATTTCAAATCCATCAAGCAAAGTTCACTTTAGATGGGTGAGGCTATTTTTATGTACTTTTTGGTCGTTTAGCTCTTCACCTGTTTTAATTCTCATACATCCCTGGCTTTCAAATATTTGGCATTGAGCGCTTCTGATGAAGGTTTTTTTTCAGAAAAGCGCTTCTAACGAATGCAAAAGAAGAGAGGTGAAGATACCAGAGGAACAGTCAAACTCATCAATCGAAAATAAGCTGACAACGCCATGTCTAAAAATGACAAAACAAGCAAAGTTTAAAAGAAACAACATAGAAAACAAAAGACTGAGCAACACGAACCCCATCAAACACTTGGGGTGATCTCAGGTGCTCCGGAGGGATAAGCAAATCCGACAAATAATAGTACACAAGCAACATATAACGTGAAGTTTTCATATTATTTCTTATTGGGGTCCATTATTGACTAAATCAAACAGAGATTTGATTTTTTTTGTCAGCAATATATCATAATTTAACCTTAAGATTGAAATATGATGGTATGTACTAAGCGCAGCAAAGTAATAAATGCTAAAAATTGTACATCAGTGATAAGTCTGATAAAAAAATACTACTTTTAAAAATAGATGACATAGGACGCAAGGACACGAATGGGCATTTTACAGAAAAAAGCTGTAAACTTCAAAGATTATATTTTATATATTTTGTTGGATTCAAAGTTCACGTAAAGGATTTCATTTTTTAATCTGTTTTAGCATCTATGAATAAAAACAAAGTAAAAACACAAAAATACTGAACTTACAGGAAAATCAATTCGGAAAGTCCATAATCACATGGCAAAATCAAATAACAAAACGCATTAAAAACGAATGGACAAGAACTGTCATATTCCTGACTTGGTACAGGCATTTTCAAATGTAGAAAATGGTGGATTAAACCTGGTTTTATAGCGCTAACCCTCTCACTTTGATGACAGTCTCATCAAATTCCGTTATATTTACATTGATGCGTTAACTTAACAGACACAATAAATAAAATAGTCAAAATATGGGTACATCAGTCATCATCGTATTACAATTTAACAGAACACATTCATTGATGTGTGTGTCTGACGTCAGAAAATTTTATACGTCACATAAGGCAGCAACCATTTGATTATCGGGGGGGGGGGGGGGGGGGGGGGGGGGGGGGGGGGGGGGGGGGGGGGGCTATGGATTTTTTCCCCGGACAAACTTTTTTTTTTGCCTACGGCGAAAAGCAATCTATTTTTTTGGAGACAAGTCGAAAACAATTTTTTTCTTTCAATTTTAGCATTACATATAGTGGCAGCTGAGGGTCAAACAAACAATTTTTTTTCCTCAGGGTCAAAAACAATTTTTTTTCTCTCCAAAAACTGGAAAACAAACCTTTTTTTTCTATAAAAATCCATAGCCCCCCCCCCCCCCCCCCCCCCCCCCCACCCCCAAGAAAATCAAATGGTTGCTGCCTAAATTTTTCGTTCAATGTGCATACACACAATTTTAAAATTTACACAGGCAATGTTACCATGTAGGGTGAAAAAATCAAAAGTATGTATGAATAAATTTCAGAAACAGACCAAACAGATTGAAAATAGTCAAAAAGCTATTTATAGAATTTATAAGATTCCACAAATAGTTAATTCCAATACGCGATTGATTTTGACGTTTATGGTTCAATGTATATTGTAATTACTATACGATATATAAAAATATTAATTTTCGCGAACCATTTAGGTCACGGAAATTCCAAAATATGGCATCAGTAAGGAGAGTTGTGCAAATAATGTAAATACACAGAACCCCCTCCAAACTTTCTTTAACTAAAAGTATTCATCATTTTCTATTTTATATGTACTAACAACATTCCATTTTTAATAATAGAAATATATCATAATGACATAAACTAGAACAATATCATACTGACGGGATCTTTTAAAGTACAGATTCACGTTATAAGAACCAAAGAAATACAAAAAGTCGCATATACAAAGCACGCCACCAAAAAATGAAAAACAAAACAAACACATTGACGAGATGTATAAGTACCGAGCCACGTCAAACGGATATCACATAAAACCATTCAACGGTAAAAGTAATATTAATAATAGAACAAGGACAAATGAAAGAACTATAAAACACGTTGTTAAGATGATTAACAACATCAGTACGCAGAATCAAGACCATCGTGTATTATTTGTGAAGTTGATACGGAATATTTATCATCAAGGTCTTGGTACCTTCTGATGATTTGTTTTTAGAAAAAGGACGAGACGTTCTTCGAGATACCCCTGGTTCATCAAATTTCTACTCAGACACTGATGCCGTTTTACAAAGTCTAAATAAAAGACGTTTCCCAGTTTCCTACAACCTTTGCGTGCTGTATTCCTTGTCACTAGGTCTTTTGTGGTATGGATTGTTTAACGATCTATTTCTTTCATAACTGATAATGAAGTTGATATTTTTGGTGGTAAATCTGTCATTAGGGACTGTATTACTTTGCAATGTATACGAGAAAACGTACTTTTTTGTGTGTATTCGGTCATTTAATTCCCAAGAAAAGCAGTGAAATGTCTTAAACATGCCAATTCCCATCGAAATTCCAAACTTTACGTTAAACCAAAATGACACCATGTCAACCCTATCAAGTTGCAATTATGATAATCATATTATATTATTTGAGAGATAAAATGTAACAAATTTTACGACACAAAAATTGGGAAACTCGATCATTATATAAGACAAAAGTGACGTGATTGCCATTGAGACAATTATCCACCACAGCCTTATTGACATGGATAAAACAATTGGTTATATTGGTCATTTTTTCTTCAATGTGAGCAAAACCATAATCGTATCGTCAGCTTAAAAAGCCTCCAGCATGAAAAATGTGAAAAATAAAATCATCAAAACAAAAAGTTATTTTATACTGTGTTGCTCATACTATTACATTATGTTATTAAAACTTATATTGTCTCCTCTTTTTATATATAAAATAACGATTATGACAGCAAACACATAAATAATAACGCTTTAGTTATAGAAAGCAAAGCAAACAGTCACAAATTAGAATAGCAGAAGAAAATAACCAAAAATAAATGAGATAGAAAAGATAAAAAAGACAAAAAAGACATATACGAACTATACGAAGATGTGGTATGAGTCAACTCTCCATCCAAGTCACAATTTGTAAAATTAAACCATTATAGGTCAAAGTACAGAGCTTTGGCTCACATACAAATGAAAGCTATAAATGGCCTACTAAATATCTAGTGTAAAACCATTCAAACAGGGAAACCAACGGTCTAATCTATATATAAAAAAGAAACGAGAAACATTCACGAAGCACACCAACAAACGACACCCACTAAACTTCAGATTCTTGACTAAGGATGGGTACTAACAAATGCAGCGGGTTAACACATTTTAATAAGAGCCAACCTTCACCCTAGCTTAAACAATAGTGTAACATGATAATATAGAAAGCCACGCTATAAATTATCAATTAAAATGTCTTAACTCAATCTAAAGACATATTAACACAAATCAGTGAACATACACTGATAAAATGAATTTGATCTATGACACAATGTAAATACAAAGTTAATAAAACAAGGGGTTAGATTTAAAACAATACCAGGAAAATAACCGTAACCTTGGTAAAAATTTCGCAAAATAAAATGACGTACACAGGCAATGCATCTTTTCCAGATAATAACTTCAATATCTTCAACAGAAGAACCACACGAACATTTAGTATAATTCAATACATGTATCTTTTTTATTTAGAGCAGCATTAATGGAACTGTATTGGTATCTTAGGCTTGCGTGCAGTATTTCACATTTAAGTTTCCCCGCCAATTTCGAAATACAAGGATTCTACGCTTGAATTTGTTATTATCGATGTTACTATCATTGCAAGCTATTAATTTTTTCACTGATTGATAGAAATCATATCAAAACACGGTTCCCATACTTAGCATCCATATTCCAAGTGGTTTTTTTTTTCTAAAAGTAAATTTAAGTTTCCTCAATACGTTTACCTATTTAAATACAGACTTTACCTAAATGTCCAGTTTCCATTTAACGAGAAAGTGAAACCTAAATGCTTCTGATGTTTAACTGTTTCCACGATATCTTTTGATGGTTTGACATTTACGATTTCTTATGGTGAGGTTTCTTTTGAATCGAAAATAGCATGTATGTCAGGACAAAAAAGACTCGCCTGTTTCTGTTGTAAATATGTTCTCTCTCTATATTCTTACCTTCGTCTTGTAACACAGATGTATACAATAATGACTGCACTGATGATCACCGTAAGTACTGATGTTATGATTATACCTGTAAAAAAACAAATGTATCATTAGATTATACCGTTTGTTTTTTCCCGTTTGAATGATTTTAAACTAGTAATTTTTTGGGCCCTTTATAGCTTGCTGTTCGATGTGAGTCAAAACTCCGTGTTGAAGACTTTTATAAATTGTTACTTGGATGGAGAGTTGTCTCATTGGCATTCATACCACATCTTCATATATACATTAATACATTCATTTTATACTGAAAAAACAAGGAATTGAAATAATTTACAGACTTTGATGTGGATATATAAAGATGTCAGTCAGGGTTAGCTCAATATTTCTAATACATTACTAACGGAAGGTTCATATCTAACAATAATTAAAAACATTTCACATGATATTTATACGAAGTGTTTGTGTACCCAGCATTTTCAAATAGAAAAACAAAGGAGATGTGGAATCCGTCCAATCAATGCAATTTTTTTTTTTTATTGTTTTAAAAAGATTAGAAAGGTGTAAACCAATAGTTCCTCTCTCTGAAGTACTTTTAAAATTGTACGTTCTATTTTATAGTTATTTGCAAGATTCAAGCACCAATATTTAAATGGTTTTATTATTATATTGCTAAATCGTTAAAAACTGACAACGACAACCTTCTATAATGCAAATTACGGTGAAATAATATGAAAAAAGAGGTGTTTTTAATTTTTGGAAACTACCTCGATCAATTTTGTTTAGCAAAAACTAATGTGCTAAAGAGGCAATTAATTCATTTCAGAAGCAGGAATGTGCAGAATATTTTTCATCCAGTTACACATGCTTTAGATATTGCATTGTATGGACGTTTGGTGCACTGTTCAATGTAATAGAACTCAAATGCCACTCCAAGGAAAATTCAAAACGGAAAGTCTTTTATGAAATGGCTAAATCAAAAGCCCAAAACGCATCAAACGAATGAAAAAGAACTGTCATGTTCCTAACTTTGTATTTCCTTATGTATATTTAATAACTAGAACAAACTATTCAAATATTTATTTCTATATACAAAAATTGCATTTCGATTCGATTGTAAATGTTTGGAAATGTAATTGCTTTTAAATTCACCAAATATGTAGACCTCTGTCCAAACAGAGACATGTGATCTGCCGAATAATCTGTCTATGGATCCTATCAGAACATATATTTAAAAGAGAACGGTACCATAAACGACAGTCTAAATACATTCAGCCGACAAATGGACACTTTGTGAAAATTCAAGTAAAAAGGCATGCTTCATTAGATAAGTATATTCAGTTCTTTTAGTTCATTATACATTTCTGGCAGGATTAATTGCCTGTATAAAAGTAAAGCCATGTGATATAAATTGTGACTGAGTTCAATTTCTCAATAAACTATTTGTCTTATCAATAAATTGTTCGTGTTCTGTCTTGTCTGACAAAGCGTACACTACAACATGTGGCAGCGGTGGAATCAAAGAAAGTACACAGAACCTTTAGTGTGATATTTTTTGGTTTTTGAAATTGCAATGGCGGATTCAAATGGGGATATTACAACCTATGGGTCTATCTTTTGGATTTCAATTGTGGCGATAGGAACAATTATCATCAGAACACTAATCGAGAACATCAATTTACCCCACCAGAAATATGAACTTTTACATATCTAGGATGTTTATTTAATCAAAATCAGTAAAATCCTCCCTACAGACAGACGTCGTCAATCTTTATTCCACAGAATCAGGACCACACGACTCCGCTTAGTAATACCCCATATGCCTTTGGTTAATATCCGTATACAGTTATGGCCAGTATGCCAGCTACCGAGCGTTTAAAACACATGAAAGAAACAATGTTTTTAAGGAGACAGAAACATTTCATTTTTGTGGAAAGGATTTTTTTATTAAATGTGTTTGTGTTTATTAGTTTATTAATACATATGGGCTAAAACTATTTATCCATGGCAAGATTTTGTTTGCTGGTTATAAGAGAACAGTGTAGACGATCGTGATTGCCAAATGGCAGAGGGAAATGTACACAAACGGATAATTTTGTTGACCCACTCATACTAAGCAAAGACAAGTGATAAGCTGAAGGATTCGTCAATGGAAAATATCAAAACAAGAATTTGAGGAGATGTCTATATTGCTTCTGCTTTATGTTGATCCATTGTGAAAAATAAATTTATAACTGGATTTGTTATCTAATTAGCAACACGACGGATGCCACATGTAGAGCAGGGTCTGCTTAAACTTTCGGTGTACCTGTAATCACCACTAGTTTTTGCAGTGTTCGTGTTGCTCAGTCTTTTTTGCCATGGCATCGCAGTTTATTCCCGACTTATGAGTTTGAATATCACTTTTGTATGTTTCGCTCTTCTTCTTATTACATTAATTAAGGTCATTCATTTGCTTTTAGTTCATAATTAATACTGTCTCGAATTAGTGGCTTAATCAGAGTAGAATTATTTGCCAAGTCAGTAATATGACAGTTGTTATCTATTCGTTCGACGTGTTGGAGCTTTTAATTATGCCATTTGCTTATGGACTTTGCGTTTATAATTTTCCTCGTAGTTTGGTTTTTTTTTTATTTTTTTATTTTGAGTGTATTTCGTAAGAAAATATACCAGTTGTCTTTTATGGTGAGGAGCAAGGAGTACAGTTTGGGATAGACCAATTTAAGTTAGTCAATTGTATCGAGTATGCAATTGCATAAGTATTGAACATCTCGACTCTCATGGAAACTCTGGAAAACGCTATTAGTATTTTATAAAATGTGTTTTTTGCTAATTAGTGCTCATAAGTCGAAAACACTCTGACAACGCAAAAAAACGAAAACGACCAATAGACCAACAACAGTGTATAACACTCAATATAGAAAAAAACATAAGTCCGAGAAGCATGAACCGTTAATGTATAGATGGTTGTGAAAGGTAAACTAGTTGCAGATACTGATTCTGGGAGATTGGACGAATGTTTCGATTCTTGTTAAAAATGGCTTGACCGCAGCTCAAGGGTAGACTAGACGTGTTCTGTTATTAAGCAAGAAAGTTCATATCTTGTTAGCTATTTTTGTGTGTGAAAATATTGTTTCAAAATCTAATTTAATAAATTGGAATGAAAAGTATGAACAATATGTGTGTTATTCAGGGGGAGAACTTTTTCTCGTTTCAATGTATGTTACTTATCAGAAAAACCCAGAGTAGAACTTGGACAAAATCAAATGATAAATGCATAACCATCAGTCGTAAACTACATTTAAAAAATTCAAAAGAAATATTTGAAAACACAGCATCGATGCTTGCCTAAACATATCATATTTTCAATATTGTTATTTGATCGTTTGGTATTTATATAATTTGGTGTCTCGTCTAAACAAGTTGAACGACCCGACCCATCCCTGTGTATTTTCATGTTCAACTTACTTAATGAATAATCAATTGAAATTGCTTCTATCGATGCCTCTGTCGTTGTTACATTCATTACAGGTGCCGTTACATTCATATTGCTGAAAGAAAAATAATAACAACGAAACATTAAATAAGAAATAAACAAATAAATAAAACTGATAAGACAAAAAAGTTCAGATATGCGAAACATACCGGAAAGAAAAGTATAAAAAAGTTTATAAAGAATAACAGTTGCAACTGTACTTATATAAAGTGATATAAAAATCAGATGTATCTATACCTAACTTAATTTTAGGGGGTATAAGGTTTGAAGTGGCTTAACAATACGATAACCATATGATTAATATTTCCCAAAGGGCAAGAATAATTTATTGGAGCTGATTTTCGAACTTACCCCAGGTATTGCTGATATGAACTTTTGATATAAATCTAGCAAGAGTTGTAAATATTAGAGGGCTTAAATGCAATTATAATTAAAATTGGACTGGTTTTTTTTTAATTTGTCTCAGACATTGCTGGTAAAACTTGATAAAAACCTGGCAAGAATTGTTCTCCTGAGAACGCTTACACAAATGGAAAGAAGAATGTAACACGCCCGGTATTTATATGCCCCAGCAACGCATCGGGGAACAAACTCACAAGTCTTCGAGTTTGTTTACAAACTACAGGTAATGAAAAATACTTATGTTAACTGTATTGATTATACAGGGGGAAAGACATCTTGGTGAATAGAAAATTGATACAAAAACGGTAAGCAAATTGTTTCTTGCTATCTTACAAAATAGATTTTTGTACAGTAATTACGTTATCCTCCCTATACCTGCTAATGCTAAGATATCAGTTAAAACTGTTTAAAGCAATATCAATTCTGTATTTGTTACAGTTTTAATTAAGATGTAATCAAGTAAATACACTTGTCATAGACACCAGACATTAAATGTTCACCAAACGCATGTTTCGTTTACGAAAGACTCACCAGTGACGCTTAGATTAAAAAGTAAAAAGGCCTAACAAGAAACGAAGAGCAAGAGCATTGCAGACCCAAATTTTCGAATTGTTTTGATAAATACAGCTACGGTTGTCAACTTATTTTTCCCCTAACAGAAGATAAAAAGTTTCGAAAATTCAAAGTTCGGTAAACAGTTTACAATTTAAAACATTGAACATATCAATGATCATTCATGCATTCCTGCTTCAAATTTGGTTATTGTATTAAACATGTTGAATGATTGTGTACTGCGATTTAATAATCCGTGATGACAGACGGCGGTCGTAATCTTAACTAAGAGGGTGGTAAATGGTGATTTTTGTGCAACGTGATCGCCGTTTTTTATTTCACGTTCAATGTGTTTTTACTTTTTTATTTGCCGTTCAGTCGTGCAAGACAACAACACTTGGCAGGGATCGTCAAGACATAAACCAATTATATCATAAATGTGTTTTCTAATCGGGAATATCAAGTAAAAGAGAGAGTTTTTTTTTGTTTTTTTTTTGTAATTATTTTATTTTTGATGATGAAACATGTGAAATTACATACTACAGTATTCGATACACATTTTAAAAATAAAGTAATACTTGATAAATCAATTAAGTCATTAAAACGTTTAATCCCGCTGCAAATGTTTGCACCTGTCCTAAGTCAGGAATCTGATGTACAGTAGTTGTCGTTTGTTTATGTAATATATACGTGTTTCTCGTTTCTCGTTTTGTTTATATAGATTAGACCGTTGGTTTTCCCGTTTGAATGGTTTTATACTAGTAATTTTGGGGCCCTTTATAGCTTGTTGTTCGGTGTGAGCCAAGGCTCCGTGTTGAAGGCCGTACTTTAACCTATAATGGTTTCCTTTTTTAAATTGTTATTTGGATGGAGAGTTGTCTCATTGGCACTCACACCACATCTGCCTTTATCTATATATGGATATAATAAGATATATATATAAATATTACAAAAAGATTTTGTTAATTAATCAAATAAATTAAATAAAAGCTGCTTCTAACATATGCCATTTCTGATCCATTTTTACTTTTTGTACAGGGGTTAAGAAACATACAGAGTATTTTTCTATATTAATCCAATATTTTAAATATTCTACCCCACCATATTTTGTGGGGGATATGTTCTTACATCTACATTTGTATATATAGTATTTGAATAACAACAAAATATTGTTAACTGTTTTACTGTTTACAAAATCCTCAGACACACCTAACATGACTTCTTTTGCACTGAAATGCAGGAGAATGCCATAATTTTTAATCCCATCTATAACGGATAGCCAGAAGTTTTGTGATACATTACATTCCCAAAAAATGTGAAAAATATTTTCTTTAAATTCTGAACAAAAAGTCCAAAGTTCAGTTTCTTTTAATTTACATTTCAATAAAAATGAATTACATGGTAGAATCCTATGAACAATCTTAAATTGAAAGTTTTGCAAAAAAGAGTTTCTGGTTATAATGAAGGGCATGGAATAAATAGCATTCCAATCCTCAATCTGCATATTTAAATCTCTTTCCCATTTTTCACGGGAAGATAAAGATAATACTTTATTATCCTCCAAAAATAATGTATAGAAAAATTTACAAGATTTTGGTTCCTTTTTAACTTTATCTATTAATTTATTTTCAATAATTTTCAGTTTTGAACTACCTTCTATTATACTTTTCCATCTCTTTGGAATCGCACTTAAAATACTATGAAATTCTACAAAATTAGTATTGATATCATACTTTTTTTTAAATTCATCATATGAGAATAATGTATTATTATCTGACATCAGATCATTAATGAAGAATATACTATTTTCAACATATTTGAACCTCAAAATCATCTTGCCATCCATTAAAACAGAGAGTTAATATAAACAGGAAGACAGTGACTCAGTCACAAAAGCTTCACATCAAAGTATTTATTTTTCGTGCAACGTTCATGACCACCCTCACCTAAATATTCGCTATACTCAATGAATAAAATCATGTTAAGTTTTATGGACATCAGTGTCCCTTTATATCAAACATGTTTAGACAACTTAGTACAGGCCTTTAGTATCAGGAATATTGGTAAAGATAATATAGAAAGCTCACCTTGATTTGACTTCATATATCCGTATTATAGTTTGTGTTCGTATAAACAATAGCGTGAAGCGGATACAACTTAAATCTATCTAAAACATGTCATTTTTCATTATCATCAATTAATCGGATTAATTCAATTATATTGTATAACTGCTTTTATGTACAACCTATGTGTTGAACAAGACCTCATTTATATTGAGATGACACTTTTACCAAACCAAAATAAAATGGAGGTGCAGTTGAAGAAATGAACAAAGCCGACTATCTTGAAGAGGAAAAATTGTCAGCTCTCCAACACTTCTTTTCATTAATATTTAATATGTGATCCTAAAACATAACAACAAATAAATGAGGTCCTCGCTGAACCGAACAGAGAGAAACAGATAGATGAGGACACTTGCGATCAAATAACTTACGCCCCAGAAAATGACAAAAATTCGCTTACTTTTACAGGTTATCTAAAAAGGTTATGTGATATCTTCAGACCTTTTTTCTACTCATGAGTAAAACTTTGTGGAACGGAAAACTCGAAATACAATCCGACATCTTTCAGTTGTCCATGCAACATATTGATAACCACTTGTGGTGAATATTGACGACGATAAAACAAAAGTGATTTGAACGCAGAAAAAAACGTTAGTGAGTGAAAATATTAAAATAAAAGTATAAACAATAAATATATAAATGCATTAGACGTCATCTTCTCATTTACTACTTTTATACATGGTTATACGAAATTATGATAATCCTTTGCTAAAGTATATATGTTTTTGCATTGACCGCCAATATAACTAATGAACGACATTTCAAATTTCAATTTTAGATATCTGAAAAGTTTTTATTTTCGAAAAACCTATTGTTTTGTTTAAAGGTAATCATTGGACTATTGCTATTGTATAAATTGAATGTATAATAGATGTATTTTATTATTATCTCTTTCTATTATAAGATTTTGGTCTTTGGTTTGATATGATTAAAGGAACAATCTGAATAGGCCCCAGTCACACTGTCACGTTTTACTACGTTTGAAAATGCTACGTTTCAACTACGTTTTGAATACAAATGTCCCGTTATTTAGAAAGCTAGGTTTTACTAGGTTTGTGCCACGTTCTTATAACGTTTTCCTACGTATTAGTTCGTGAAGACCCATGTTTCCGCCAATCGTTGATACGTTTCACTATGTAGTAAGCACGTTTTGTTACTTTCCGCTAATCTTTGATACATATTTACTAGTTTTCAACTTCGTTTAAATTTTCGCTACGTTTGTTGTTGAATTCCTGTTTTGAACAAAGTATCAATACGTTTTTTTACGTTTCAATTGCGTTTCGATACGCTTCGTTACGTATACTCCCGGTTCGCTACGCTTTCAAAACGTAATAAAACGTAGCTCTTGAAACGTGACATTGTGACTGGGGCTACTTGTATATTATGTACCCATACGTTCTTCTTTCTATTTCAAATATTAGAAGGTATGTATCATTACGACAAAACCTGAGTATTTCGAAATGGTTGTCAAAAAAGAAAGTTGAAATGGGCGTTTTCAGATTCTTGTTAGTAAAACGTAGACACATAATTTGTGTTTCTATTAGGATAGGAAGTAGAAGTTTGCAAAACCATTCACAGAATTGAGAAAGAGATCAGCTTGCTGGTTACTTACATTTTCTGAAAATAAACAGTCCGAGTTTAAACGATAAAACAATATTGATGGTCGTGCATACATTTGTAGCTCGTGTAGACCTCTTTAATATACTGTCAAATTTAATTCTAATGCAACAACGTCTGTAACAATAAGGTGCAAAAGGTTACTATAGAATTAATAGGATAAAACATTTCTAGACAAAGGTTGGCAGCCAAAGTTAAATTTGCTAAGAAATGTTATAAGTAATGGAAAATATATATAATTTTGCATTGTTAACAATGTTTAAAAACCAACTTAAATTGTTGCGGGGTTAGCATGCTTAATAAGTTATTGATTTGTAAAGAAAGAAAAGAGTACTCGTGAATATATGTTTAGTTTAAATGAGTTGTCGAATATAGGTTTTCTTGTATTGTGTTCGATTTGGCTTTGAGATGATAAACAACAATTAATACGTCGAGTTGTTGCATTTGGTTCCGTGGAGTTAAAGCAAGACTGAATCACAACATTTGTACCACTATATTCCCTTTGTTTCCGTCTTAAAGAATTTACATGTGTGGTTTAGTGGTTGTCGTTGGTACATGTCCATCATATTTGTGTTTTGATTTACATTAGACCGTCAGTTTTTTTAAATGAATTGTATTACATTTTTCCTAGTTCTTTCATTGTTAACGGCAGTGTGTTTGTCTATAAATGTTTACATCAACATCATTTGAACATAACACTGCTGGTTGACGTTTCGTCCCCGAGGGTATCACCAGCCCAGTAGTCAATACTTCCGTGTTGACATGAAAATCCATAATGTTGTCATCCTGTTTACAAAACTTTGAATTTTTCGAAATACTAATATCAGGATTTTCTTATCCAAGTCATAGATTACCTTAACTGTATTTGGCACAACTTTTTGGAACTTTAAATCCTAAATGCCCTTCAACTTTGTACTAGTTTGGCTTTATAAATATTTTGATATGAGCGTCACTGATGAGTCGTATGTAGACGAAACGCGCGTCTGGCGTACTAAATTATAATCCTGGTACCTTTGATAATTATTTGATAATAGTTGTATTATTGGCAAATATACCAGAGCTTCTTTTTTTATTCGTTACACAAAATTATATTATGAAAATAATACCTTGTTGTTTTGTGTTTGTAAATGCTTCAAAATGATGATGAATCAAACCAGTGGATTGAACTGACCATATCAACAATAAAAGGTACGAACTCTTTTCAGTCATTGTTTGACTTAAAAATTATACTTCTTATTGATCGCACCAAAGAACGAAGTTCAATTTTAGAAAAATATGGCCTTCATTATCAATTTGATCAATAAAATATACAAAGTCAATGATTTACATCTAAATTGGATCTATTAAAAAAAACCTTACTGCTATCTATAATTAAATAAATATCTTTTGGGGTATGTCAGAACAGTGTTTATACGATGTTTTTTTGGCAATTTTTCGTACTTTAAAGCTTTAGTAAAATCTTTGACACATCCTTTGATACAAAATGTTCTGTAACAATAAGGTGCAAAAGGTTACTATAGAATTAATAGGATAAAACATTTCTAGACAAAGGTTGGCAGCCAAAGTTAAATTTGCTAAGAAATGTTATAAGTAATGGAAAATATATATAATTTTGCATTGTTAACAATGTTTAAAAACCAACTTAAATTGTTGCGGGGTTAGCATGCTTAATAAGTTATTGATTTGTAAAGAAAGAAAAGAGTACTCGTGAATATATGTTTAGTTTAAATGAGTTGTCGAATATAGGTTTTCTTGTATTGTGTTCGATTTGGCTTTGAGATGATAAACAACAATTAATACGTCGAGTTGTTGCATTTGGTTCCGTGGAGTTAAAGCAAGACTGAATCACAACATTTGTACCACTATGTTCCCTTTGATTTAACTTCTATCGATTTAATCAGTTATGGTGGTAAAGCTATAATGTTTGTATTGTCATATGCATAAACCGATACATATTCATTATGTACAAGAAGTATTTTTATTATCCTACCTGTAAATATCTTACATATACAATTTGAAAACTAAGTACACAAGTGTACTCTGTAAATAGGTACTAGGCTTATAATTTAATACTTCAGACCCGCGTAACGTCTACATAAGACTCATCAGTAACGCTCAGATCATCGAATGGCAATATAAATAAAAAAAGTACGTACTAGGGATATATGTGTTAATACACAAAGATGACGAAAAGCAATTCATTAAATAAGACAAAACCTCCAAAGATTGTAATATACACTAGAAGATGGTGGATTCTTCTGATTTTTTCATTCAACTGCATAACACAGAGTATAATATGGAATACATGGGGACCAATTTCACAGTCGGCAAAAGCGGTATTCCTATGGAAGGATGCAACCATCGGAATGATAGCTAACTGCAGTAATATATCAACTTCAGTTACAGTTTTCCTTGCTAGCTATTTAATGGATTATAAAGGTATTTAATGAATTCATATTACAAATAAGTTCATTCAAAACATTCTAGAAGGGTTATTCAGGTAGGAGATGTAATTAAATAGACATCAGGTCTTTCAGAATCTACACTGAGCTATATCAGAACAGGGAATATGTCTAGAACTTTCAACTATGAAGGGAGTTCTGGATCTATGAAATTCCAAAAAGTCAAACTATTTAGATATTGTGTGTCATGAACAAATATACTCTAATTATGAAATTAGAATTAGTTAAAATAAACCCTCTGTTATACTTAGATACCAAAAAGAAAACTATAAAGGTTTAGTTAGTCTGCTTCCTTCCATCCAAAACGGAAGTTGATCAATAAAATCCTATTAAAACTACATGTATTTACAAATTATGGCCGCCACAAGAATACAATGATTAAAAAGCTTAACAACTTAGTAAAACATGTCAAATATCATGATGTTATAATTGTATCATATATTCTGTTAGGAACATATCTCATTTGTCCGACATTTATGCGCAATATTAACACGATAAGACTATGGTAACCAATAAAAGGATAAGTCGAGAGAACTTTTTTGCGTAAAATGTTTTTGGCTGTCTGGGTTGCGGAGTGCAAATGAAAGAATAGCTTATTTTATGGGCATTCTTCGTTATGGTTATTTTTTTGTTATATCAGAAATGCAAAAAGCAAATTGTATGAACAAATAAGGGCTAGTTTAAAAAAAAACTTGATTAAGTGGTATGAAGACTTTTTAAATCAAAAATTTCTGAAGGACATGTAATCATAATTTTAAAAACAAATTCCAAATATTGATTTAATCAGCAAGAGACAAAGAAATGGGAGGGGGCATTCAAATTCCTAGATCGACTTAATATACTTTATGCCTTCATAACAATAACGATCGATTGTTGGTGAATTGTTAGTTTTACGTCCAGCGTCACATTAAAGCATATTCATGACAAGTTATAATATATCAATGTGTAGAATTGAATACATGGGGTTGATTGGAAGATGGTTTGAATAATCACAATACAAGCTACTTGAAGGACATCGGGTCCATAATTTGCTGTGTTCTTAGTATGTTAAATCGCTGATTTCATGTTAGTCAGTTTATCAATAGTGAAAGCACAGGGCACAAGGTACTCAGACGAAGTATCAACCTTTTGCGAGTAGCTGACAGGTCTCATGATATGGTACGGTCTATGAAGCGTTTTGAAAAATGAGTTGATTAATCGGTCAGTCCTAATTTATATGTTGAATTTCCGGATAATTAAGGATCAAGTTTTCACAAACCATCTTACTATTCTTTTATTCGAAACCAAATAAAGGCAACAGTAGTATACCGCTGTTCAAAACTCATAAATCCATGGACAAAAAACAAAATCGGAGTAACAAACTAAAACCGAGGGAAACGCATTAAATATAAGAGGAGAACAACGACATAACACCGAAACGTAACACACACAGAAACGGACCAAGCATCAGACAAAACACCACGAGAATAACAAATATAACATGAAAACCAAAGACATGAATTTGGGATAGACAAGTACCGTGCCACGTCTTATCTCAATTTCTCAAAAATAAGAGAAAACACAAACGACTCAACGTTAAAATGCAACACACACAGAAACGAACAATAATATAACAATGGCCATCTTCCTGACTTGGTACAGGACACTTTTAAAGGGGAATAAAAGTGGTGGGTTGAACCTGGTTTTGTGGCATGCCAAACCTCGCACTTTAATGGCAAAGTTAAATATAACATTGAAATGACAACATAATATTACAGGACTACAATACAAATTAATAGAACATATTAGACAAAGAAAAACATGATTAATAGATAACAAAAAGCATCAGGTTTAAAATTCAACACGCCAAAAACGCGCCTTGTCCACACAAGACTTACAAGTGACGCCCAGATATAAAAGATCGAAAGTGAAAAAAGTACAAAGTTGTACAACACTGAAGATCAAAAGTTGAAAAGGTTTTGCCAAATACGGCATTGTTTTTATGCCCGGGATAAGAACATTCTTATTATATAGAACAATTCATGCTATTGCAAACAGTACATTTTATCAAATGAATACGAAAGAGATATACATAAAGAAACTGAAGTATTAACTAATTACAGAAAACTAAACCCGAATACATAACGCCCAGATATAAAAGATCGAAAGTGAAAAAGGTACAAAGTTGTACAGCACTGAAGATAAAAAGTTGAAAAGGTTTTGCAAAATACGGCATTGACATCATTTCTAGGTAATCCTACACAGCTTGTATGTTTACTTTATCGATTTCACTCGTTTAAAAATTGTCCCGTCAGTGGACAACTTAGCATAAACGCATAACTCTTCTTCATTTGTCGCAGTTTTATTACCTCGTTCGTTTCCGTCTCAAGAATTTATATGGTTTAGTGGTTGTCATTGGTGCATGTCCATCATATTTTTGTTACGTAAATTGTTTTGTATTTCATAAGACGGTCAGTTTTCTAAAATGAATGTTTTCACATTTTTCATAGGTTCTTCTTATCGTTAAAAGCAGTGTGGTTGTCTATAAATGCTTACATCAACATCATTTGAACTCTGATGGAAGGTTGTCTTATTTTCAATGATACCACAGCTTCTTGTTTTTTAATTTTTACACAATATTATATTATGAAAACAATGCATTGTACTTTGTGTTTGTAAATATATCAAAATGATCATGAATCCTACCAGTGAATAGAACTGACCATATCAAGAATTAAAGGTATGAACTCTTTTCAGTTATGTTCTAATACATAACTTTAAGCGAACATAAATTATCAACAAAATAAACTGTACATCTTAATATGGGATCAGCTCTTCTGACAGAGTGTATCAAAGCTGTCATCTTATTAAAGACAAATGCAATGTAATAAATGTTCATTTTTTACTGTCTGCATAGGCCGCTGAACGTAACAAACACGAAAATCCAATCTACAAAAATAATAACCATTTTCATTAGGTACGCAAATACATATTATGAATAAAAAAAAAGATTCTGTTCTTACATACATTATTATTTACATTAATCAAAAATAACACAAGAAAAATACATTAAATCGGGTTGGAAGGTGGGAAACTTTACTGCACCAAAGCGGATCTTGATTTAAAATTTCTTCACAAAACCGCCAAATGTATAACACGAAATATTTGAATTGAACTTATTCAAATATTATGGTCTGTTTTAACTCGACCAATGAAAAACATTTAACCCATTATATACTTTCAACACGTGTATATATTTATAAACAAATACACGTGGTAATGTTTACATATCGGTGAACATAACTTTAATAAATATATTCATTGTTTGACTTAACAATCATACTTCTCATTGATTTAACCAAAGGACAAAGTTCAATTTTAGCAAATTATGGCCTTTAATTTCAATTTGATCACAACATATACAAAGTCACTGATTTACTTCTAAATTGGATCTATTCAGAAAGGCTTTCTGCTACTCATAATTAAAACAAATATCTTTTTGGGTACGTCAGAATACGATAGTCTTTTTGTGCATTTTTTCGTAACTCAAAGCTTTGGGAAAATCTTAGACACATCCTTTGATACGAAATGTTCTGTAACCGTAAGGTGTAAAAGGTTACTTTTTTTTTAATTAATAGGATAACACTTTTCTGGGCAGAGGATGGCAGCCAAAGTTAATTTTGCTAAGTATTTATTATAAGATATGGAGAATGCATATAATTTTGCATTTTTAACAATATTTGCAAATCCACCTGTTTAAGGGTTTGCATGCTAAATAAATTATTGAAATAGAAAGAAAGAAAAAAATACTTGTCAATACAATATACGCTCAGTTTGAAGGTGTTATTGAGTATAGATTTTTCTCGTATTGTATTTCATTTGTTTTTGAGTTGATGAACATCAATTAATACGTCGATTCGTTGCGTTTAGTTACGTTGAGTTAATTTAGGACTGAATCTCTATCCCTGCTTTCCCACTGATTTAACTTCGATCGATTTTAATCATTTGTAATCCTGGTACCTTTGATAACTATTATGGCCGTAGATCTACAATTTTGTGCATTGTCATTTGCATATACCGATATATGTTTATTATGTACATGAAGTGTTTTTATTATCCTACCTGTACTTATCTTACACATACAATTTGAAAACTTAGTACACAAATATACTCTGTAAAAATGGCAGTGTGAACCAGACAGGACGTACCAGAAATATATGGCTGAAGACACAAAGAATATGAGAAGAAATTTGTTAAATAAGAGAAAACCTCCAAAGATTATTGTATACACTCGAAGATGGTGGATTCTCCTGATTTTTTCCTTCAATTGTATAACACAGACTCTAATATGGAATACATGGGGACCAATTGCACAGTCGGCAAAAGCTGTATTCCTATGGAATGATGCAACCGTCGGAATGATAGCGAACTGCAGTAATATATCGACTTTATTTACAGTTTTCCTTGCTAGCTATTTTATGGATTATAAAGGTATTTAATGAATTTATATTTAATTCATTCAAAAAACCGTAAAGGTAGAAGGGACATTTCAATTAGAAAATGAAATTCTATAGACACCAGGTCTTTTAGAATCTACACTAAGCTTGATCAGAACAGGTAACACAACTAGCACTATCAACTATGAAAGGAGACATGATTTATGAAATTAAATATGGGTTGAGCATTCTTGCAATTGTCAAACTATTTAGATATCTTGTGTCATGAACTGATATACTCTAATTTGTGTAATTATCATGAAATTAGAATTGGTTAAAATAAGAACCCCTTTATTTTCTTAAATGCCAACAGAAGTCTTTTAAGGTTTAGTTAGTCTGCTTCCTCCCAACCAAAACGAAAAATGATGAGTAAAATCCAATTAAAGCTACATGCATTTACAAGTTATGGCAACAAGAATACGACAACTATGTAAAACATGTCAATTATCAGGATGTTACAATGGTATCATAGATTCTCTTAGTAACATACCTCATTTGTCCGACATCTTTGCTCAATATATATACTGTTGGACTATGCTAGTCAATGTTAGACTCGAGTGAACTATCTTACATTAAAGGTTGTTGACTGTCTGTGTTACTGAGTGCAAATAAAAGTATAGCGTATTTTATAGACACTCTTCGTTATGTTTAATATCTTTTTATATCAGAAAAGCTAAATGTATGAACAAATATGGGCTATTTTTCATTTGTTTTTGTTTTAAATGTTTGTTTTCATTCTGTTTTAATTAAGTCTCCACTTCGGTGTTGACAGGAACATCTACTATATTGTAATTTTTAATAAATTTACTGTTTGCAAAAGTAAGAATTATTCTACCTAAATACTAAGGACTTTCTTTTCCCAGGAAAAGATAACCTTAGACGTATTTGGCACCACTTTTTATAATTTTGGGTCATCAATTCTCTTCAGCTTTGTACTTGTTTTTTTTTTTACTATTTTGATCTGAGCTTCACTGGTAAGTCTTATGTAGACGAAACGCACGTATGGTGTATTAAATTATAAGCCTGGTACCTTTGATAACTAGCATATCGAAATGTCCTATTGTAATGTTTATTTGTGCATTTCTTTGTCCTTAATGTTCTTTCATCTATTTATACTGTAGTCCTATCATGTAATGTCATTTTAATGTTATATTAACCTTGCCAAAAAAAAGCGCTAGGTGTGGCTAGCCGCAAAACCAGGTTCAACCCACCATATTTTTTTCTTAAAATGTCCTATGCCAAGTAAGGAAAATGGCAGATGTTACTAGTATCTTTATCTGTGTGTGTTGCATTGTCATAATGGTTTTTTGTTGCACTTCAGTGTTACTGTTGTTTCGTTGTTTTACTCTTATAGTTGATGTGTTTACCTCAGTTTTAGTTTGAAACATAACCCGGATATGTTTTCTCTCAATCGATGTATGACTTTCGAATGCCGTATACTACTGGTGCCTTTATATTTCAAACAGTTGATTGAGTGAAAAGCTGACGATTTTTTAAGTCAAATTTTCTGAATGACATGTTATCGTAATTTTTAAAACAAATAATCATCGCTTCTCCTTTGGCGGAATGCGTGTGGTACGGACATGCCAAAGATGTGATAAATAGTTTTTTTTTGTGTTTTTTTATCAGACACAGGTTAAAATGATATCCGGACACTGATGTTCAATGTATTATCAATAAACGTCTTTAAGTTTTGCGAAGACTCGCATTAGTCCAAAACGATTTGACTAATAAATGATTCGATTTTTGGTAAAAATAAATTAAGTAAGCAATGATTCTAATTTTATCTCAACATTTTCAAATGTTTTACCGTTTCTTTGAATGAAGCTTATTTAGATTAAACACTCAATTTATCTATAATATTACAAATAACCTGTTGAAAAAAAAAAGATACACACATGGCTGAAACATTTAGTAATCTCTGAATCGCTGAAAGACCAATTAAGTTGTGTACAAAATTGACAGTTTATGAAAGATCAGCAATAATGACCGTAAATTAAAAAAAACATAACATACAACTGAAAGCAGCAACCTGGTCAAGCACATGAACAAGTTGTTATATTTAACTGGTTTTCAATTACTTAATCCTCACCTCCATTTGATTAACAGATTTTAAATAATTTTTGCTGTAACCTTAAGAGAGTTTAAAGAACTAAACCTGCTGATATGAAGTCAAACCGTCTTAAAACTGTTATACCATTGGCTAAATAAAATCAAACCCGGATTCTTCAAGTCGATTTTTTTTTTCATATTTAAAAATGTTGTGAAATGATCAAAGGACGTATATAATATTTGATACGATATTTCTTTCAAAGCTAAATTATCGCTATCTCAATATCACATTAAACGTCAATTATAAATAACAAAAACAGATTGATAACAAGACAGATCACATGTTATTGTACAAAATGTGTAAATGTAAAGCAAAATGAAGAAAACTTAAACTGTTTTAATTTTAAACTATGGAAGACCTCGACCGTTAATCCGCAATCACAATGTCACTGTTTTATATACAAGGAGGTGGTGGATGTTGGCTGTTTTTTCATTTAGTTGTTTTATGCAAACTTTAATTTGGAATACGTGGGGACCTATAGCGCAGTCTGCTAAAACAGTGTATGGATGGAGTGATGGAACGATAGGTTTGATACCAAGCCTTGGTAATATAGCTTGCATGTGTACAGTTTTGTTGAACTGTTATTTTATGGACGAAAAGGGTATGTACTCAAAACCAATTGTCGTTTGTGGAATACATATATCAATATATTCTTTTATTATATTACATCTAGGCCCTTATAAAGCAAATTTACTGTTATGCTATTTTGCTTGTATCGACATGACGTAGGACTATAAGGTTTTGTGACTATTGCAATGTTATTTTATGGATAAAAAGGGAACGTACAAAAATAATTGTTACTTATGCTATACATATATACTTGTTCTTGTTAAACCGGATTTGTTATCTCATAAGCAACACGACGGGTGCCACATGTGGAGCAGGATCTGCTTACCCTTCCGGAGCACCTTAGATCAGCCCTAGTTTTTGATGGGGTTCGTGTTGTTTATTCTTTAGTTTTCTATGTTGTGTCATGTGTACTATTGTTTGTCTGTTTATCCCTTTCAGTTTAAGCCATGGCTGTGTCAGTTTATTTTCGATTTATGAGTTTGACTGTCCCTCTGGTATCTTTTGTCCCTCTTTTTCAACTTTATTTAACTTTTTTTTAATATATGTAGATAATATGAGAATGCAGCTTTTTTATATTTAAAGGTCTTCGAATCTCAGCTGTGTTATGTTCTGGTTTGATATTTGCTGCTTCTGGACTAAGATGTATTACAAGTGATCCGGAATACGCTACTGGGTAGGTTTGTATGATAGCAACACGTATTTTGATTGTAGTCTACGTATCAAAAACATACAGCAATAGGTCAATCCCCACTTGCAGCATATGTAATTGAAACACATCAACTATAAGAAGAGAACAACGAAATAACAAAACACAGAAGTGCAACAGAAACAAACAACAATGCAACATACATAGAAACGCACTATCATATTATAGTTTATTTGTTAATGCTTCTATAAAATTAGAAGCATTAACAAATAAACTTGTATATAAGTCTCTGATAAATAAAAAAATTGAACCAGCTATTGGACCCAAAAAATGGCTGCGTATATTTGATATAGATGATGTGTTATATCAAAACTATCTATATAAATTTTTATTCAAATATTTAAAAGAAAATAAACTTAGAATTTTTAGATGGAAATTACTACAACATATTCTACCTACAAAGAAACTTTTATGCAGGTGGAAAATTGTAAACAATAGTTCTTGTAATTTTTGTACACAAGAAGAAGATTATGATCACTTCTTTATACTGTGTCCGTATTTAAAACTTTTTTGGAATAAAATAAATGAAGTTTTAAATAACAGTAAAATAACTTTTAAAGTAAAACTAAGACACTTAGTATTTGGATATAAAACTTCTGAAGAAGAATATTTTGACTTAAACTATTTTTTAACAATTGTGGGCTTTTCAATTTATAAAGCCTACTACATATCTGATCAAAAGACAAAAAATGTCAATGTTTACTCAATTTTTCGCAATGAGTTCAATAGAAGAGTATGTTTGAAGGTTAAAAGTAATGTTTTAGCAACTATTAGAAAACATATTACGTGATTAATCGATATTATCTAATATATATATATATATATGATGTAAAAAATGTAATATGTATTTTGCAACTAATCACTACCCTGAGTGATTAGTGGATTGTAACAGGGAACATCGGGAGCAGCTTGGACTCTTGAATGATATTGTAACAAGCCAATATTTGAAATAAATATTTATTTATGTTGTTAAAAAAAAAAAGAAACGCACTATCAGATAACAACTGCCATATTCCTGACTTGTTACAGGATATTTTAAGAAAAAATGTTGGGTTGAACCTAGTTTTGTGGCTAGCCAAACCTTCGCGTTTTATGACATTGTTAAGTATACCGCTAAAATGACAACATTACATGACGGGCAATACAGTACACATTCATACAAATACACCAAAGATAGATAACTAAATAAATAAATAATATCATAGTTCATTTCGACATGTTAACTACAGAATAACAACGAATAACTAAAATTAATTAAGACAGTACACACAAACTGCTTAATAGAATTACGAAGTGTGTGTCTGTAACACGAATGGATTGAGACTGGTTAAGTACTCAGTATTTGTTTAAATTCCTTTGAAAAAGAAAACAAAATTATACACTGTTATTCCAAAACGGTATACTCAAACTATATGTTTGGTGCGGCGTTATTCGGTGTGAAACAGGAGCTTTATCAACTTGCACACTTCAATTTCAAAAAGTAGGTAGTTCAAATTAAGGAGTCCACCAAGGCTAAACTTTAATTTCATATATTTTTTTTTGTATTCAAGATCAATAACCAAAAGACAATACAAGATATTTCTAGACCACAATAAACTAAATTAAAGCTTGCCTTCATATCGCATTAAATCTGAATTTCATTTAAACTTTCAATCTGTAAAACCCACAATCATTGCTTTAAAAATTCAAAATGGTCAAATATTTCAAATGAGAAACTCAATGAAAATAATATCTTTTAATTTATTGCGTCCTAAGTCTTGTTTGTGTTTACCTTATATGCTATGTAAGGATACATATAAAATATTGACGATGTTTGGTTTTCAATACGATAAGTCATAGATTAATCTGAGTGCAACCTTTTAATCTTTGCAACATGTTATTTTGGGAGAACATGTAATTGTCTTATACCAGTTACTAAAAGGGAAGCTTATTATTAGATATTGATTATAGTTATAATTGTGCACAAGTGACATAAAGATTGCTTCACGAGTTACAGTCATGATTCTACTTCGTCAAAATGAGCTCTCCATTACGCTACCCAATTGTTTAAATCGTGGTTGCCATTATAGTGATGACGAGTCATGAAATCTAATATATTTATCCACATATCATCTTTACGATTTTGACATCACAGTTGTAATTTATTTATTTCCATGTACTGTAAATGCTATTATGTCTATTCCAGATTGATGTATGCATCTGCAATAATTAATGGAGTAGCTGGTACAACTTTTTTCTCGGGACCACCATTGTTAGCATCGTTGTGGTTCCCTCTTAAACAACGAACAACAGCTACTGCTATCAGCTCACTATGTATCTATGCTGGATTGGCAGGAGGGTTTCTTATTGGTAGTCAATTTCTATAACAAATACGCATAACCAAACTTTTGCCAAACAAATGTATATGAGTTTTATTCATTTTGCAGCGTAATAGTTGCTTTGAGCCTTTTTATGAATACACTAACCAAGAAACATATCTCCTCAGAATCAAATATGTCAAATCAGTTTTATAATTTTTAAGGTAACTTTATATTTAGTTTTGTTCTGAATTAAACACAAAAGATATCGGCACCTTTAACAAATATTGTTTTACAATGTAACGATACGAATTACGTTTCTTCATTCCTAATCATACAACTTAAGGTATTTTCATACTTTAAATAATTCTATAATTTATATTTGTAGGTCCACAATTAGTTTCGGCACCCATATATAACACAACAGTCAGATATCTTAAAAGGTAGTATGTTTTGTGTTTTTATTCGTTATCGAGTTTCTACATGTTTGAACTTTGTATTTTTACAACAAATACAAACATAATGAAGGTATGAAATCTTACCAAAACATGTTTCTATAATTGGCGAAGCCATCGTAGACGACAACCAGTAAATATAAACAAATACATAGTAAAAGTATCAGCAAATGATATTTAAACGGCTTCATATGTGAAAAATATCTTTACCAATCAGAGTTGGTGTCAACTAATGATTTGTCTCTGTTGAATATATACAAATGTATGTTGTTAAATTAGACTATGACTTCGAGTATGCCATACGACGAAGGCGTTGGTCCATTTCTAAATACTGTTACAAACTCATCAACGATACCAGACTTATAATTTTGTTCGCTAGACACGCGTTTTGTCTACAAATTCTAATTAGTGACGCTTGAATAAAAAACAGTGTTGACCTGTGTAGATTTGCGTGGATTATGGCTACTATTCTTTCTTTTTGAATACCGATAATTAAACTATTTAAACATTAATTTGTCATATTGCTCATCAAGTATAAAAGCATTTATAGATCAATAGCATTCAAATTTTTAAGTATCAGTTGCAAATGAAAGCAATGTCAGAGAACATGTTAAAACGCACCACATTTCTACAGTATTATTGCAATGTCAGAGAACATGTTAAAACGCACCACATTTCTACAGTAGTATTGCCATTTCCAAGCACTAAGGCAGAGAACATGTTAAAACGCACCACATTTCTACAGTATTATTGCCTATTTCCAAGCACTAAGACAATACCGCAGCTAGAGGACTTTTCAAAGTAGTCACCTAGGGTATCATCAGCACTTTTTTGTAGAATTCTTTGATTATGAAATTTTGAAATAACTATGCTACAAAAGTCATGATTTTCTGAAGCGATGTTGTCAATTGAGAGGTTTTCGGCTGTTCTTTCTATTTCATTTTAACCATATAACTGCTCACGTATTCAAGTAATTATACATCCATGAATGCCATTATTTTATAGTTTAAGCGTTCCCGTCCCGTTTATGACGCTCATATTTAATCAAGTCTTTTTTGTCATTTAAGACTGCCTTTTAATCTTAATTTGGCATGGGCCTCTGAGAATGAGGTATGTCAAATATCGCAATATATAAATAAATACTTTTTTGTGACATGAAACCAACAAGAAACTCTTGATGAGTATTTGCGATAAAGGCTAAAGATAATAAGAAAAACATTTTAATTGATCCCAATTTTATTTTTTGAAGATTTATTGTTTTATCATTTTCAGTGACGTAGTTACACATATGGTAAATGAGTCGTCAACAATGTCGTACCAAAATACCTATAACGAAACAGGTAAAGATTTTGAAAATTATGTCTTATATTCTGTAGATATTTGCTTGCCTTCTAAAAAGTGTATTACGAATAGCAAGAAAGTATATGTGTTGGAGGTCAACTTTATTTATCTTTGAATACTCTTTGTTCAAAGTTGATCAGTTATCCTAATGATACAGTACATTCTTCTTTGTTTCATTTATTTGGCGACCACGTGTCAAATGCCAATACATTTCCCTTCTTGTTTTTTTTTAACAAAGGCCAATAAAAATTAGACGCCAACAAATATGAGAACTGTTAGTGTAAATTTGACTGTTTGATAAAATAGACTAAGAGTTCAATCAAAAGCTACAGAAAATATGTTAAGATAGCTTTTGAGCTTTTAAGCTATTAAGCAAACATTTCTGTCCTGTGACAATATGTTAACCTGCATTTTTTAGAACAAAATTGAGCGCATTATTTCTATCTGTGTTTCAATTTAAGATGGTCCGTAACTATGGGGTTGAAATTTGGTATTGTATAGCTTTTAATTTGAAGAGGGTTATTATCTACCGTAGGTCATTGCATCGCGATAAAAAGTTGATATAACGAAAAAAAAAATGTATGAATATAAGTTATCAATAATAAATATAGATAACAACAAAATAGAAAGTAAAACCTCATCAAAGATACCAGGTCATAACTTGTAACTCCAGACACGCGTTTTGTCTACATAAAACTCATCAATCAGTGCTCAAATAAAATCATTTGGAATGCCAAATCAACATCTAAGTTAAGAAACTCATTATTGTCTTAGTTTTAACCCTTATTAATTTGATAGTTCATTTCAAACAAAGATTGAATGATATTATCTAGTATGTATTATTATGGTTGATGAAAGCATATTGTTTTGTTTTCTTGAAATTTGCCCACGTAAATCTGTTAAAAAAAACCCGCTCGAATTTTCTGTAATTTAAGTTCAGAATGTATAATGGTGCACAAATACAGCATTCGTTTCCTTGTCCTGTTCTGGTATGCCAAAATATAATGGGTTGACATGCACTAGAAATTTTAAAACAATTAAGGAGAGCTTACTCTGTTGTTTAATATTATCATTCTTATCAAAATGTATCTAGACATTTCTTGAATTACCAGACACGCAGAAACTAAAGACTTGCCATTTTTAAATCAAGAGGGTAACTTTAAAGAATATAAAGTACTCAATGGTGGCCCCTTTGCCGGCAATGCTATTTTAAACAAATATCTCCTTAAAAGGAGTTTTCAATAAACTTATTATTGAAAAACTGCTGTGGTCTAATTGGAGCTCGATATCTATTTGTGAGTTTACCGCACTTAAACATATATGGTCCCATGGCTTTTCTTGGTGAATTTGGTTTGTCTTTTTACGATACCTGACGATTTCGCAGAAAATTTCCCCTAATTTTGATCAACATAAAAAATCATTTCCGGCCATTCATCATATACATTTAAGGACAAATGTGTGCTTGCATGAAACTTTAATCATAATGCTTTTCAGAAGAACAATACATAAATGATATAACAACCAATCACAGAGAGCCATCTATATTTATCTCTATGTCATGTTCCCTTCATAAAATGGCTGCGCCCATGTAATTTTATTTGGTACATTGTAACCTTGAAATATGATGGTTAGGGCGATGAAAGTTTTTTCAACCATGTTTAAAGGGCCATTATAAAAAAATAGTGTTAAATATATCAAACAGGAAAATCAATGGTTCAATGGGAAACACCTTTGAACCACACCGACAAAAAAATACCATTGATTAAATGGCTCAAGACTAAGACTGTAAAGAATTTCCATCGACTGATTTATATCGAATTATACTGCTTTAAAAAAGATGTTTCAAATCGGTCAGATTATTTACTTTTCTTTTTTAGCGCTACTAAACTTTGAAGAGTTAAGAAACCAGGTGATGTGGTTGATGTATGTTGGTAAGTTTAAGTAAAGTAACATTGATTCAGAATGTCTGACACTAAATTGTGTACCTGAAGTGCAATGTATGTTTAGTCTTGGATTAATTTATCAAAATCTTAATCAATGTAATTCTCGATAAGGAAATAACCGTTACCGCAATGCTAATTTATGAAATTATAAAATGGGGTTTCTCAAAGGAACAATCATAGGATTACATGGATCGTGTCTATAAACAACACCATCCTACAAATTATTGTGTGATATCCCATTTGGAACGGGGACAAAATTATTTTCACCATTAGTTCAATGCAATTTCATCATAATTACAGGACATACTCTTTTTTGTTATTTGACTCCCATTTTAATTCGACATGTAATTTAGACATGCTATGACGTCATAATGGTATCTCAAGTGACCTTTCTAGATAAAAAAAATAGTTGTTTCCTTTCTACGTATTTTAGTCTTTGGTGGAGAGTTGTCTCATTCGCAATTTTACATAAATGCAACATTAGTATACTGATGTTCAAAAGTCATAAACAGATTGAGAGAAAACAAATCCGGGTAACTGATTAAAACCAAGGGAAACACATCAACTATAAAATGAAAACAACGAAACAACAGAAACACTGAAGAGCAACAAAAATTAACAACAAAGCAACATACATAGAAACGAACTATTAGTCAACAACCATTGTTCCACTAACTGCATTATCTACCTATGTCGGCCTTTCTTCAAAATCAAACTGTGCAAAACGAATAAATCCTGTTCACATAGTTGCTTTAAACTAAAATCATACAAATGAACTGGGTGATTAATTTTTTATCTTTATTTTTACATACGAATAGAAAACAAAAATTAGAAGTACAACTACAAACGATAAGACAGATCACAACATCCGATCAGAATTAAAAATAAAACAACATCAGTAAATACATGAACGCTGGATAAAAAAAATACCGTATCACGTATTATAGCAATTCGAATTATCACTCAGAAAAACAGTCATATTTTGGAATAGGTCTTGATTGGTACTTAAAAGACCAGACAACGTAATGGTAAACTAAATCTAAAAATGTCCTTAGATTAGACGAATACACATCGTATGTATCAACCAATTCGTGATGGTGTCCATTAAACTTACTGAGTGTCTTTCCTCCTCATTATTTTATTGGAGAAGTTTTTGCGTAAGGTGCACACTCCTGTATATGAAATCCGTATAGTGTGAACACGCACGTGCGTAACGCATCAACTGGATTCTGTAAACACCATACGATGGGGCAGAGATTATCTTACTGCTGAGAATTGGGAAATTGATAATTTGGAAATTGAAATCGTCACTATTGTCATACCACATCTTAATTTGTAAAACAAATAGTGTCCAGATTACATTTACTTGTTACATAGTTAAATAGGTAGAATTTTTATTTCAACCTTGGCTCATTAAACAATGACTAAACATCGTTAAAATACATTTTCTCTGCTATTTTTTTAAAATATTATTGAATGATCTTTTTACACAATAAATGCGAATATATAGAAAGCACATAAAATAAGCCAATTATGTTATAAAATCTGTTTAAAGAGGGGGGGGCAAGGGGTTTAACTGTTATGCTGTTATGGGGTAATTTAATTCTTTGTTATCTGTTATTTTGAAAATATATTAACTGTTAGCTGTTATTGTCTTATTCCTTGTTATCTGTTATAGGACTAATATTTTTATTGTTATCTGTTATTATGAGATTGTTTTGCTGTTAACTGTTATTGAAAATTGGAATGTTAGCATTTTGACAGCCAATTTTGAGAAGAAATGGAAAAAAATGAACATTGTGATTTGGATAGAAAGTTGTCTCATTGGCACTCATACCACATCTTTTTATTATCATTATTGGGGTCTTTCCATTGGTGATATGGAGGTCACGTATTTGCAGAAGGATTCCAGTAACAAACATCACATAAACATATTTAAAAACAGTCGGGTCCAGGACCATTCCCGTATACATTATTGTTACTCTTTGTAATAAATTCCATTGTCTGTGAACATGTTTTTAGATGTAAAATTTTGTACAAATTATAATTTTGTACATAAATAGGTACACATTATATTTATTTTTTTACTTTGTACACATTTTTCTAAAAATTATAATTTGTATTTTGACTTTGTACACATTTTTTGTACAAATTATAATTTGTGAAAATGACAATTTGTATATGAAATTTGACTAAAATCACTTTTAACAATGTATAACGTTTACAATAACTTATCATATGGATTTTATTTATAAAAAGAAAGCCTTGATACACCGTATATAATTTTAATTCAATGACCAAATAATAAACGTTATGTTGTATTGTTACACCACTGTCCAAGGTTAGACACCAACTTACATGTTTAACCCCGCCACTTTCTGTATGTGTATGTCCCAAGTCAGGAGCCTGCAATTCAGTGGTTGTTTTCGTTTATTATTTTTTAGATAAATCAAGCTGTTAAATTTCTCGTTTTGATTGTTTTTCATTTGTCTTTTCAATGCCTTTTATATCTGACTATGCAGTATTGGTGTGTTGCTCATAGTCGAAGGTGGTATGATGAGCTATAGTTGTTAATTTCTGTGTCTTTTTGTCTCTTTTAGATATTTGTCTTATTGGCAATCATAACCACATCTCCTTTTATACTTATTTACAAAATACAAAAATAGTATAAAATTGAGAATAGAAATGGGGAATGTGTCAAAGAGACCACAACCCGACCAAATAAAAAACAACAGCAGAGGGTCACCAACAGGTCTTCAATGTAGCGAGAAATTCCCGCACCTGGAGGCGTCCTTCAGCTGGCCCCTAAACAAATATATACTAGTCTAGTGATAATGAACGCCATACTAATTTCCAAATTGTACACAAGAAACTAAAATTAAAATAGTACAAGACTAACAAAGGCCAGAGGCTAGAGATATATGTATCATTTGTTTGAGCATGTGAGTGAAATGTTGCCTTTGGGAATTACACGACATCTTTTTCTTCAGCATTCACACTAGAAGTGCTACTCCTCCTCTTTGTATTTACATGAAAGAGAACCCTGACTATCAATTTTTCGATCGCTTTTTAACTGGTTCACATAATGAAAAGTGAAGCTCAGAAACTGTTGCTGCAAATAAAGATGTGTCTTTAACAGCTTCAAATATTTAATTTCTCGAAAAAATATACTTAAAATAAGTGAATATATTTGTCTCTGTTAAGGCCTAGCAATCCATACAACCAGTTATATAATAAGATGTACTGACTGTACTGTATTGGTCCAGGACCGGACTGATTCTAAAATTTCATTTACTGTTATCTGTTATTGTCCCTTTTCAATTCCTTGTTATCTGTTTTAAGTCAAATCAATTTACTGATTTGCTTTTATTGGAAACCCCCTTGCCCCCCCCCCCCCCTCTTTAAAATTGTCAAATTTCCTATTACCAAAGCATAGACTTGTCTGAAGACAAAACATGTCGTTGATAAATCATTTTTCTGTTTAAATGATTTAAAATAAGGGTCACTAACTTAGTTTTCTATCAGTGAACATTTAAAGTGGTATTCATATTGAACAAAAATACAACTAAACGTTGAAATAAGCATTATGTTATCGCGTTGTAAGCCAGAAATATTTTTTCGTTATTATAACTAAACTGGGGAAAACTGGAAAAAAGCTATGAATTGGTTTTAGATATTTTATGCTTTTAAGACAAATAAAAGAATTTACTTGAACTCAGATAACTTTAATTTGAATCCGGTGAAATCACTGCGGACACAGGAATAACGAACGTGTAGGTGAATATACACGATTGCTTCTGTTGTTATAAGAGTTATTTTTTTTTAAAGTAAAATCATTAGAAGTCATTTCTACAGTATGATTTGAAAAAGTTAGATTTTTTTAAAGCAACCATAACATCAATGTAACGATCGGAGGTGTTATTGAATTTATCTATTCAATGGAATTTCTACATCTTCACAAATAAATAATTAATATAATAACAGTAGATGGACGTTCAGACGATTAATTAAATTTGATTTCCGAGACATTCAAAAAGTTTTATTTTATTCCCTTATCAATATAATGCAATATATATGACGGCACGTGATTTCCTTGGCAACGTTAATACAATGCATAGAAAAGAAAACGAAATCCGAAGTTTTCTCGTCACTTTAAACATATACAATACAAATTTAATTATAAGAACTGAATGCCTTTTTTTGGTAATTTTATAGAAATGTAAATTTGTACATAATGTGCTTCGATCAATTCTGTTAAACCCCAATAAAATTACAAGATGAACCAATCAATTGTTAAAAGATTAAAATCTTCTTCATAACTTAACTCTTTCACATCTTGAAACCAATCTTAAATACTTGATAGTAACGTAAATAAAGGCAATAGTAGCATACCGGTGTTCAAAAGCATGCTTTAGATAAAAAAAATTGGAACCTCTGACTTTATGAAGTTATTTTCCCAGAAATATTTCGCAAACTAGATTCGACTCTTTTAAAATACAATCTCTTGACAACGCATTGTAATAGAATTATACAAAACATTAAAAATGTAACAAATCGTGTAAATTTGTTAGCAGAAATAATTGATATTCAAACAAAATGAATCAACATAAGTTAACAACCTATTTCATTTGCCGAGGGAATATTAGAAATATATAAATAAGGAGTTGTTGTAAGATTTCCAATGAAAAAACAATTCACCACGAGTCCAAACGAGGTGGTTGATATTAAATGGAATTTTCAAACATGTTTAAAGCAACTTGCAATATAGTTATATTTTTTATTTACAGAGTATTATTTTTTAATTGCTGTAACCAGATTTAAATCAATTATCTGAAGTGAAATAGATTCTGGTACTTATACCCAGTTAAAATAGAATCACATTAGGCTTCTTAATATAAGGCGTATAGTTGCACTTTTAGAAGTTACTACCTTTCAGCAAAAAACATTGACAAACCCTTTTTTTTTAAATCCTGCGTTATCTTATGATTGGCAGTTTACTGATCCAATCGTATTCATAACAGCACCTAGGCTAGTGTGGTCAAGCATTAACCATGTAAATGTGCAAATACCTTTTAACAATAGCCACGAAAAGTTGACTTTACATACAATTGAATTTAGTAAATTTTTTGGACCTCTTTCGGTTAAATATTTTCTTACGTTTGTACTTATTTAAACACTCCTGGCTTTCAAATGATTGTTCCTAATGAAGGCTTATCCAGAAAAACAACTTCATACATTCACGAAAATGTGCATGCATTTGTTTTGTTTGTTTGTTTGTTTTAGAATGTATAGCAGCAGCTGTAGGGTTTTTTGCTATTCTTTTGTATTTTCCTGACAAGCCACCAACTCCACCAAGTAATTCTGCAAGTGAGAAAAGAATTGAGTACAAAAAGGCTGTTTGTCAAATAATTAGGTACGAATTTTAATTTTGTAATAATATTGACGAAAAAGACTCAAGTTTTTCAAAATACTGTTTCCTCGGCTACTAGTATATGCCACACTTTTTTATTTGGATATTAGTATCCACAGAAATGATAATTAACTAAGTCATTTTTCTGTGCTTATTTTAAGCAAGTTCTGTGCACTTATTGTAATATTACTAAAATATTAGAAGGAAAGGTATTATTGGTCACGCCAAAAATAGTTTGTTGTCCTACACACGCATTTTAACATGTTTTTGTCCTTGTTTGTGTTTTTCGTATATGTTGAGTATTTCTGTAAAATACATTCTCAAAACTTTCGACGCAACATCATTATTGGAAAAAAAAATCTAATAACTGTGATAAATAGAATTATACCAACCAAGAACAGCTACAGTAGGTACAAAGATTTATTCTTGAATTTTAAACAAATTCCAATTTCAAATATATAATATATAGACTATTTTGCATATGGTTATTTACAATTTTTTAATTTCGCAATTTCAGGCACGGACCTTTATGGTTAATCTCAATAGCATTTGCTTTACCCATTGGTGTATATGCCGCCTGGGGAGCCATACTTGATGTTATCCTACACCCTGTTGGAGTATCGCAGGTTTGTTTTCTACATAAGGAAATGCCTATACCAAGTCAGGAATAGGACAGTTGTTATCCATTCGTTTGATGTGTTTGAGATTTTGATTTTGCGATTTGTTTAAGGGCTTTCCGTTTTGAATATTCCTCGGATTAAGTCTTAAATATTTATTTTGAATAAAAACAATTTGTCCATGTTTAAGGTATTGTTTATAGGATAAAATTGAAATATTTAGTTGGAATATAATTATCAAGTGCATTTTCAAAGACGAATTGAAGAAAAATATAGACCAATATAGACTATCTATTCAATTCTGTTTAAATGTTTTCATTCAAATTTGTATATATATTTTAATTTTTAACATTAAAGTAATCCATACAAAATGATAAAAGATATCCGAAAAAATTGCACGGTACAATCAACGGCAACAACCACCAACACCCGATTCGTGCGAGAAAGAGAAACGCTTTGAGGTAAAACAAACAATGAAAACCTTTACAGTATAGTTTCTTATAGCAATGTCATAAGCATGGCACAATTATTAAAACACGGAACATATTTTGTAATTTGGAAAACATAGGAAGGTAGGTAGGGTAGTCAAACTGTTGGTTGAATACTGCAGCCCAAGAAAACAAATTAATATGCATTGTGTACTTCATTATTTGAATTTAGGTAATGACTGAATCTAAACTATATAGATTATATCTGGCTGTCTTTAAACGGAGGAAGGTATCATACGAGCCATATAGTTCTTGATATGTAAAATAAAAACAAGCTAAATTTTTAATTTAAGATTATTTTACTCTTATTGACAAATGATAAGTTTCATATAATCTTGACACTTTCGTGCAGGGAAAGCAACTGTGATGGCACTATGATGTCATAGACATGTCCACATTGACAAATTTTAATTTAAATTCTACATGATATAGTTATGATCCAAGGCATTTCCACAAGATATTTTACACACATTTACATGATTGAAAAATACATATTGTCGTTGCAAATATCTTTTACAACGCTGAATCATATCTACATAGTAATGACGAGATCTTAAAATTCTATTTTTGGATATATTTGCAGTTTTGCAACAAATAAAAGAAACAAAAGTCTACTAGAAGTTATAAAAAAACTGATTTTGGAGTAATCATATCTTGATCAGCGGTAGATTGAAGAAGATACAATTAAAAAACGACAAATAGAAGTTAAAAAGTGTTATACTGGATAACTAATTGTAAGGTGTTTTTTTTTAATTAAAAAAAGAATATCAGATAGGATTTCCAATTTTATATTGTCCAACTATTTTAACAGGAAGAAGCTGGCTGGATTGGATTTTATGCAACAGTAGGTGGTTGTATTGCTGGAGTTGTGATCGCTAGGTAAAGTGTCTTATTGCACATTATTTTCTAGACGATTTATTCAAAAAAATATTATTAACAAAAAGATGAACACGACGTAAATAAAGGTTTATAGTCTTTTTAATGGGAATATCCAAGCATGTGTATTGGCTTTTATATATAGCAATGGCGAACAATTTTCCTTCAGTCAGATTGAAAAATGCAGCACTGTGCTAAATAGCAGTTTTTGAGCATGCACGTTATTGTAAAGCGTTCTTTATTACAGTACTGATATGGAAGCGTTATTCTTTTTTATTTAGAAAAGAGATTCTTAATTTAAACAGAGATTATTTCAAATACCGGTATATGATACATGTGTTGAAGATCATAAAAAAAGTAAAAGCACAAAAATAAACTCCGAGGAAAATTCAAAACGGAAAGTCCATAATCAAATGGCAAAATCAAATGATAAAACACATCAAACGAATGAACAACAACTGTCATATTCCTGACTTGTATGACAGTCACATCAAATTCGATTATATTTACAACGATGCGTGAACAAAACAGACATAATAGGTAAAATTGTCAAAATATGGGCACAGCAGTCATCACTGTGCCACAATCTCAAAACAAACAAATATTTAACAAAGAAGCACAAACAGCATCTATCAAATTTAACAACAACATTCATTGCTTCGCATGTTTGACGTGAATTAAATCCTTCTAGCCAAAGTTATGACAACGATTCGATTGTTATTTATTCCGTTTAAATTTTTAAATATTTAAACATTTTGTATTTATCATATTTATTTAGCGTTTTGACTTTTTAAAATGCCAATTAAGGAAAAAGAAAAGAGAATTTATTTTTTTCTAATTTTAGATTTCACTTTGATTGCTATTTATAGCAGAAAATCGAAATGTGACGAATGTATAGTACAAAGTTAACTGTGCTTTAGGTGATTAGAGTACTCAGACAGATTTGCAAGTAGAGTAGTAATTTTGCTACGATTTTTTCTTTATCATACATTTATATACTTAATATTTATTATTTCTTTCAGATTTTCAGATTTGTTTTTGAGACATATGAAGTTATTCCTGCTATGTTTATATATGTGTGGTGGTGCTTCGTTTGTATGGTTCACACTTGTCTGTGATAAGATTGTACCATACTCAACAGGTATACATGTACCGAGTGAACACTAACTTATGTTCAAAGGCGTAAGAATTATATTTAAAAAAAACCGACATAGATTTAATTTTAAAACACTGTAGTTGAAAGAAAATTAAACTAGGAACATGCAATAGTTATTTATTATTTTCAGCAAATTTTCTTTTCTTCTATTCCCTTTTCTGCAAGTCCAACAACCTTGTCGCATTTTAAAATTTTAACCGTAAGGCAAAAAAAATAAATTGATGTCATTTACGCTGATGTTCATTATTATAATGAAGTTAAATATTATTTGAGATATACTTATCATTAAGCGATTTCAAACAAACTGTTTTACATGTTAGATTATTGTTGTCTAATGTAATTGCTGTTTTTCTTTTAAGAAAATACAACTATTTATATTTGATTTTTTTAGCTCAGCTGTACATTTCGAGCATTGCTGGTGGGATATTTTTAAATGGAACAATACCTCTCTTTTATGAATTGAGTTGCGAAACATCATACCCTATATCAGAAGGAATAACAGGGGCTTTTTCAACTATGCTGGATAGCATTTTTGGTGTATTATTCCTTTTCGTACTACAAATTCCAAATATAGGTATTTAGATAAATGTTCTACTAATATATTTAATTATAACCGCAAACGAGATAGCAATCTAACGACAAAAAAAATCCAAAAATACATTTAGAAGATAGCTGGAAAGCTAAACAAGTACAATCTTGAAGAGCATTGAACACCCCTAATTCCAAAATGTTGTGCCAAATACGGCTTTGGTAATCTATGCCTGGAATAGGAAAATCCGCAGTATTTCCAATAATTCATACTTTTGCAATAAATTTATAAAAATGACCATATAATTGATGTTTATGTCAACACCGAAGCCTTTCACATAATTGTTTCGTATAATAATACTTTATTGTATATACGATGGAAAAGATATATTCAAACGGTAGACAGAAACTACATTTTTGTAGCTGAGCTTATTTACTGACGTAAATTCGAATTATGTCTTATTCAAGCAGTTTCAACGGATAGTATTGAATGAAGAAAGACAACTCTGATTTACTACCATTCATTCTTACATATAAGTATCATGTATACCCTAGTGGTGATGTAAGCGTATAATGGGTATTGCAAAGTCGCTTGTGTGTTTCTCTCTTTTACAACATACAGAATGTATTCTTTGTTTTAACAGGTACAACATGGATGAATTGGTGTCTAGTAGGCAGCATAGGAGCTGGTATCCTAGTTTTGTTAATATTTAGAGAATCATACAGGCGAACAGATCTGGATATTACTATAGTTGTTAAGCCTAGTGACTGTGTCGACAAAATTGACGAAAATTTTAACAAACAAGAGAAGGTTGATGCTGATTTTATTCATAAAAGAACTATTTGCGCTGAAAATGTAGAACATGCAGAATGAAACTCTATAACTGCTTAAAAGGATTTACTTTAACTGTTATACTAACTGTTAGAATGCCAGGTTTAAGTTAACTCAGCTATCTTTTCAGAATCTGTGGATTACAGTTCGCTCTTGTTGTTCATTGTTTGTATGCACAATTTACTGATATTAAATCGCTACAAGTAATATATCTATTAAAACAATGATATTAAAGCGCTACAAGTAATATATCTATTAAAACAATGATAAGCGCTACAAGTAATATATCTATTAAAATAATGTGCCATTTAAAAGAGACGGAAGATACGAAATAAATATAACACGTTTTTCACAAATACAAATTTTGAGAACTAGAACTAGTTTTCTGAATCCACCTTCAATAAGAACTCTCAAATCAAAACATTTAAAAGCTATAGGTCTATAGAAACATAGGAACATTTGAAAAAAAGTGGACAAACAAAACTGGCATTGTCATAGCAACAACAAAAACAGACGACGAAAAGTTCAAGAAACACTACATATATACTAAAAACTAAGCAACACATACCCCATCACCTCTTGATCTCAGGTACCCGGAAGATTAATCAAAACCGGCTCCTGCCATCGTCGTATTACTAGCGGCTGATAAAAACTCGCGAACAAGATGAATATCATTATGTAATGTCGATCTTGATCGAGCAATATAGTAGTATGGTAGTATGTTAATGGAAAGGGAAGAAATATATATGCTCTTCCCAAATGGGTTAAACATGTAATTTAAGTATCCTGATGTACATGCGAGTTTATTAACGGGCATATGATCATAACTGTCATATCGTTCTTAAAATCATCTATGATTCAAGCAAATATCTTTCCACCATGACACATACGTGTATATTGTTGTCCTATAAATCAAAGCATAAGCCGTAATATCAATTTTGTGTAGATCATATTAACACTATGCTGAATAAGGCAGGTATTTTGAAAGCCCCTATGTTTTTTTCCTCCAAACATGAAAAAAGATTGATTATACTATCATCCCATTAGACGCCCACATTTCATATCATTTTTCTCCATCAAAAGGTTCTACTCCAAAGGCGTTTATGACAGTTCGTATCTATGTATGTTGGCGTTTGTTTTTGTTGCACTTCAGTGTTTGTTGTTGTTCCTTTGTTTTCCTCGTATAGTTGATGTAATTCCTCAGTTTTAGTTTGTAACCCGGATTGGTTTTCTCTCAAGCAATTTATGCCTTTTGAACAACGGAATTACTTTTGTTGTCTTTATTTGATCAGATGTGAACGTAATTAAATGTAAGTATTAGTCAATAGTAAATGAAATGCCCTTTCTAACTGCAATAGTATCAAAACATTAGACTATTCCACCCTTCAGAGTATTTTCCATTCAAAGCTAACCGTTGATTTTATAAATAAGTCAAACTTGGCCAAAATGTAAAATAACAAAAATAACGAACTCCAAGTAAAATTTCTAAATAGAAAGTCAAAATCAAAAGCTCAAACTTATCTAACGAATGGATAACGACTGTTATATTCATGACTTGATACGGGTATTTTATTGTTTAGACAATGGTGGATTAAACGTAGTTTTATAGCTTGCTAAACATGTCACTTGCACTACAGTCCCATAAAATTCTATTATATTGACAACGACGTGGACAAAACTAAAAGACATTACAGGTAAAAATGTCAAGAAATAGTGATACAACAGTCAACATTGTATTATAATATATTAATCAATATAAAAAGAGTAATTATTTCAACAAAGTTGAACAAAAAGGCATATAGATGAAGCACATTAGCAAAAAGGAAAAACCAGAATACAGATAGATTCTACCACTGCATCGAGTTTAATACGATATTTATCCACTCGAGACAGTTAAATTTTCAAATTTTAAAAAAACGCGAGGCTTGCCCGAGCGTTTTAAATATTTAAAATTTAACTGTCGAGACACCCGATGCAACTGAGGTTATCCTATTAAATAGATCTTATGTTAGTGGGGTTACGTTGTTCAATAGAGGGTATGGTATACCATGTTAACACATGTTAGGGGGTTATTCTATTGAAATAGAGAAACACAGTATTATAGCCATGCTAGTATATGGTATGGGGTTATCTTATTCAAGTAAAATAACACAGCAATGATACAAGTTTTGCATATGGTATGGAGTTATATTGTTCTAATAGGGTAAAACGGTACAACGATGTTGAAGCCAATAATTTTTTTTTTATCCTACATCCGGAAATTAAAACTGCGGCCTAAAAACCATATATCATGAGACTAACACGTTATTTGATTTATTATTGTTGATCTTATATTATAGGGTAATTGCATGAATATTGAGGAATATTGTCCCGAGTAGAGTATAGATTATAAAGATGGTACGTTTGATGGAACTTCCAAATATACAGCCGAGACCGCATTCGATCAAAAATCGTAGTTGAAAAGCATTAGAAAATATCGAAAATGATTATTTTTTATATAGATACGCATCCCTCTGAAATCACCTACTTATGGAAAATGTGTGATAAAATTACTTAGATAAGTTCACAATAATTTATTCGAAGGTAAAAAGATAAGCACTGTTCCCTAATATAATATGCCGGATACAATAGAAATACTAATGACCATCATATACTATATGTATAAATGCTTTATTAATAACAACTATAAGAGAGAAGATGTGGTATGATTGCCAATGAGACAACTCTCCACAAGAGACCTAAATGACACAGAAATTAACAACTATAGGTCACAGTACGGCCTTCAACAATAAGCAAAGCCCATACCGCATAGTCAGCTATAAAAGGCCCCGAAATGACAATGTAAAACAATTCAAACGAGAAAACTAACGGCCTTATTTATATATATAAAAAAATGAACGAAAATAAATATGTAACACATAAACAAACGACTCCTGACTTGGGACAGACACATACAAATAAAATTGAGAATGGAAATGGGGAATATGTCAAAGAGACAACAACCCGACCATAGAGCAGACAACAGCAGAAGGTCACCAACAGGTCTTCAATGTTTATTTTCCAATCAAAATTCAAGGTGGCTATAGTGACAAATCTAAATCGGTGACCCCCAATTTTTTTCCATCATATATTGTTCCTCAAATCATGAAATACCTTCACACAATTATTTTAGGGGGAAATCACTGGTAGAACTGAATAAGTTGTTAAAGGCTTTTTCAAAGTTTAGGACTACTTTATCTTAGGAAAGGATTTATGTGGGTGAAATGACCTTGGAAAATAGTTTTATTCCCAGCATTTTCATCAAATGAGCATTTAGTGTTTCAACCTAAATAATAATCTCAAGCTGATCTATTAAAAGATGACGCGGCGACAGCTTTCTGTATGGAAATTTTCGTCAGAAAAGCAGAACGCTAATTTTATATCATTTTATGTCAGTAATGACAGTATATCGGAGGTTTTTCTCTAAGCAAGTACAAATTTTCAGAGCCTGACAAGTTGTTGTCTCCATGGTTACTTGTAAACAGTCAAGTTTTTGAATGATATACTTATGTCGACCCCCGCAACACACCGTGTTTTGTTTTTTTGATATTTGTGTTTTTGCTTTTTTGCTTATTATCTGAAACTGAGACTATTATAACACATAACATCAGTCTTAAAAGGCGAGATCATCGGACTCACCGTTGCACACACTTTCACATAGAAGATCATCAAGTTGAACTATATGTAAAAGACAAAGAAATAGCTCGTAGAACATTTGAAGAGGGCACAACCAATATATAAACTCAATGATAATGACACTCTCAAACATACTATTACAAATTTAACAATTACTAATCTAGTATAACTGATCTTTAACCCCCTTTATAGATGAACCATATTTTCATATGTAGAACAGGTGCTCTCTTTATATAAAGTACTGCTTCTCCTTCCACCATTGGGCATCTAACCATAGTTACATGCTCAGCTCTGCTTCAAGTGCTCTCTATTTTACTATCCACACCGATATGTGTCCACACTTGTAAATTTTTAATTTTTTTTCGGAAAATACTCATTTCCATTCGGAACTTAGCTAGATCTACCACGATGTTGCATTCGGCAATCCTCGGTAGAATCCGCTACTCTCCTTCTTGAGGAATCGGCCGAGTTGAGACGAATGCACGATGTTGATGATGGGGCGCGGCCATTATCTCTGGAACACATAGTAGGTAACCAAACATTTTCAATGTAAATCTATCCTATTCTAAAAGATAAATCCCACAGTTATAGGGATGAAACTTTAACAAGCAATACAAGTACATTAATCAGGAGTAATAGGGAGTTATATATATATAGCTAGTGGAGAAGAAGATAAAATTGTATAAAAAAATCAGTTAATCTATTTTGGAGTTTTTGTCCCCTTTATAATGCTTTTTATCAGTTTTTAACTGTGACCACAATATGTTTAGGAGCTAGGTTAAAAGTTTACCGAGTTGGAAAATGGATCAGCATGACAATATGTATATTATTTTTGACTGAAATTTCGAGAAAAGTCTATAAACCTGTTTTGGAGTTATTGCCCCTGAAATAATATAAATTTCCAGTTTTTTAGCTTTTTCCATGAAAAAATAGGAGCTCAGGTGAAAATTGAACATGTAAAAAGGTTCAACCTAACAAGATGAATATATATCCTAAAAAATTAGTGAATATTTGGTCCAGGTGTCAACTTATATTTGAAGTTCCACTGGAAACTTTGTTATAAACAATGTCATAATATCTATACCTGTAGGAACACATATTCTATACCATTTATTCCGTTCGGAACATATACTGTAATTTTTATTCCTCTGGAAATAATATTCCAGAATATTTTTCCTTTCGGAACTTACATTTATATGAAGGAACTTCTATTCCGTGACACCCCCTGTTTCGATATAATCTCTTTATCAACTTGTACTATACTTTTATTCACACATTTTTTGTTGTTATTTTGAAAACATTTTTTAAATATATACATTAATTTAAAGAGAATAATTGGCATGTCGGTGATTACCAATGAGACAACTCTCCACAATAAATGACATAGAAACTAATAACTATAGGTCACTAACACTGTACAGCCTTCAACAATAAGAAAAGTCTTTTAAAATGCATAGTCCGCTATGTCATGTATGTTGATTTTTTACTTCTTTTTTTTCAGTTTTGGCTGTTATCTGAAAGTTATACATGTTACAGGAGCTTAAAGCTAAACCTGTAAATTGCAAAAAAATATATAAAAGTCTGAATTAGCAAACTGGTGATTTTATTCTTCAGGTGAACAATACAGGCACAGATATAACTCTTCTTTGTCTTTTTAAAAATTGTTGTGTCTATTTTTGATTGCCATATTTGCATCTTCTCCCCCTTTTTTACATCCTTCAATGAATATCATGATTCTTAATAGTTAATTTCTTTCCTTCCATATTAAAATAAGGAGATGTGGTTGATGATTGCTAGTGAGACAACTATCCACATGAGTTCAAATGAAAGGGATGTTAAACCATATACCATGTATACATGTTGCCTTCAGCATTGAGAAAAACTTGTTATACATGTACCATTTGGTTGGCTATAACAGCATTGTACCAACATGAAAAATGTAAACTAATGTGAACTTTAGAGAAAACTTGTGGTCTGATCGATAATAGTTTGACAACCATTTAAAAAATCTGATTTTTATGTTATTATATAAAACATCACTAACATGTTAAATGACAGGGACTTGTAAAACATTGAATGAGTGATATGAGTAAGTTACAGTAATCATGTTCATTGAACAAAAAATATATAGTTCTGTTACCATTCATACATTTGACTGATGAAAAACTTGACAGTAACATTCAGTGAATGGTATAAAAGTTAACAACTACATTTGTATGGGTCACTAGATATATAAGAAGATGTTATATGAATACCAATTAAACAACTCTCCATCCAAGTCACTATTTTTAAAAGTAAATCATTATAGGTCAAAGTACTATAACTTCAACATGGAGCCTTGGCTTACACCAAACAGCAAGCTATAAAGGGCCCCAAAAATGACAAGTGTGAAACCATTCAAATAGAAAAACCAACAGTCTAATCTATATAAAAATCGAGAAAGACTTATGAACCTCATCAACAAATGGCAACCACTAAACATCATGTTCCTGACTAGTAAAGGTGCAAACAAATGCAGCTGGATTGAACGTTTTGATAGGTACCAACCTTCACCCTTATCTGAAACAATCACAAAATAGACAGACACTGAACATATGTGTAATGCCTTCAACAATGAACAAAACCCATGCCATGCATAGTTAACTTAAAAAGGCCCTGAAATACAAAACAATGTAAAACAATTCTAAATTACCTGATTTATGTATAAAACAAAATAAATGAAAGAATAGATGTAAAAGACATTTATTTAACCAGGTTTGTTTATTATGTCCAATATATATTAAATATGATAAAACAAAGATTTTTTTACACTACAAACATGTATTTTAGATTTGATGTCATTTATATCCTACATTTGTACATGTGATTTACAAAATTTGATCTTTTCTAGTATTAATTGAGAGTTAATTTCCACCAAACTCAAATACAAAAAGGCTGTTTACTCGAAACACATGAAATTCAGGAAAGGCACTTTAAAATCTGCTTTATGATAGAGTCTAAGTACGATAAAAGATGTAAATGAGTGAACATGGTGAAAATATAAATGAAAATATTTATTTTTCACTATATATTGGTGGATACCCCCATTTTATAATGGCCTCCCATGAACACCAAGTATGTTTAAATTGATCATCCCTAATACCTAATGGAAAAAAGCATACCTAACCTTTACTTGTTTCAAGCTTAAAATTTACCTCAAAGGAAAATTTACTCATTCAAATTTTATGAAAACATTGTGTTCATACATTAGTTCCACTACATCTTTTAGGAGAGATCTTGAAACTAGTTTGTATAAATTGAAATCTTTATCATACATTTCAGGTCAACCTTCTCATTTATATTGGCAGAATATATAATTATTATTAACTGACGAAAAATAAAGGAACTGTTGAAAATGCATGGAGAAATTTGATGGGCAAGGACAGACATAAAGCTTAACATCAGAAAACCTCTGGATTCTCGGAACTGTTTATCACATTGACATTATCAACATGATCAAATCAGATAGGTTTTAAAAAAGTATATATTGTAAAAGACTTTACACCTTTCACAAAATATCTTACTACTAAAAATGCTAGCAAGTATTGAAATGTTCCTGACACGCAATTATTATCATACCCCTTATCTTGAAAAGATGGGGCATTTATTGATGCACATGATTGTCAGTATGCTGTCTGTCCACCATTCAAAATTTTAGTTTTATGATGATGATTACAGTATCACTTGACCAAATCTGATGAAATTGAAACATCTTGGATAATACTTTATACTGGTCAAGTTTGATTATGAAAGCTTTGATGTTTATTGTTCAAGATTTATGACTAAATATGCCCCTTATATAATTATCCACGACCACCTTGAAAGTTTTTTTTAAATCTCTTGCCAAATTTTTTTTAAGTTCTTAAAGAACACAATGCAAGTTGGTTCATGAATGACAGATCAAATTAATTTTGACATTTACTGTTTTAAGAGTTATTACCCTTATTTACCTAAAAATTCAGATTGATTTTGTGTTTCTTGTTGATAATGCACCATTTGAAAAAAACTTTTTTCAATTTTATTATAATTTAACACAAGCATGACAAGTGAGGAAACTTAAAATACAGGTCACATTCAATTGTGATTTTGGTTTGTGGCAACTACAGTAAGGGTGTTTTTGCAACCAGGGGTACCTGTGATCACTTGATCACCTAGACTGACAATTTCGAGTTTCTAGTAAAAACTTTTATGAAATGGATAGTAATTTTTTAGTTTTTTAACACAGTTCTATTCATGTACATTACAGTTTGTACCTATGAAATGTCAAAAAAAAAGAAAACCAACAATAGAACAAAAGTCCTATATTTCTGTTCATGTATAGTGGAATTTAAACTAAACTACATTGTATCTTCATATACATGTATATATATAACACATGAGGTATAGTCTTACCGGTACTTTGGATACCATGCTTTTGTGTCTTCCACTACTAATGGGAGCTGTTGGGTGTGTGTATGATTAATGGAAGAAACCACCAATCACAACAAAACTAAAATGAAACTTATTTCTCTTATTTTTTTGTGTTTATTTATAAATAAATAACTCCATATCTTAATTTTTTAAAGAAAATCGTAATATATTTAATAGTTTTCTGAAAGTTGTATGTTTATTGATGGTAACAACTTAACATCATATATGTAAACCAACTTATTTTTCAGGGATAGTAGATTTTGTGTAAAGCCCTTTTCAGCTGACTTAGCAGCAATTTATTCTTGTGATTTTCAACCAAAATGCTATTGATTTCTGTTAGGAAAGACCCCCATTTTAGTTAATCCTGACAATTTTCATTCCAATTAAATGCCTTCGTTGGGTTGAGCAATATCAAATAACCTAGTAAGACTGGCTTTTTCTTCCCTGCTTTACCTCTGACAGACAACATATGTGCCTTTTCTTTCTTTCTTAAACTCACAAAAGTTTCAAAAGTAATAGTCTACAAAAATAAGTTGGTGTACAGTTTTGTAGATTTAGGATCTTCTTTAAATTATACATTTATTACACACTTTTTAATTACAGTGATATATTATATAATGGAAAGTTAAAGCTGGAAGTAAGGTGCATACCATGAAAGTACCTGACAAGTGGACTTACAAGATCTGGTGTAAGAACATTTGTGAATTGTTGAAGAAGCACAATAAAAGAAGTCCATGAAGTTTTTGAAGATCTTGTTGTCAGGTTAATTTCAAGTCATCCCTTTCATGCTTTACACATTTGTTTGCCTTAATTGATATATCCCTATTGATTGACATATAACTTGATACCAGCTAAAACACAAGTCACCTAAAATTGGATTGCCATCAAATATTAACTTGTTGAAATAGTGTACATGGCTTTGTGCTTTGAACAATTAGTCCAATTAAAACTTTCAACAGGTTGTCAACTATATTAAGCAAACATATTCAACAAGTGACAAATAATATCAAAAATATTTTAACACCCTCAGCACTTTTATAATATGTACAATATCAGAATTATTAAAATTTATGTTATTTGTCCAATGATTTAACAAAAATTTTTATGAGGTTCAGTAGTTTGATTGATTTGAAATAAGATATCAAATATCAGAATGTCAACTGAAGAAAATGTAGAGAGTACACAGAAAATTTATAAGAAAATGTAAAGAATGCACAGACAAAATAAGAAAATATATGGATTCACAGAAACAATAGTTGTATAATCATGTATATAGGAATAATAGGTATAATATTAAGACTTCTAATTCTGGATACTATTTTTTTTGTTGCAGAAATCAGAGATGTATTGAATAGATTTTAAATCTGACACAAAATAATCTAATAGAATTATTTTATTTTTTTCAGTATCTGACTTCATTGGTAGATGTAATTGAACAGTTTAATAAACCAGCTCCAGCAAATCTAGATCATTGTTCCAATACTCCAGCAAAAAGATTTATCATTAGAATTCCAGGAAGTCACAACAAATTTATTTTATGGTTTGATCCTAAACACTATCATCATTGTAATTGGTTTAATATTATACCAGGCTCTTGAGTCTGAGGAAAGGAATGTTATTTTCCTTAGTTTACTGTTAAAATAGAATTTCACGAAACCTTTTCAGATAATAAGGACATACTATGTAGTTGTGCATATCGACGGGAAATTGCGATTCAATTTTTTTTCTAGGAGTTACGCCCCTTTGAACTTATTTACTTTAATGTACTACTGCAACAGTTTGTCATCGCAACTCCTCTCAAACCACACAACAGAATTTCACGAAACCTTTTCAGATAATAAGGACATACTATGTAGTTGTGCATATCGATGGGAAATTGCGATTCAATTTTTTTTCTAGGAGTTACGCCCCTTTGAACTTATTTGCCTCACTATACTGTTGACTCCTCTCGCTTGGAATTTATGTACTACTGCAACAGTTTGTCATCGCAACTCCTCTCAAACTACACAACAGAATTTCATGAAACCTTTTCAGATAATAAGGACATACTATGTAGTTGTGCATATCGACGGGAAATTGCGATTCAATTTTTTTTCTAGGAGTTACACCCCTTTGAACTTATTTGCCTCACTATACTGTTGACTCCTCTCGCTTGGAATTTAAATTCCCCAAAAATACTGAACAGTAGTTATTTTATTGAAGTTGTATGCTGGGTTTACCCTGCGTCCGTTTTCTTCTTGCCACGCCTTTGGCTAATGCTTTAAGTGGTTTTCATGAAACTTTGATGAATTATTTATTTCTATTGAAATGAGCTACCTTTCGTTTGATAGAAATTTTAGATTTTACTTTTCCTAGCTATGGGGATTTTTTTTGTTAACAAAAAGGGGGATTTTCCTGTTTTCGGACAAGAATTCATAAGTGCTTTGAGCAGTTTCATGGAACTTTGATGACTGCTTTATTTCTATTGATGTGAGCTCCCTTAAGCTTTTTTTTTTTATAAATTTCTGATATGAAATATAGGCATTATGGAATGTTATAAATGAGAGGCATATAATGTGCTCATTGCACTGCTGTATATTTAACTAGTTCATTGTAAATTCTATTTCTCAAATTAGGTTTGTGTGTAACATCTTTTTTATTGTTTTTTTTTTCTTAAAAGTTCCTCTTGCTCATTTTTCTCTTACTTATTTAATTGTATTTTATTGTAAACTTTAAGTTTTTAATCAATTGTAACCTGTTGACTATTTTTTTAAACATCATTTATGGCATTTAACTATATTTATTGTATATATTTTAACTATTTTGTTGTGACGTTTTTTTTGTTGTTGTAAACTTTGATATGTGAGAAACTGTGAGTGAATAAATGTCCGTTGTTTCATTGTCAATGTCGCATGTTTTGTATCTTTAAGTAGAAATCAGGTATTCTTAAAACGAAACATTTATTTAATCTGAACTTCCAACCTCATTTAGTTTCCACATTTATGAAATTTATATCAAAGTTTTATACATGTATCAGCAATGTCTCATCCAAATATATCTGTTTTCAATGATTGTGATGAATTTTATATTATATATCTGTTTTCTTTAAAATATGTAGAACTAGGTATCTAGTTTTCTTGTATGAAGTAAAATGTTATGTTACGTTAATTTCAAGGTTAATTATTTTAACTTTGATATTTATTTTTTTCACTATGAAATCAAAAATACTTGACATATTGAATATGTTTTTATTATGGAAAATTTTAGTACAATATTTTTTTTAGTTCATGTTAATTAAGTTTATAACAGTTTATTATTATTACTAGTTTACTTAAAGGCACACATTGTATGCAACAAGAGCAACACAATATAGTATACAAAATGATAAATTGGTCAATAAATATGACAAGAGAAGAAAAAACACAACCCTTTTATCACTAGGGGTGGGAAAGAGGTTTTAAGTATTTGTGAAATATGGTCAGGATAGTACTAGCATAGGACAAAAAATTTCCAGATAGATATAGTATTAGTATTATATATAGTGTTTATGTACTTTGCATTGAAGCTAATATTGACCTGGTTTTACGAATCAGGTTTGTCAGTTCTGTTCCGCTTACACTTTTCCATTGTTTTGATGTCAGACTATTTCATGGGCAAAAACTCAATCAATACTTATAAGTGTCATATTTTATGCTTCAGTCAGAAATGAGAATTATATTTATTGTTGCTTTAAGGGTATACTATGTGTTAGGATTATGTTTTCTATTGAAGATTTGGGAGTGATGTTTAATGAGTATTTCTGATGGTATATATGCTACGTAGAAATTAAATTTTTAGTTGCCTTTTCAATAAAGCAATCATTTACTATTATGAAGTTTTTGTGTTTGTTGCCAATCTCAAATGGTTTTAACAGCAAAAGCAGAACAGTAGTAAAAAAAAACAAATTGACCACAGCAAGTATTCTAGTAATTAAAGTAATAAGTAAAAAGCTGCTTTGGTGATGATGTTCATAATGGCACCATCTTCCTTATTTTGATGATTAAAAAATCTTGTATTTCCTTGATGTCATAAACAATTTGTGTACAAGTCAAATACAACTTCCAGTTGCTTGTTAACAGTAAAGAATACTACCACAGCAGAGTTGATCAAACAGGATTTTTCTGAATATTAATTTCAAAAATTAAAATCTATTTTTATAGTCTAAAATGATAAAATCCCAATAATAAATATGCGCAATAATTTCTGAATTTACAGTATATGAAATTAGGGTTTTCAAACCACTCCTTTTTTAAGTGAATGGTTCAAGAATGAATCTTGTAATATATATTATCTGCACATCAATGAAACAAAGCCATGATCAGCTAGCAAAGAAATTAATTTCTCATACAGATAAAATATCGAATAAGTGATTAATGTAGGTAAATTTTTAGGACAACTTACTCTTTTAACATGTTTATGACTGCAAACATTTGCAATCATAAAATGGTATGGCTATTTAAATGATGTTTAAAAGAAAAATCAAAGTCTTTGATTCTTGGGATTATGAAAAATGCTGGATCTAACTGCACATTTAGATTTTGGACCCCACTTTAAATTGGTCCATATTAAAGTCCAAAGGATCCAAATTGTTTGATTTCAACAAATATTTAATATGTGGTGTCCCTCAAGATGCTGAATCTAAAGAGAATTTAGACATTGATTTTTGAACCCAATTTTCAAATTAACTGGTCCATATTGAGGTCTGAAGGGTCCAAAATTGAAGATAAATGGACTTCATCAAAAATTGAAATCTTTGGATTGTTAGATATATTGAATTAAAACTTGTGTTTAGATTTGTGATTTTGGACCAAATTTTCAACAAAAAATTAAAATATTGGGTCCATTTGATATGTTGAATCTTATTGTGAAATAAGACTTTAATTTTTGGGCTTACTGAGCAAATTTATGGCAAGCCGTTTTGCTATTTATTATAACTTCATTAAATCTCATAAACTTTATTAGATATCTTATATAGTTTATAAAATATATAGTTTATAATGTATATTATATAGTTTATAAGATATATTATATAGTTTATGAGATACCTTAAATAGTTTATGAGATATCTTATATAGTTTATAAGATATCTCATATAATTTTTATAAGAAATCTCATATAATTTTCTTTATAAGATATCTCATATACTTTTAAATATATCTTTTAAAGTATTATTAGATATCTTGTAAACTATATTTTTTTATATATAATATATGAGATGTTTTATAAGATATCTCCTTAAATATACAAGATATCTTATATAATATTACATGAGATTTCTTGAAATTCTAATAAATAGTACGCCTCCGGGTGCGGGAATTACTCGCTACATTGAAGACCTGTTGGTGACCCTCTGCTGTTGTTTTTTATTTGGTCGGGTTGTTGTCTCTTTGACACATTCCCCATTTCCATTCTCAATTTTATTTTAAAACAGTTTGCCATACATATTGGTCCGTTTTGATTTCCAACAGGTCCTAAAATTAAATTTTGTATGATGAACACAAGGTGTTTTGTTATATTGTGAATCCATGGACCTGTATGTTTCTGCTGAATCTAACCATATATTTATAGGTAAATGAGATAAGATGTGGTATGATTGCCAGCAAGACAACTCTGTTCAAGAGGCAAAAATGTCGCAGTCATTAACAACTATAGGTCAACTTGCAGCTTTTTTACAAGGTTAAAAACCCATAAAAACTGAATAATCAGCTATAAAAGGACACCAAATTACAAATGTGAAACAATTCAAAGGAGAAAACTTACAGCCAATGTATGTTAAAAATAATGAACGAAAAACAAATATGTTAAAACAGCAATAAATGGCAGCCATTGAATTAAAGGCTCCTGACTGGGACAGCCACATACGAAATGTGGCGGAGATGAAATAGTTGGATGGCGCAAAACCCTCTCCTACCATGAGACATTGGTACAACAGCACAAAACAATGCACTATAAAATATAACAAGCAACAACCATTCATTTTAGCTCCTTCCTTACTTGGAACAGGCACATACAAAATGTGGTGGGGTTAAACTAGTTTGAATGCTCCAACATTTCCCCTAACAAACTATATAAAAATCAGTTGGAGAATGGCTTAACTCATCAGATGGGTCAAAATAAAAATATAGAATCTTAACAAAAACACAATGTTTCCAATTTCAAAATTCTTAGACCACACTCATTTGCGGTCAGAAACCTATGCTGTCAAATATTAAATCCCAATTCAAATTAAGAACTGTATCAAGATTAAATGATGTGTATAGTTTCCCCAACTGTTCAGTGTTCGATAAGGAACAAATGTTCCATGGTGCAACGAAGCTAAGTTTTATGCAAAATATATGACATAACCAGTTTGCTGTGTATCTATTTACCAGCATTACCATCATTCTAGTATACGCTAGATTGAGTGATCGTTGATTGCTTTAGTCCAGTGGCAAAAATTTGATGCATGCGAGACAGTTTGTTGTTTGCTTTAGTCCAGTGGCAAATATTTATGCACGACATAGTTTGTTGTTTACTTTAGTTCAGTGGCAAATATTTCATGCATGTGAGACAGAGTTTGTTGTTTGCCTTAGACCAGTGGCAAATATTTCATGTATGTGAGACATTGTTTGTTGTTTGCTTTAGTCAAGTGGCAAATATTTCATGCATGTGAGACATAGTTTGCTGTTTGCTTTAGGTCACGGTCAAATATTTCATGCATGTTTGAGACAAGAAAACTATGCGTACAATAGGTAGGTCGTGTAACTGCTATATTCCGTCTATCTAAAAGAATGGACAGAAAACATATTTTTTTACATTCTATAAGACGGAATGATCTTGTCCTTTATTGAAACTTCGTAATAATTCTGTCTCATAGACGTATATATGAAGGTTACATAGGGTCTATACCCATCGAATAACTTTGTCGCATTGGAGTCTTTTTTTAGAGCCTATTTTTATCTAATAAATCAGATGATTCATTGTATAAAAGCTATATCCATCAAATATCTCTGTCTCAGGGTTTATACTTCTCAAATAACTCTGTCTCGTATACCCATCGAATAACTTTGTCTCGTTGGTGAGCGAATGTTGTATAGGGTCTAAAACCCGGCCTCGAAAAACTCTGCTTGATTGGTGTATGAACGTAATATAGGGGCTATATTCGTCGAATAACCCGGTCTAAATGGTATATGGACGTTATAGAGCTTATAGCCATCGAATAACGTTATCTCATAAGTGTATGAATTTTGTATAGAGCCTATACTTATCGAATAACATAAGTTTCATTTGTGTATGAACACTATACAGGGTTTATACTTCTCAAATAACTCTGTCTCATATACCCATCGGATAACTTTGTCTCGTTGATGTATGCATGTTGTATAGAGCCTTTTCTTAATGAATATCTCAGTCTCATTGATGTATGAACACTATACAGGGTCCATACTTCTCAAAAAGTGTCTCATTGGTGTATGAACGACGGGTTATATAGCCATCTAATAACAACCCTGTCTCATTGGTATATGAACGTTATATAGAGCTTATAACCATCGAATAAAGCTATCTCATTAGTGTATGAACGTTGTATAGAGCCTATACTTATCGAATAACTTAGTCTCATTGGTGAATGAACACTAAACATGGTTAATACTTCTCAAATACCTTTGTCTCACAGTTGTATGCACCACGTTACATAGGATCTATACCCATCGAATAACTTTGTCTCATTGGTGTATACACGTTGTATAGGGTTTATACCCATCGAATAACTTTGTCTCATTGGTGTATACATGTTGTATAGGGTTTATACCCATCGAATAACTTTGTCTCATTGGTGTATACACGTTGTATAGGGTTTATACCCATCGAATAACTTTGTCTCATTGGTGTATGAATGTTGTATAGGGTCTATACCCATCGAATAACTTGTCTCGTTGGTGTATGGACATTATATAGAGCCTATACTTATCAAATAACTCTGATTCGTTGGTTTATGAACGTTGTATAGAGTATATGTAATTATATACCTCTCGAATAACTCTGTCTCATGTGTATGTGTATGAACGTTAAATACATTGTAGGGTCTATACACATCTTATAACTCTGTTTCATAGGTATATACAACATGTATGAAGGGTCTATACCAACCGAATAACTGTCTCATTGGAATATGAACTCTATATATCGAATTGATCGGTCTAATATATAGGTGTATGAACCTTATATACCCATAGCGCCGTCTCATTGGTGTATGGACGTTGTATAGGGTTTTTATATATCGAATAACTATGTCTCATTGGTGTATTCATGAACGTTATACAGAAAATATACTTATCGAAAAATAAAAGTAATGAAATTATGCATTTCAAATAAAGTTGTCTTTCAGTGCGTCGTTTTACCTACGTTACCACAGTCTAGTAACCGCTAAATTGATTGATTGCTGTTTGCTTTGCGTCCAGTAACAAATATTTCATTCATGTTCAGAACGAGATCATATTAGCGATCACTTCTATAGTAAGGGTAACCTCTAGACTCTGTCCGTCCAACAAACTATTTACGTCCAGTGGCAAGTATTGCATTCATGTTCAAATTAACAGCGAATACAATAGTAAGGTCATATAACCGTAGGACTCTGTCAAATTGACTAGAAATAAAATCAATGTTCGGCTTCTACCTGACGAAATCATTTTTTGATTTGGTCTGCAGCTTGGTATTAATATTGTAGCCAGTAAATAAGTACATCCGACGTGCAGCCACTTAAATGTCCGTCTGAATACCTTTATATGTGTAAGAACTGTATCCATACCATCATGTTACAAATATATTTTATGAACGATGGTGTCCGCCTGTTTCAATGATTTGTTATATACGAAATGAATCCAAAACAATGACATTACTGACTGTATGCAAAAACCACAGAAAATAATCACGCAAGTACCATAGCAAAACTTACAGACTGTACGTAGGTACCACAGACTATACACTACTTAGACTGTATCTAAGAACAACCGACAAAACTTACAGACTGTACCTAATAAACACAGACAATACTTACAGACTGATCTAAGAACCACAAACAATACTTACACTGTATCTTAGAACCACAGACAAAACTTACAAACTACATTAGAACCACAGACAATACTTAGACAGTATCTAAGAACCACAGACTATATTTTCAGACTGTATCTAAGAACCACATACAATACGTACAGACTGCATCTAAGAACCACAGACACTCCTATAATGCTGTATCTAAGAACCACGGACAATACTCAAAGACTTTGTCTAGGAACAACAGAAAAAACTTACAGACTTTTACAGGATCTAAGAACCACAGACAATACTTACAGACTGTATCTAAGAACCACAGACAATACTTTGACTGTATCTACGAACCACAGACAATACTTTGACTGTATCTAAGAACCACAGACAAAACTTACAGACTGTATATAAGAACCACAGACAAAACTTACAGACTGTATATAAGAACTACAGACTATATTTACAGACTGTACATCAGAACCAGAAAATATTTTCAGACTGTATCTAGGAACCAGACAATACGTACAGTCTGTATTTAAGAACCACAGACAATACTTTTATGCGGTATCTCAGAACCACGGTCAATACTTACAGACTGTATCTAAGAACCAGACAAAACTTACAGACTGTATCTAAGAGCCACAGACAATACTTACAGACTGTATCTAAGAACCACAGACAATACTTACAAACTGTAAATAAGAACCAGACAAAACTTACAGACTGTATATAAGAACCAGAGACAATACTTAAAGACTGTATCTAAGAACCACAGACAATACTTATAGACTGTATCTAAGAACCACAAACAAAACCTACAAACTGTTTCTAAGAACCACAGACAAAACTTACAGACTGTATCTAAGAACTACAGACTATATTTACAGACTGTACATCAGAACCAGAAAATATTTTCAGACTGTATCTAGGAACCAGACAATACGTACAGTCTGTATTTAAGAACCACAGACAATACTTGTATGCGGTATCTCAGAACCACGGTCAATACTTACAGACTGTATCTAGGAACAACAGTTTAAACTTGCAGACTGTATCTTAGAACCACTAAGACTTTGTCTAGGAACAACAGAAAACACTTACAGACTTTTACAGGATCTTAGAACTACAGACAATACTTACAGACTGTATCTAAGAACAACAGACAATACTTTGACTGTATCTACGAACCACAGACAATACTTTGGCTGTATCGAAGAACCACAGACAATACTTACAGACTGTATATAAGAACCATAGACAAAACTTACAGACTGTATATAAGAACCACAGACAATACTTACAGACTGTATATAAGAACCACAGACAAAACTTACAGACTGTATCTAAGAACCAGACAATACTTAAAGACTGTATCTAAGAACCACAGACAAAACTTACAGACTGTATCTTAGAACCAAAGACAAAACTTACAGACTGTATATAAGAACCACAGACAATACATAAAGACTGTATCTAAAAACCACAGACAATACTTTGACTGTATCTACGAACCACAGACAATACTTTAACTGTATCTAAGAACCACAGACAATTCTTAAAGACTGTATCTAAGAACCACAGACAAAACTTACAGACTGTATATAAGAACCACAGACAATACTTACAGACTGTATCTAAGAACCACAGACAATACTTATAGACTGTATCTAAGAACCACAGACAAAACTTACAGACTGTATCTAAGAACCAGACAATACTTACAGACTGTATCTTAGAACCACAGACAAAACTTACAGACTGTATCTAAGAACCAGACAATACTTACAGACTGTATATAAGAACCACAGACAATTCTTAAAGACTGTATCTTAGAACCACAGACAAAACTTACAGACTGTATATAAGAACCACAGACAATACTTACAGACTGTATCTTAGAACCACAGACAAAACTTACAGACTGTATATAAGAACCACAGACAATACTTACAGACTGTATCTAAGAACCACAGACAATACTTACAGACTGTATATAAGAACCACAGACAATACTTACAGACTTTATATAAGAACCACAGACAAAACTTACAGACTGTATCCAAGAACCAGACAATACTTACAGACTGTATATAAGAACCACAGACAATACTTACAGACTGTATCTAAGAACCACAGACAATACTTACAGACTGTATCGAAGAACCAGACAATACTTACAGACTGTATATAAGAACCACAGACAAAACTTACAGACTGTATCTAAGAACCAGACAATACTTATAGACTGTATCTAAGAACCACAGACAATACTTACAGACTGTATCTAAGAACCAGACAATACTTATAGACTGTATCTAAGAACCACAGACAAAACTTACAGACTGTATCTTAGAACCACAGACAAATCTTACAGACTGTATATAAGAACCACAGACAATACATAAAGACTGTATCTAAAAACCACAGACAATACTTTGACTGTATCTACGAACCACAGACAATACTTTAACTGTATCTAAGAACCACAGACAATTCTTAAAGACTGTATCTAAGAACCGCAGATAAAACGTACAGACTGTATCTAAGAACCACAGACAATACTTACAGACTGTATCTAGGAACAACAGAAAATACTTATTGACTGTATCTACGAACCACAGACAAAACTTACAGACTGTATCTAGGAACAACAGACAATACTTATAGACTGTATCTAAGAACCACAGACAAAACCTACAAACTGTTTCTAAGAACCACAGACAAAACTTACAGACTGTATCTAAGAACTACAGACTATATTTACAGACTGTACATCGGAACCAGACAATATTTTCAGACTGTATCTAGGAACCAGACAATATGTACAGACTGTATTTAAGAACCACAGACAATACTTTTATGCCGTATCTCAGAACCACGGTCAATACTTACAGACTGTATCTAGGAACAACAGTTTAAACTTGCAGACTGTATCTTAGAACCACTAAGAACCACAGACAAAGCTTACAGACTGTATTTTAACACCACAGACAATAAATACACAGTATCTAAGAACCACAGATTAAGGTTTCACTACAAGTATCACTGACAATTCATATTTTACATAGATCCTATAAGACACACATGCACATCTAACAACAATAATTCAATATACCAAATATATTTGACCTATTGCTTAATATAGTACTTGAAAAAAGACCAAAACACAACAAACTTAACATTGACCAATGAATCATAAAAATTAGATCAAGGTCAGATGAAATCTGCCAAACTGACATGTTCCCCTTTACTAGTCCAAATAATTATGACGTCTGGCAAGGCTATTTTAATTTTTTTTCTGGGACGCCTTCTCAAGGCTGAAAAAAATTAAAATAGCCTTGCCAGACGTCATAATTATTTGGACTACCCCTTTACATACATAACATATAGTTGACCTGCTGCGTCCAATATTTTATAAATAATAAATAATGATAATAAATAAGCAAGTCGGCAAGATATACAAACAGAGACAACATTAGCTCTAATGAGATTTTAACCGACATAAGAATGGATCTAATCACAGAACTTTAAGGTCAAGGTCAAAAGAATCCGGTCTGACTGAAATGTAGATCTTTGAAAAAGACACACTGACAATATCTTAGAATCACAGACAATTCATACATGTATACATGAAGACTCTTTTTAAGAAAACCATATAATTCACAGATTGTATCCTGTTCTAGTTTTACTTACAAAAAAATAGGTGAAAATAGTAAAGTCATCATTTAATAAAAAATAATTTCACACAAAAAGTCATGCTTAGCTACAATACTAAGTTCAATTCAGGCTTTGGGTTGCACTCAATTCCTTCTGTAAAGAGGAAATGAACTTTAAATATGATAGTTGAAGCAATTTTCTCTCCGTTTTCTATCTTTTGCTGTTTTATTTTCTATATGATGCAAGTTATATTTAAACTCAGTATCTATTACTGGAACAGCCTTCCTTTTAATAAACATATTGGATACAATCAAATCAATCAAAACATGTTTTATTAATTTTATTCTTTATTATAAAACTTTAAATTTTTTAAATTTGTATATATATATATATAAATGTAAATGAAAACATTATCATAAATACCTAACAAGAAAATTATCTATAAATTAGTGACATGCATAAAGCACAATTTATATTTATCATGCATAATATCATGGTACAAAACAAAATAGACAAAAAAGTAACCTATTAAAAAATATGGAGCAAGAGGGCACAAAGTGTTTTTGAGAGATTGTTTTTAATAGGAAGACAAATTCAATAGATATCTTTATATTATATTAATCTTTTATAGACCAAGTAAATTTATCAACAAATTTACAAGTTTCAAAAATTAATAATGAACAAACAATTTATCTTACAAAAAGACAATGTTTAATACATTTTCTTTTATACATTTAAATAATTATGAATGAATTAATTGTGACTTTTTGACTGAGGCTTGTTACTCTAAGTCCTATGGCTTTTTTTTGTTTTTCAACACATATTGTCAACAATCAACAAACATAAATATGATTAGTCAATTCCAGTTTATATATTCATCTTAATTTAAAGTACAATTATTTGCAACAATGAAGTATTAGCATATCATAATCATTATGTATGTTTTTCTGTACATGTATTTATGACATTTAAAAATCACGTTTTGAGGTATATTAAATTATATGATAAACACATCCTCTATGCAATGAAGACAATCCCAATAAAAATACTAAGATTTAGAACTAACCTTTATGAGGGTGGTAAAGGGTTATTTTCGTGCAGCGTTTTCGGCCTTTTTATTTCACGTGTTTTCGTGTTTTTGTGTTTTATTTCTCGTTTTCTCGTGTTTGGTTCGATGTGCGTGCTTCGTATTTCCCCTTATTTATTTTCCGTGTTTCGTGTCGGTGCTCTTAATTTCTCGTTCTTGCATTGTTCCGCATTTGATTAAAAAGTAAATTGGAACTAACTCAAAGTCAGTGAGTTATAGTACCTTTTGAAACTTGTGTAATATAATAGAAATTGATGTATATTGTTACCATTCTACTTTCTATTGTATATGTATGCTCTACATGTAATAGAGTCCATCATAATAATTTTTTTTTCAAATCAGATGCAAGTAGCATAGGCTAGCCTAAAAAGTGACCACAAGGTCTTTATGTCCATTAACAATGAACTGCTGAGTAATAACTGCTGGTACTTTTTTTCTTAATGTTTACGATTTTATTCCTCGTGCTTCGTTTTTCCCGATTTTCATTTTTCATGCTACGTTTTTGCGATTTTTATTTCACGTGTTTCCGTGTTCAGTACCCCCCTTTACCACCCTCCTTTATTATACAAAAAAAAATCACTGTTGTGACACAAAGTTTTTTTTTTGTATGGAGTCTTAATAATTTGTTTATATTTTAGAAATTTATATTTATTTATGCCAAGACTCTCTAATCTTTTCAGAGAGGCATTCATAGTGGACAGTCCTTATGGCATATATTTTTTTCATAACTAAATATAATTGGGGTGGATTAATACTACACATATCAAGAAATAATAAAAACACAGGTCATACTTACAAGGTATTCAAGAATGACATCTTAATCCTAAGAAATAAAAAAACAAAACAAAGTAACCTTACTAAAAACCTTCAATAGTTGTCAATGGTACTCACGTAGGAAAAGGTATAAAAAAAACCAATTACAAGATATCTAAAAAGGAGCAATTACAAAACAGATCGGTATATTAGAACAATACATTACATAAATTTACATAACTCTATCGTAGTGGTAAAATATCAAACATAAGCTCAAAACTAAGTGCAATAAAACAAGTCTTCTCTGTTCTTTAAAGCCATTCTTGCCATTCACTCTTTGACACTTGTATGGCAAGCACTAAGAAGTCTTGATAAACCTAAAATAAAATTGTTTTCATGTAAAATTCACAAAAACTGGTTCAATTATTGAAATAAACATACATAATAAAATGGAAAAAAAAGTTGAACTGTTCAGATCACATTCCAGATAACTGACTTTTCCAAAGATATATTAAGTCAAGTTGGAATGATGTCTTAGTTCTGGTTTTAGGCATGTTGCAAAAAATCTCTTTTTTGGTTTAAAATATTTTACAAAGTATAATGCAATATTATATGACTGGAACATCTTAAGCTCGAAAGTTGGATCAAGCTATCAAAAAATTAAGTGTGATAAAGTGTATTTAAATTAAAAAAAATATATCCTTTTAAAATAAAGGGCAGATAATTACATTGATTTGATAGGACACTTTGTGTTTTGTATTTATTTTTAAAGAACAGAAGGCTGCGGCCCCCTATTTTTATTTGATGTTTCAAATGTTCTTATAATAAGTAATTCTCTGATTAAATTTAAATGTAATGCAACTGGATGAGTATCGCAACAATAAAAACTTGTATTCTAGTTACTAAAACATAGATATGTTAAGACTCCTGATTCACCTGTACTTTTGTGGAGATCTAACTTCGTAATATATGTAAAGAATATAACAAGGACTTATGTGATCCTAGTTTGAAACAAGAGTGAACACAGAACAGCATTGATAGGATTTGCCATTCTGAGTGTATTGCATAAAACTGGGAGTCAACCCACTAAAGGATACCCCACCCCCATTCCAATTCATCTTCTGAAATATTTCAGACCAATATGATTTTCCTTCATGCACATTCCCAGGCGGTGTACTGCACTTGATATAAAATTTCAACAATATCGATAAAGCAGATAAGGAGAACATCCACTTATCTTACTAAACACTGTTGCAACATATTGCAACATTATACAATTAAGATCCATTTCCCCCTTAAAATATTTCAGACCAGGATTATTTCCTCCATATACATTCTCTGGTGGTGTCAGTCTACTGTGTTAATTTACATCAATATCCATCAAGGTAATTAAACATAGTTGCACTTACAGGTCCTGTTGCCACTTATTGCAATATTAAACTAATTAGGTTCAATTATCTCCCTTGAAAATTATTGGATCTGGACTATTTCCTACAAACTAAGTAAATTCAATTATCTCCCTTGAAATATTTTAGACTGTGTAAAGTTTCATCTAATTGGTACATACATTACGGAGGAGTTAAGTTTACAAGACATATGAAACAGACAGACAGACAGACAGAGTGATTCATATAGTGGCGGATCCAAAACTTTTCCTAAGGGGGGGCTGACTGACCTAAGGGGGGGCCCACTCCAGTCATGCATCAGTGATTTCCTATATAATCAACCAAATTTTTCCCACAAAAAGGGGGGCCCGGGTCACCCAGCAACCCCCCCCCCCTGGATCCGCCTATGGATTTGCTGAAAGTATTTTTGAGTTATTGTCCAATAACTGGAAAATTCCCCCTTTTGTAATGAATAAAACCCCATAACTCTGAACTATAAAATCTAAAATTTATATAATTCTAAAGGGAGCTTACATCAATAGATATAAACAATTCACCAAAGTTCAATAAGAGCTGCTGAAAGTATTTTTGAGCTATTGTTTGAAAACTGGAAAATTCCCTTCTTTTTAATGAATAAAACCCTGTAAATGGGAAACACAAAAAATCTAAAATTTATAAAAATTGAAAGGTAGTTTATGTCAAAAGATATAAACAATTCACCAAAATTTCTTGCAAGTTGGTGAAAGTCTTTTTAAATGATTGTCAGAAAACTGGAAAATTCCCCTTTTTTTAATTAATAAAACCCTATAACTCAGAAACTTAAAATCTAAAATTTATAAAAATAAAGGATCTCACCGCAATAAATATAAACGATTCACCAAAGTTTTATGCAAATTGGTTTAAGCCTTTTTGAGTAAATGTCTGACATGTTGACGATGGACGGACAGACAACGGTATACCATAATATGTCATGTAACCAGGCCTATAACAATAACTGTGAAAAGACAGTTTTGTGTCATTTCTGAGTTGATTAAATGTTTCATAAGTTATCCCATGGAAACTGTTCATGGCAGCATGTCCAGTCTGCCTTACTTGAACAGAGTACTAACCAGTTTTCTATTGGTTAATAAAACATAAAATTTCAATGAAAATTATGTTAAAGATGAATTGAAACATTATCCAATATGCCTTAATTAAATGGATTTTGATGAAGTTGTTAAATTAAAGTGCTTGTTTTTCAGAGCAACTAATCCTAAATATACTTCAGTCTCAAACATAGCATTTTTTTGGGGTGATCGATACCATTGTAGGTCCTGGATTTCTTTCAACATCACCAGACAGCTGTAGGATTAACCTTTTGAAGTTCTTCCAGTACCTGCTTGCTAAAACCTTCACTATTGTTACTTCATTACATCCTGAAACAATAAACATATAGATATATATTTGTATCATATATGTAATATTAAAAACAGTAGTTTTATATATTTGATAAATAGCCTGCTGTTTAATATGTATTGCTCAACTTTGATGAGTACCCTTTTACACTCCTACTCGGATTTCACCTTTGTGACAGTAGTGATTCAGACAAAATAAAACGGTCATTAGGGCATGAAGCCATTTATTGAATTGCATCATTGTTTGGCATGTTATGTCACAGACATCAAGCGTTCATATTCTGGCACACGAAATGCAACTATAAAAAAGATCTCAATGAAATACCATACAAAACACACAAAAAATAAAAATAAACAAAATAATTCTATGAACAACATGACTCAAACTGTAAGGTAACACAGGTGCTTCCAATAAATAAATAAGCGTTTCTCTTTAACGCTTTCAAAACAGAAGTAAATCTCAGGTGCTAGGGGTCAGAAAGCAGTTGATATTTACTCTCCTGTTTAAATATATGATAAAGCGTACAAAACATGACGAAATCCGTATCACATGCCATACAAGATATCTTATATAGTTAAAAAGATATCTTATACAGTTTATAAGATATTTCATATAGTTTAGGAGATAATGATGATAAAATTGAGAATGTGTCAAAGAGACAACAACCCGAATATAGAACAGACAACAGACAACGGCAGAAGGTCATTTCCACATCAGACTGTGCTGGCTACCCAAACTTTAGATACACCAAACCAGACCCTTTTCAGAAACATGAAATATGTGGTTTCATTTATACATTTCAATGTGTTCTACAAGGATCACCAGTACTATATACACCTTTCAAATAAAACTCAATTACCAAACTATATTCTATATATTTTGATATTTACACCTTAGTTATGCCTATTCTGTTTTAAATACTTTCTACTTTCAAGTATGTTTTTTTTCTGGCCCAATTTGGTGGTGGTACATGTTTATATAAAGTCTATCCGAATTTTTTGGCTAAAAATTCTGCTCAAACCAATGCTTAGGGCGATCTTATACTTGCAGTGATTTTTTTTTGGCTCTGTGTTGAAGGCTTTACTGATAATAGTTATGAAAAAGTGCAATAAAGCCCTGATCCTTTGATTTTTGTGTGTGCTTATAGTGCCTTGAAAACAAATAAAATCCTGTGGACATCCATACTCTTATTATGGGAAGAAACATCCTACTATATCCTACTAAGCTGTATCTCAAAAACTGTAGGAGGAGAAAGCCGGAAAAAACAATGTACTCTTATAGAGAAAAACAGACAGTGGGATAGACAGGGTTAATTAATTGAGCCTTTACATTTTTTAACATTTAGTTTACCAAAAAAATAATGAGACAAATGTCAAAAAAATATAATAGGCACAACAACTGTGCAAAATGTTATTGGCCTAAGTGTTTTGGGGCTTATACAAGACAAATCTCATAATATGAGATTTCTTACAACAAAATATACGCTGAATTTCACATTAATATAATATACACATTGCACTCCTTCCTAAACCTTTTGATCATATATATCAATAAAAACAAATACTGATTTTAAAGAATCACATTAAATTCCTTACAATACCAAATCCTTAAAAATAAGTTTTTCTCAGAGGATTTGCATTTATATGAGGTCAATATTGCAATACTTTTAGAAATTGTTGACTACGGTACATTTGGTTGTGGATTGAGAGTTGTCTCATTGATAACCAAACCACATCTTTTTTTTTTTGATAAAGTATCATTCCTCCCTTTAAGATTATTATATAAAATAAATGGTGATATGATGTTGTCAACTACATAATATGGTAAACAGACTTTTTCTACTATTCTATAAAACTGAAAAAGTCTCACCCATAATTATAAAGACTATGTTATCCTTTAAAGTTTTGCTACAGATCATATCATCAATTGTTCTCTTAAGTAAGAACTTTATGTGCTTCACAATAAGCATGATTGACAGTTTGTCAAAGTAGCAATAAACATTACGTTAGTCATACAAGAGAAAAGCATACCTTTCTTCTCAACATCAGAAATAGGACTAAAAAAAAAGCTTGATCACAATTGTTGTCTTTTCTTTGAGCACATAGACCAACTCTTTTTGGTACATATATCCCTATAAAAAGAAAGTTAAAATGGAGATTTTAGTTATCCCATAAGTTAACTATAAGTGAAAACAAATACATAATCTAACTAGGGTATGTAGAAAACCCTACATTAAACTTGCTTTACAAAACACTGTCAAGAATATTATTTTGTCTAGACCATTATTAGTTATTCCATGTGAAGGACAATTTTTTTTTTCAAAATAATATTGTAATACTAAACTCTAGTTACTAACTAAATAGTAACACATTATTCATTTTTTTTTAAATTAATTTCATTGAATAAACTGTTCTGCTTGTCCTTCTCCAAATAATAACTCCTGACATGAAGATGCATGTAAAACTAATAGAATAGGCTGGACAAAATGCTGGAGGTCATGCACATTAAGTTAAAAGGTAAATTGGGAATCTGTATACATGTACTGTCATAATATTATTGAACTATTAACCCTTTTAATCAGTACAATAAAATAAAAATGTCTTCCATAATAAGTTAATATCCTTAATCATCTAAACATCTTCCTCTTATGTCAGCAGAAAATAATACAATTATTGATATAGCTATTCACATTCAAATCATGCAAAAAACTGTAAATATGGTTCATATGAACCAGTAATTCTATAGATTGAAATTGCCTTAGTACAACAGCACATGTATACAAGTATCTGAGTATGTTTTGAAAATGTAAAAGATTAGTTTCCCATGTAAACTTACTGGTGATTCAGTAAAAACAAACATTATTGAAGCAACAATATACCTGTAACCTGTCTCAAACCTATTTATATTAAATTTTTGCTTAAAAGTATCATTAACATCTCATATCACCTTGTAAGGGAAAAGTAAGAGTGTGTATTGAAACTGAATCAATGCCACTTTCCTCTTTTCGCTGGATGTTGAATCTTCCAGTCTAGTGTGTGGTCTGTTTCGGGCAAAAACTATCTAATCTTTGGTGGACTTTTAGTAAAGCAGATTCTTTTCATTCTACAATAAATAAACAAATTTCAATATATGTTCTATTTGTTTTACATGCAATGTATCAAGTTTCATTAAAACCATTCACATTGGGAGTTTTGCTTGAAAGATACATTGTACTACAATAAGTCTTCAATTATCTCCCCTTTATAAATTATGACTCAAATAAATGGGGAATGTGTCAATGGGACATAGACGATGCACCCTAGGCATATCATATAAAGTTATAAAGGGACATAACTGAAGAAGAGTAAAATTGACCCTACCCAAATGTGCATGTTGATTTGTGGTGTCAGATCAGTATTGTGTATAAGTTTTATTACATTTGTTTGAGACTAACTTATGTTTGAGAAAGGAAGCAAAAATTCAGCATTTATTTCCATTTTTTATGCTTATTACCACAAAATACTTTTGTTACACAGCATAGTTATGATCAATTTGTAAACTTTGGGAAGTACGGATGTGCAAAAGGATGTAGAAATACAGCTGGACACGGGTAGAACTTTGTGCCCCCTCATTATTCAAGGTATAAGAGGAAAAACCTTGCAAGATGATCTCAAAACAGACAGACCAACATGTATCATTATTCCTATGTTATCGTAGTTTGTTGTGGTATTAGTTAAGAAATAGTTCATGGAAGCCAAAGATTGTTGGAAATTTACACATGGCCTTGGCTGAGATATTCAAATTTTATCCTGAGCGTTAGTTGATAAATACGGTCTTTACAAAATTGAAGTGAGGGTTGGTATTTTGTGTGTTTGGCTGTTCTTTTTTACTCCTTGTTAGATCAAGCTCAAACATTCTAATAAATCTGTAGCTTGCATGGATTATTTCGTGAATAACTGCTCGAGAAAACCTGTTTAATTTTTTTACTTCTCAATCCCAACATTTGACATCTTTAATTTACATGTGTTTCTCGTAAGCGACTGTCAAATTCAAAATTGACATTTCTTAACCAAAGAGCCGCCATGTTGACTTGCTGAAATCTGTAAAATGTTAGTATAATGCATTAAAATAGAAAATAAAACATATAAATACATCAGAAATCCATTTATCATACAAATTTCTATTGTTCACGTAATGGAAAACCTTCAACTCTAGCGTTTTCATTTGTATGACGTCATGTTTTGAAATGACTTGAATTCGCCAAAAATATTAATAGACTTTCGCGAATTTAATTTTATTTTGATATTGTTGATTTCTCTGAACTCTTGGGCATTTATTTTTTATTATGCATCTGAAAAAGAATAAAAGTTCTTTTGTCTTTTTTAATTGCCATTTTTAAAACAATAAAATCGGCAAAGAGTTTGCAAAGTAGGTTACAATACATGTGGATTTACGTGGGAGGTATGTTGTAACATCCATTATTATGTACATCTCTGAGTCTGTGCTAAGTATAGATATATTGAGAATTTTATCACGGTGTTGCATTTACTTTTCTACTTGGCTTGAGGTACCTGTCACAAGTCAGGAGCCTCTGGCTTTTGTTAGTCTTGTATGATTTTTAATTTTAGTTTCTTGTGCATAATTTGGAGTTTAGTATGACATCCATTATCACTGAACTAGTATATATATTTGTTTAGGGGCCAGCTGAAGGACGCCTCCGGGTGAGGGAGTTTTTCGATGCATTGAAGACCTATTGGTGACCTTCTGCTGTTGTCTGTTTTATGGTTGGGTTGTTATCTCTTTGACACATTCCCCATTTCCATTCTCAATTTTATTGTTCTTACAGAAAGTTTCAATTACAGAGGCATCCTGGTTTCAAAACACTAGCGTGAACATTCCTTGGACGAAAACTTTATTGTTTACATCAATGCAGGATTCAAATACACCATAAATCCTCCAAATAAAGTACACTGGCGGAATCAAACCACTGTTACATAACCACATCCTTGCATTATAGGACTAGTTGCATGGTCTACAGTTAGCTATTCTATACCAGCTGAACCCTTATTATATTAAAATTAAGTTTTAGTGGCAGCGATTCATGCAACATAATTCTGCAAGTTTTGTGCAATAAACAGATAAACGTTCTGCAATATAATGTGGGCTTCTGGATCTCTGAGTGTGGTGTTATCAATAAATAAATAAACTAATATGTCTTGGTAAGCTTGCATTTAATGTAGCACCATTCTCATATTATCCCTGATAAACAAATGTATTTTTTCATGTTGTTTTGCCTTCAACTTTTGAGGGGGAAGTTTTTGCACTTGCAGTAAGACATATGTATTTCATTTTAATATTTTGGAGTAGATAGATATAACATTTCTCTATTAATCAACCTCATGAGAGCAGGTTTCTGTCTCCTGTTATAAATTGTCCCACTTTCTAGGCCAGAATTTAATTAATTTACGAGTCAAAGTGAAAGTGAAAGTGAAATTGACTAAACGGAAAATAAATTTCACAACTTCCGGTACAAACGTATGTATCAATTCCGGACAGTACATTTTGCTATCGGCCTCAGCTATGGGCTGACAGAGAGGTTGCGCGTTTTGCAGTTAAAAACTACGTCGTTAATCAATATAAACGTTTGACAAATATTTATGTTTAGCAAATATAACTCAATTTTTCATAACACGTTCAATTAGATTCATCGATCTGCGGGTGGGTTTTGGTTAAACAATTCAAGTTAATCAGTATTAGGATAAGTAGACGTCAGCGTGTGTTAATTTAGAACCAAGTTATTGCAGAACCGGAAGTAATTCTAGAACCAATTCATGTCTTAATACCATACATATAGATACGGCTACTAAGAACCAAATTGTAAACAACAGGTATAAAACGTTGTTATTGGTTTGGTCGAGAAAGCGTGTTTGTATGTAAATATAATCATTGGTCTAGTCGGTATATCACTTTAGATGACTTACGAAAAGAAAATTATATTATTAAAAAACAATTAATGATTTTGAAGAAAAGTAAACAAAATACGCTTGGATGTATATTTGTATAAAAGTGTTATCTCCCTTTCACTGTTACTGTTACATGGCTTCACCTTTGTGATTTTCATTGTTTCATTGTCGTTTCCCTATTATTTACCAGTTAAAAAAGATCTTGAAAATAATTACTGATTGACAAACAATTTTGTTATCTGCTTGACCACAATATTTTTTCTCTCCATCAAATTGAGAAAGTTTGTAAACTGTGTGCAACCGTACTACATGCATGTGATCCCTAAACAAAATATACACCCACCAGCACAACTTCGTAAATGCATCTTAAGATATTACCTGATATTACTATATAGATAAGGGTTCAACAAATCCTGGTGTCTTGATGTAGATTAGGTTGCAGAGAAACTCAGAATCAAAATAAAATTAATGTTCGCATGATCCTTGGCGTCTGTTTTGGATTGCAGCTTTATAACTGCATGTAGCTTTATAAACTCGAATATGCAATATTAATCCATTAGGGGAGAAAATGCTTGTATAATTGTAATCATATTTTGATATTTTAGAAATACCCATCATAAATGTAGTATTACATGTTTGGTTCTAGATTAACAACTTATATTTATGTAGTATTGTAGATCGTTGTACCTGATATCTATGGGAAAAAACACATATTACATTCTAATATTGAATAACTTATGACTATTTTAATATGTATGAAACTGGAACTAGTAAATTAATGTATTAATTAGTCCCAGATAAAAAATAAATACACATATATTTTTTACTTTACTGGCACATTGAAGCGTTCATCAACACTAAGCTTTCAATAATTTCTTTTTCTTACATTTTTATCTTCAAAATTAAGGTCAACAAGCGTTTGTAATTAATTACGATAGAACTGGAATCAAATTCATGAGGGTCTGGATTGAAGGGGATGGTCTTTTTTATTATGTCTTTATTCTTTGATTTTGATGTCATTTTTTTCTATATCATTATTATTTATTTTGCATGCCCATTATTCTTTATTCCGTTTGTAATTGTGCACCATACTCTTGTCTATTAATTTCATTATCATTTTTGCCAATATTCTATATTTTTTATTCATTTTACCCTTTATTCTGCACCTTTTATTACTATTATTCCCTTTTCTGTAAACCCCATCCAGACTCCTATTCACGCCAAACAGAGAAAAATATTTAAATGTTGCCATTTTATTCGTACATTTTATTATTATCAGTTCAACAGTTTAATGATGTCCAATGATAATTGTAAAAATGGTGTTGATTTCAGCTACTTAATTTGATAATAAATCCGGTATCGTGACAGTTCGCATCATCTTTTGGGTAGATATATATGTCTATTAGTAGGCTATAACGCATGTGTAAAATATGGTTCTACTTTCACTTCCGGCTCTAAATTGACATAGGTTCTGATTTCACACACGCTGATGGGTACTGTTGAGTATTAGGGCAATTAAATGTGTTCCAGTTTAAACTAAAGACACTCGTTTAATATTCTACAATAAAACGTGCTTTAAGTCAAATCAAAAAGGGACGGGACGAGGAATGAGAATTATTGGAAATAAACCTTCGTAGTATGTAGTAATATCAAGTAATATGTATAATTGTTTACAAGTATAAATGATCATAAATGCATTTAATTCTAAACTTACTTGAATCTTTATTTTACATGATGCAGCGTTAGTCGTATCATGACAAGATGCAAAAGTTTGGTCAATTAATGTAACAATGACCTCTACACTCTCTGTTTGCATGTGGCTTGAAAGTTATGGGGTATTGTTTTTTTGTATGATTATACAAGAAATACAATGATTGGTCAATGTTCAGCCTCTGTGTCATACCAAAATATCTGTGTTATTTACTTGAATAAGATAACCCCATACTCAGTTTATCCTATGTGCTAACATTGTATAATTTCTGTGTTACCCTTATTGAATAGTATAACTCCATACTATATGCTAAATTTGTATCATTACTGTGTAATCTTACTTGAATAGGATAACCCCATACCGTATACTAGCATGGTTATAATACGGTGTTACTCTATTTCCATAGAATAACCCCATAACATGTGTTAACATGGTATACCATATGGTCTATTGAACAACGTAACTCCACTAACATAAGATCTATTGAAGAGGATGACACGGGTTGCATCGGGTGGTCGAGAGTGGATAAATATCGTATTACACGAGATTTGGTGGTAGAATCTGTTTCTCTAATGATTTTCTAACATTATGCAGGCTATGCAGGCAAACTTATACCTTCTTTTCCAATGATCTGCAAAAAGATGTGTTCTTTCTATGTAACGTCATCAGTCATGGTCGCCTTTTTTCATGCCGTCACAATAGAAATTTCAGAGGAAACCAAGAAAATCGACGTCATAATCGGATTTTAACCAATGAAGTACTGAGATCAAACGAACCACACGTTGATTTTTTTTATACAATGGGTACAGAAAGGGATAAATTGACGAAGAATTAGAGAAAATAATTTAGCACACTACAGTAACACAATAACGGGATGTATAAGTACCGAGCCACGTCAAATTGATACTACCAACAATAGACTAAAAGCGATAATAATAATTTACAATTAAAAATAAGAGAATACTAATAGTATAACAGGTTAGTAAAATGATAAACAATGTCAGTACCTAGAATCCATGCTTCAAATCCATCGTGTAGTATTTGTGAAGTTGATACGGAATATTTATCAACTGTTACAATCTTCCGATGAACTATTTTAGAAAAAGGACGAGACGTTCTTTGACATACCCCATGTTCATCAACTTTCTGCTGATACTCTGGTGACGTTTTACAAGGTCTGAGTAGCAGTTGCAAGCTCTTGACTCCGAATGAGTTGGGATAATTCATATCACATATGCAGGTGAAGTTGGTATATTGATACTAGGGTAAGTAAAATTAATAATTTCAAAATTAAGATCGTCCCGTTTGACACAGATTTTTTATTGAGATGACCGCTTATGTCGAATTCGAGGTATAAGTATAAAAAAAGAGGCAAAGGAAGCCATGTCTGATTTTTTAATTTCTAGTTCTGGAGGATATGAATTAATTGAATCCAATCAGAAAAGTTTGGATTGTATTGATATCGATATTTTGCTAAAAGAAAAGACAACCATCATGACCTGGTTGATCGTTACAGAAAATACATATATAACAGAAAAGGTCCAAATGATTGTACAGTAAACTCGCAAGCGCTTGTACAGTAAATAAGATATCCGACTTGAGATAATAAATAGGGCTTTTAAACTTCCCATCAGTTATTACTTTATATCAAAAGAGGTGCATGTCAAATACCTGGTTGTAACGATCGGGGGCCGTGCCAACGAAGCTGTCCTAGGACTAGGACATGTCTTAGGATGGTCTTAGGACACGTCTTAGTCCTAAGTCAGGTTAACGAAGGTGTCCTAAAATAAGATATGTCCTAAATTTGGTCCTAAAGTTAGGATATATAAATAGGTGTCTTAGGATAGTCCTAAAGATTGCGATGTTCTTAAACGAAATAAAAACAACAAATATGGTATAAATTTATTAATAAAAATACTAATACAATACTAAACTATTATAATGTTATAAAAATAAACTAATTAAACATTTTTTTTTTCAATATTTGTTAAATATTCAATTGTGTTAAAATTATTTTCAATTTGTAGACAAATTTAATATTTAAAATACTTCCAGATATAAAAAAAAAAGCGTTCATAGTATTTAGTTCGAGTTTTTGGAATAATAAACATATTACAAGAAATGTGTGTGGGTGTACTAGAACTTACTTGATGTACATATCTAAAAACTTTGAGATAATGCGGACTAGTCTTTTGGTGAAGTGCTGTACTATAAACTAAAATTGCTTTCCTATACACAAATTTATATGAAATGGACATAGTAACTCTCCAAAAAGTATGTTTGACGAACCAGGCTGAAGCTAGCGAACAATAAGGCAGCGAACAATAGGCGATATATGGAGAAACCAAAAAACAGAATATCATATCGATACGCTCATACATTTTGTATATAGAATAAATGGCGTTGTGCTTTTTTGCTTTTTTTTTATTAACACGAGTAACATTTTTTGCATCTAATCAAACGGTGCAATGTTAATTTAAATGTGGGGAAAAATTACTTCCTTTTACTTAATCCTTATTCAATACATGCAATGAAATCAAGTGGACCCAAAGACAAAACAATTTACATTCTAACATTAAATTGTAGCACGAATATCTCATTTAACAAAGTTGTGTGACTATTTAATTGTGTTGTCGTATGCAATTCATTCAATTTTTTTTATCGTGTATAATAACGTATTTACTAGTATAACGTTAAAACTTTTATTTTGCGTTAATTGTTTTCCTTTACACCTGTGGTGAAATACAATAAAATATATGTCATTGAATGTACATATTTTTTTCAATTAAATAAATATGTTAGGATGGTCCTAGGACCACCGTAGTTAGGACTGTCCTAAGATAGCTTTGTTTTACATCCTAAGACATGTCTCAGACACGTCCTAAGACCATCCTAAATAATGTCCTAAGACATATCTTAGGACATATCCTAGGATACTTTCATTGACACGGCCCCGGTTTTTCAATGGATTTTTTTTATCGCTGTTGTGTGATAGTTTTGGTCAATCAGTTACTTCGAGCTCCAGCGTTCTATGGAATATCTTGTTTTTATTATTTGATTGGTTCATATCTACATATTGAATATTTTAGATACCAAATATTGAAGCAGAAACGTTTTATAGTAACATTTGAGTTCATTAAACGTTCCATTTATAAACTTATTATCATTCAAATGTCGGTGCCCCGCTTGACAGTCTCCCGAATTACCAAAATATTAAAAACCGTAAAGTTCCGTTCCCAAACTGTGTCCATCGTCATGAGAAAATTTCTTATTTCCTTCATGTGTGATAAAATCGCCGGATATTCTTTGGGTCATTCTTCTTTATAATGGGATGTCTATAATCTTTTCTTACCTCAAACTACCAATTGTAAAAATTGCTTGTTCTGCGATCAAGCATGCCGCACTGAAAATTGCGTTTGCGGTTTAGAATAAGTATTAAATTGATCTTTACAATATCTCGTAATCTATATCATCATTTATTTATGTAGAGATTGCGTTATATATTCATGTACAAAAAGAAAAGATAAGCTGTGTTGTGTATATTATAAAAGGACTATTGCGTGATATTGCATGACATTGGAGAATATTCCTATCAGAAAAATAAATTAGTCTGTATTTCCAATATAGCAATATTTATTCTGCATTTTAGCTTCACAACAGTTTGTGCAAATTATAGGATTTTTTCAAAAAAGTGCCAGGACTCCATTCTTCAATGCGTGTCTATTTCGAAAAAGGGGAGGAATGTTGATGGTCAGATGACTCGGAACATATTTTATAAGAAGTAAAAGTATGCATCAAAGTCCTTTAAAAAAAGACGTCATCTTATAGAATTCCAGGGTTAATTATCAATTTCCGATTTTATGTCTGAATAATTACATTAGATGTATGTTTCATTATAATACGTTATTCTGATTGGCCAACTGCACATCTCGTGCTATTCCTGAAACAATTGTATTAGACAATAACATTTATCATTCATGATGACACGAGGTCCCACGATAAAGTGCACAGGTAAATTAAATGAAAACTTGATAAAAATTGTGTTTTCATGATTCTAGCTAAAAAAATGTAATTATAAGTATTGAATGCTTCTTTTTGTAACTTTATAGGGTTGTAAAAGCGTTGACCGTGCGCACATTTTTAGTATGAAGCGCTTCCGCGCTTCATACAAAATGTACTTCGGTCAACGCTTTTACCGCGCTTCATACAAAATGTACTTCGGTCAACGCTTTTACACCCCAATAAATTTACAAAAAGCAGCATTCAATTCTTAAATAAAATCTCATCCCCGTTTTCTGTACATTTACAAAAAACTTTTCCGAATTATTGACAGTTTTAAACGACCCAATACTTGAATGCTTTTAAAACACTATGATGTGAGTTTGTAAAAGTTTGTAAATTGCTAAATATAAATAGATTTTATAGTAAATACCTTACAAAAAAGTTAGTTTAAAACTCTAGTATAAACAAAATGTTAAATATACATAGACTTAATTGTTCAATATATATAGTCTTTATAGATAGTACTTACAAAAATCTGTTCTGTTATATCCTGTTATGTCTGGTTCAATAGTTTCCAAAGTTTTTAAGACATTTTATTTTAAGCCACGTTAGTTTTAGTAACACGTACACATGATGACTGTCACATGTTTGATATAAAATACATGGTAAGTCTTTGTCTCCGTCGTTTTATTTGAAGTTTTGTTGGAAGCTTTAAACTTATTATTGACGGACAAGTTCATGCCAACTGTTGGTTGTGAATTAGTTAATTCTTTATCCAACTTTTTTTTTTAAATTTCAAACGAGCTATTTGTAATAGACTCTGGGATACCATTCCAAAAACAATTTAGGCATGGCGATTTTTTTAATCAGATGTTTTTAAAGTAAAAAAAAAAACGTTATGTGGACGATCATGCATTCATTTATTTTGTTTTTAGGGGAGGAGCTAATTTACGCTGTCTGAATATTAATAATCATCTGTTGCTCAGTCGGCTGATCTATGTTTACTTTTCTACACATTTATTTTCTTTAATTGAGAATGGAAATAGGGAATGTGTCAAAGAAGCAACAACCCTACCTAAGACAACAACAGCCGAAGGCCACCAATGGGTCCTCGATGCAGTGAGAAAATCCCGCACTTCAGCTGGCCCCTAAACAAAAATGTGTACTAATTTCCTGTATTTAATGCTGCATAATGTTCATTTATGTTCTTACAAGACCACCGTATTCATGTTGGATTTCTCCTCCCCTCAATTCTCAGAAAATTAAACGGTCGTCCCCTAAGGAATGTCCAGGGTCAAAGGAATGCATCGGGTCAATTGGTTTAAATATTGACGTGCCAAGATTGATGTGGCAGATACATTTTAGGTATAAAGTATCTTGATAGCTCTATTTTTCTCACAAAAAGCAATCTTAAAATAATCGCCCCTTACCGTGTTTAATCTATTTTTTCAGATACTCTAAGTATAAACTACATAAATAACATTCACGATATTTTCGTAAACATGAATTGAAAGCCGGACTATTACGAAATATATAGTCTATTTTTATCTTTACCTGAAGTATTATGAAATACACAAGATCAGGTAATATATTTGTTTAATTTAATTATAATAATAATTTAACCTTAATGTCCGATTTTATTAATTTGATCATGTTGAGAAATTACAATAATGACTCGTTATTTGATGAAGATGACAAAATCTAAGTACGTAAGTACCACGAAATTTGTCACGACTGTACAACGCAGTTTAATGATATTAATAATATTATGATTGAACGGAAACACACAAGGATATAAAAGAGGTGTTTTAATATTCAATCGAATAATATTTTAAATTCAAGAAAATCGAATGTTGTAGTTACACAGTATTACAGATACACAAAAAGAGGCAGATGAAACTAAACTCATAGAGTAGAAGATGACAACGCCATAGCAAAAAAGGAAGACGGCCAAAAAGACCGACAGGTCCACTAAACAATACACAAAATACTTTAGACTTAGAAACACGAATCCAACTAATAACTACGGGTGATCTGAGACTCAGAGTGCTCCGGTATGGTAAACAGGTCCTGTTCCACTTGCTGCAACTGCTTGTTTGCTAAATTAAATGGTAATATGCCATTAATAACGAAAGGTGAGGTTTAACAAGTCCTGCTTCACTTGCTGCACCCGCTTTGTTGCGCATGATAAGTACAAGTCATAAAGTTATTCGATAATTTCTCAATAAAGGAAAAGGGGAAGGGAATAATTTAGTTACTTCAACTGCACAATATCCGTGGTTATATACTAACCTACAACAACCGCCAACACCCGACTTCTCCAAAATAGGTGTACACAGACAAACAGCAACAACACGCACAGTCCAGATTGCATGACTAAGTACATGCACAGAATTTAAGAAAGGTTTGAATTTAATCAAACGTTAATTATCCAATTTTAATATTAAATAAATGTGCACTACCACAGTATGTATATCAGAGATAAAAGAAAATCGGGAAATATAACAGTGGCCATTTTCCTGACTTGGTACAGGACATAAAAAAAAATGGAGGGTTGAACCTGGTTTTGTGGCATGCCAAACCTCCCACTGTTATGGCAATGTTAAGTTAAAATGGCAACATTAAATGACAGGACTACAATACAAATAAATGGGAGAAAATATAGGACAGAGAAACAGACGAATAATAGCTAACAAAAGGAACCAGGTTTGATATTTAATACCATCAGGTTATTCCTCCATGTTAACCTGCAACAAACTAATATGTTTTTGTCTAAACCAAAACAACAACAGCAAAAAAATGGATAACACATCATCAATGTGTCTGTCGGTAAACGTGGGTCTAAAAGACATTAGTTTGTAGCCGTTCCTGTAATTCAGCGGTTGTTGATGTTGATGTGTTATATTTTGTGTTTTGTGATTTGCTTTTCTGAACAGTACATAACATTTGTAATAATTACGAGTTAGTAACTGTCTGTTTTGCAGGTTAACATGGAGGGATTACCTGATGATGTCATAGTGGAAATATTTTCCTTTCTGCCACATCAACTTTTATTGTTAGAAGTGAGAACAGTGTGTAGACGTTGGTATACTTTGTCACATTCTGCTGACTTATGGCAGACGGTGGATCTAACTCTAGGCTTCAACCAGACGGAAAAACAGGCAATGGTTTCTAACTTAAAGAGGGTACAAGATCATGTTAAAATTTTGAAAGTTGATCCTCGTCTATTACAGACAATTTTTAAAAACGACATTTGGCAGTTTCTCACTTTGAAGACACTCCATTTGAATACTTTATGTAAAACAACAGTATCAGTATTAGGGGAACCAAACTTGCGTTATCCACGATTAGAAAAGGTGTACTTTTCGTCTGCTTTTGACAACAAACTCGTTCTGTCTGCATTTTCTGGATTGAAATTAGACACATTTGAATGGAAATACAGCGGACCATTTCAGCAATTCCGCGAAACAATTTTGGCATTGGGAAAAATGGATAACCTGCAAAAAGTGAGATTGCACGTTAAAAGCCTCGATAACGAGCTGCTTAGTTACTTGTTGAAAAACTGTCATACATTACATTCGCTTAAGCTTTATTTTTTCAATGTAAATATTAAAATTGATAATGATGCATTCCTATCCCTTACGGACAATTGTTCGTTAACAGAACTTGGACTTCCAACAACTTCTATAACAGACGAATCACTCTATCATATATCAAAAACTTGTCCATTTTTAAAACTAATTAATATCAATAATTGCTTTTATATCACTGATGTGGGAATTAGACATTTAGCAATGAACTGCATTCATTTAGAAAACGTGCATATTGGCAATATACCTAACTTAACAAATTTCACAGTACAGCTCATTTCTAGCAAGTTTAAACATTTAAAAGTTCTTAATTTGAAACAATGTATGGGCATGGAAAACAGAGGAATCGCTAATATATTTAAAAAGTGCTCGATGCTTATCAAGCTTAATGTTTCATTTTGCCCAAAAGTGAATTCCCATGTTTTGTTACCCGATAAAATCTGGACGTCGAACGTGCCTTTGAAATTGAGGGAAATTAGCTTGAGTGGAAACAATAACATAACAAGCGAAGTAGTATTTCGTATCATAAAGTTATGCTGTTGTTTGCAATCGTTTGAACTAGCATCTTGTCCATCTATCCAAAGCATCGATACAGCAAGCAACAAGCAAGGGATATCAAATACAAGATCAGAATGTGTACAAAAACCTCAGAAGACTGACCACTCACATATGAAATCAGTAAATTTCATTGGTTCATTAAATGTTGAGGATTCAGTTATCATTGCATTGTCATGCATATGTCCAGATTTAAGGAATTTAAGACTGACTGATTGTAAGAAACTTACAAAGAATGTTCTTGGTGTTGTATTCAGGAACTGTCGATTTATTGATTCACTAGAAATAGCTAATTGTACATTTAAAAGAAAAGAATATAAAGATACTGTAACATTATAAAACCAATATACATTTAAAGAAGTATTTACCAGCGTAGACAAAGTGTGAACCAAGAAATACCATTTTTACTGTATTTGTTATGTATTACTGTTGTAAATTATTAAATAAACAGACAATAAATTGAGATGCTTCAATAAAATAAGAAACCATATTTTAAATGTATTGTTTATATAGAGAATAATACATGGCAGAATCCGTATCATATGTCGTATCATCCCGAGATACCGATATCAGCCCAAGGGCCTTTAGGCCCGAGGGATGATATTGGTCGAGGGTGATACGGCATGCGATACGGATTCTGCCATGTTTTATACGCTTTATCATATATTTCAACAGGAGAGTATTATATTATATGAACTGTTTTCTGATTCAAAGCACTGGGTTACCTTCAGTTCTACTTTTGTCTTGTGTCAAAGGCCTTAAAAGAACTGCTCAATTACTTATCCGAAGCACCTGGGCTACCTTACAATTTGCGTGCTGTTGTTTTAAAAATATTTTGTTTGTATTTTTTTGTGTGTTTTGTATTTTTTTATAGTTGCATTTAGTGTGCCAAAAAATATGAAAACTTGACGTTCGTGACGTCACATACCAAACAATTACGTCATTCAATAAATTGCGTCACGCCCGCATGACCGTTCTATTGGACCTTTTTTGAGGAAAATTTTTCTTAAGCTTACATAAAAAAAAAACTGACTTTATGTAAAAAAAAAATAAATAAATAAATAAAGGGGGGTGATAAAGGGTATGCGATAAAGGGTAGGGGTGTGATAAAGGGTAAACGATAAAGGGTGCGCATCAAAGTTGCGCGATATGGATTAAACAGCAAGCTATTTATCAAATATGAAAAACTACTGTATTTACTACTAAACATATGATAAATAAACATAAAAAAATTATGATAAATAGAGAATATCATATGGCTTTTTCTATATCGCATCCGTATCAACCCGAGACACCAATATAATCCCAAGAGCTCTGCTCGAGGGACTATATTGGTTGAGGGTTGATATGGTGTGTGATATTGGAAAAGCCATATCATATACACTTTATTATATACATATGGCTCAAGTAGATGTTTTTTATGTAACATGACGTCATACAGATTATAGGTCTGACATGACGTCATACAGATTAGGGATTTGAAAGCCTGTGCAACAGTGACTGCAATCGATGACGTGACGTCATACAGATTATTAAAGCTTTTGAAACCGTGCTGATATCGATATCATCACGGGTGGCTGATACAGCACGCTTGCCAATGATTGTATTACACATACAATTTATCTGTATTTACTACTAAGTATATAATAAATAAATTTATGATACCTTTATGACATGAAGATGATTTTATATTAATTTATAAACAGGTGTGAAATCGACACAAATAGCTTAATATTAAGTTTATGTCACTAACAGAACATTTAAAAGCAGCAGCAACAATTCATTTTCAGAAAAAAATACCACGTAGCAAAATCATTTATGGTGTATAACTTAAAACTGTTTTTTCCCCTTAATTTAAATTATTGTTGAGATAAATTCCACTCTGATACTTTCGTTATGCAGTTCATGTTTACCGTCGAAAAATAATACAATACTTCATTTTAATTGTAGGAACGATTCATTTCGAAAAATAATACAATACTTCATTTTAATTGTAGGAGCGATACATTTCTATATGCGATTGATTTCCACACAAAGATGGAATTTTATTCATTTTCATCAAATCCAGTCTTCATTCAGTCGAATCTTTAATTTGCTTACGTTATTTGTTTCGGTCTATATCGAAATGTTAGAAACGTCAAAATAGTTTTAAAAGTCGTGACAAAACATAAAGCATGGGTATTTCAAAAGAAACGGCATATATTCTACTTTTTCAAAATTAATACAAATACAAAATAAAAATTCGTATACATCCAGTAAGTTAACGTATACAGTATCCACAATATACTTCATTGACAGCAAAGAAGAAAAATGATAACTTAATACAATAGAACTCACTCCATCTTCAACCTAATGATATGAACGTATATTAAAGAATTATATTGGATTAGCTTAAGCTAATTTCTAATTCTATATCGTATGATCCTATCAATGCTGTACAACAGTACGATATTTGGGTAGGACTTTTTTTATACAAGTATAAGTATTCAGTTGACGAGAAAAAGGTCAACAACTTTGTTGTTATTACTTGGCCATTTGTAATTCATACAAATTATTTTTCAATTTGTTACGAAATTGTTTTTTTTTCGGTCTATTTTTCTAATAAAATTGCGATATTTTTTCCGCTATTTTTTAGTAGTGTCAACCATTCCTGATACTTGTAAACAGTGGTTTTGTCTAGAGAAGAGTCTACGTGCATTACAGTATTATGAAAAATAGAAACGTGCGAAGTACTATTGGACTGAGTTGTCATGCACAATATTAACTGCCACTGCGACTTGTATATACTTGTTCTTACACACAAGAGTATTTATTAACCATGTTCTTTTAATTAGATATATTTGATTTTGAAAGTATTACCTGTAATACATTATACTGAATGTTATGATACTGATTAAAATTATGATTAGAAAACATGTATTTACACATTTAATTCATTTATTAAAGAATTGAGCAAACTCGCACTGATGTATATGACTTTGTCAGATATTATAGTTTATATATTTTTTTAATCTAAACATTTAATTTTTTATTTTTATGGACAAATCATCACGTAAAATGCAATAAATACGCTTTTTAACACAATGGCCGATTCTTTTTTAACCTATTCGATGGTAACTTCATACATAGGGTATGAATTAAAATAGTGGCCTTTTGTTTTGTAAGGTCTAATAAAAATGCATTAAGTGTAAATAAGTGATTGTTGATAGGATACTGTTTATAACTTAGTTTGCATAGCACCACTTTCTCTGAGTTTTAGCAATGGAATTTCAGTTGAGATCTGTAGTTTTACCATGTGGAGATTCAGCTTCAGAATTGGTAGAAAATCCGGAATTAATTGATATGACTGATATAGTTTTCATGCTCATAGCTCATTTCGCCAAGTTATTCAACAAATACAACAAAAAAGTGATCTACGTAGCCAGAATATGGATTGGTTACATAGTAGATGGAATTGAAATAGTTGCTATAAGCATTGACCAAGGAGGAATAAATTTTGAAAGTTGGTTTGCAAATTTTCTTTTTGGAGCATATTTATTAACTATAGTGGTGTTCGTAACTTACATTACATTTATTGAATGTTGTTCAAAAGCATCATTATCAAGGCATTGGATGAAAATATTTATTATTTTTAAACTTTCTTCGTTTGTGAATGCTCTTTTTATTTTCATTTATCCCATTGTGATTTCAGACAGCCATTATCCGTTTTGGGAAATCATCGTGATGATTATCGCCGCTCTTGACATGTTGTCGATCTTTATAATATTGATGCTTACGATTTTTGTGATGTGTAAATGTGTTCGTCTCAATAAAGTTGCACCAAAACAAACGAACCGGAATATACCAAAACCAACCAACAAAAAGAAAAGTACTACTGTCGTTAAAGGGAAAAAGTAATAATTTCAACAAACACTTATATGACAATAGTACTACTGTCGTTAAAGGGAAAAAGTAATAATTTCAACAAACACTTATATGACAATAGTACTACTGTCGTTAAAGGGAAAAAGTAATAATTTCAACAAACACTTAAATGACAGTGGATTAACAAAATTTGATTGAAGAATGTTTGATTTATCTGTATCTGTCCAGCCGTTTTTAAAACAGTCGTCGTTTTAATCATATTTTTTTAATAGTTCAATCTAAACGATAAGTACTCAGTCTGATACACACTAATGCCTCGTTCACAAGTAAATTTAATTCGAATTGAATTCGAATTGAATGCGAATCGAATTCGCTAGTCGCGTTCACACACTCCTCTTTTTTTTTCGAATTGATTCGAATTGGCTAATTCGAATTATCTAATTCGCATTGGAAATACGCTTTTGTCAATACGAATTAAAAGATAACGTCGTTTGGACAGTAAAGCGAATTTGACGCGCATTGTAATTCGAATTAGAATTTACGTTAGGACGTAAAACGTTTCGAATGCGAATTAAACTAATTCGAATTAGTTAATGCGAATCGAATTCGAATGTCGTGTGAACTCAGCATTAGGTTAAATAACGAACACAAATAATGGTGAAAGATTTCACGAAGATTAGCCAGTTTTATTCGGAATTACAATTTATATAGGATTTGTCATTGAAAAAACTTAATTCGTGTGATTTCATCTTTTAGTAGTGTTTATTTTTCTAAAAATAAAGATCTTCCGATGGATTCTAAATATGTTCTTAAATTTCTCTGTAGGGGGAGATATCTCATTAAATGTGTGTTTATTTGAAGCATGTGAGCATATGATACCAGGAATACTGTGCACGCTTTAATAAAACATTTGCACCGTTAATTAACATACACGTCTCTAGGTGACAGTAAAATCTACGTTTTACGAAGGGCAGGATTGAAATATAATACAATTATCTCCTAATGTTTATACTGCTTCTAATCATTGCTTGAAAAAGAGTACATGGGCCCTCAAATATGACAATTTGCATGTTTATGTATAAAAATTATATGTACCAAGTTTTACTAATAACTCACCAATTGAATTAAACTACATTTTTTTCTATAATCATAAACAAAACAATAAATATAAATTATATTCAAAGAACTGTTATACATGTTATAATTTTATAATCAGAATATATTTAAAATATGATTCATTTTACATTATAATCATACTGATGAAGGATATCTGTTATCCGTAATATTTGATATTTGTTCACTTTATTATTATTATTTGATGATATTGTACCATTTTAGACTTGATAAATATTATTTATTTTGTAATGTACTGTATCATAATTATATGATCTATTGCCCCGTAAGATTTATCGTTGGCTATTATTCAGTCATTAAATCTTTTATGTATTTATACACACCAACGTTGTGTTAATTTTGCTATGGTCGTCTACATAGTGTCTACATGTCATTTTGTCTTTCTTTGTTGAACTAGTTATTTTGTTTTGTAGTAATTAAGATTTTAACATATTGTTGACGGCTGTACCCTTTTTGTTAAAACTTTTTTCCTATTATGTCTGTGTGTTTGCTCGCACATTGTTGTCCATATAATGGAATTCTATGCAACTATGAAACAAGTGACAGGTTCAGATAGCTAAAAACCAGGTTTAATCCACTTTTTTTTTATAAAAGAAATGCCTGTACAAAGTCATAAAAATTACAATTGTTTTCCCTTCGTTTGATGTGTTTGAGCTTTTCATTTTGCCATTTGATAAAGGACTCTCTGTTTTAAATTTTCCTTTGAGTTCTCGATTGTTTTTTTTTTCTATTAATTTTTTCTGTGTCATGTGTATTTTTACCAGTTTATTGAAAATTAATGAACACATTATGGTCCATTTTGATATTTTTTAGATTGATCGATGAGTTGATAATAAGCATACGATCAGGGCAGGATTATATGCTTTTAAAAATGAAGTTCGTGTAATGTTGGAATGTTTTTGAAATGAAAAGCCTTGATACACGTCTAAACATGTGAAAATTTTAAGATATTCATTGTCTTTCGATAACACGAGGTTATACAGGGCTTACAATATAATATATGTAAATATCGTATCAAATCTAGCCCAACTATGTCAGGTCTTCAAATTGGAGTTAGCAAATTGAGCACTACGGCCACCAATGTAAGATCTATATATTTGCGTTAGCAAATTCTTGTTCTTCCCTCAATGGGATTCGAACTCTTGCTTATGTGACATCCTTGGGACACCGCCTGTACCGTGTCTAGCGTCCTAGAACACCCAACAACCTAGGCTACGAAAATATAGCTTACGGTGGTCGATGTAATACCTTTCCTCGTCGGCTTTGTCTAGGGTCGTAACAAAGTACTGATAAATCTAATAACTGGATTTAATTCATGATTGGTGCACATGTGAGAACAAAATAAACACATATAATTTTGAGTTTTGGATAGTCGGAAATTTGTGAAGCTAATGAACAAAAGGGTGAAATATAATCGCATTTGGTATTGATAATATGACCCATTTACATGAAAAATATTTCATGATACTTTTGGATGCACTCTATTACTATACTTCCGAAATAGTGCATCCAAGCCAACTATGATCATAGTAAAAACAGAGTAACTCCCCTTTTATCATATTCCTAAGACCGACCACTTTGTATCTATCTACTCACGTACTACAAGAAAAGGATATAACCAGTTTTCAGTTTATCTATTTTGTAAGCTTTTTCAAAACTTCTTTCTTTAGATTTCCATTTTGTGTTTTGTATACTGTTGTTTATATTTTGGTCTCTATCTTTTTTTCTTCTTTAGCGTTGTTAAGTTATTTTCGACTCACGAATGTGAATGTCTCTTTTGTATCTCTCTTTTCAAAATCACCAAAAGAAGACGGGTTGTTACAGTTTACATGTATACTTAATATTTTGTAATAATAATCAGATCTAACATCTCGATAAAAAAAAATACAGCTTTTTCAGAAATAAAATGAAAAAGTTTTTCATCAAACCGTTCATTTCAAACATAAACTTTTTGAGTTTTGAAGTACGGTTCGAAAAAAGATGGATGGCAGTCTATTTGGTTTCTGTACATAAACTATAAAATTTTGTAACGGACAATTTACGTTTGTATAAAAGTGAGTTTGTGAGGGATTTTCTTGAAGACGGATTGGTGGTCTTTGGCTGTTTTCTGCTCTATCATCGGGCTGTTGTTTCTTTGACTCATTCCACTTTTTCATTCTCTATTTTATTGTGTATAAAATACGAGATAAAATGTAATATTGAAATAAAATTGTTGTTGCATCTAAAAGGTGAACACTGAATAGATTTAAAGTTATGTTCTAATTCATAACTTAATTAATTACATGGTTCATGATGTTTCATATGTTGATATGCATACAGCGAAAACATCTTTATATCTTTATATCTTTATATATGCTTAATTCTTGTTTTTCTTCACAAAGTTTTATGTTTCATATATGATATTTTTACTTTTCATTCTGGAATGGTGTGAATTTATAGACGTAGTACGCACATTTTTCAGTCATATACCCCATAACAAACTCTTGTTTAAAGTTAAGTATTTGTTTGAATATATTCCCATCTGGTCATCCCTAATGGCACAATTAAGTAGTTGCTTAATGGATTAGTATGGTTCTAAAATATTCGATCCATGGTGATAGAATGGATCCACACAATTTCTATTATCGCTATTTCACGAAATTTTCATTCGGTCTTACTGACTGATAATTTGCTTTCTCAGCACATTAGAGTGAAATGATTTTTTTTCGTTAGAAACTAAGGGCGTACGTTCCCGTTGTCAATGAAATTAACAAGTTGGCATAGGTAAAAAAGCAATAGAAAGATTATCATTGGTCATCTCAACTCAATTGCTTTTTTCACTTTCGCCGTACCTACCGCCTCAAGCGAGAAAATCAATCTCGTTGAGATGATCGACGATAATCAAAAAAATATCTGCAGACCAACATTTATAAAAAGTAAAATCACAAAAATACTGAATTCCGAGGAAAGTTCAAAACGGAAAGCCCATATCAAATGGCACAATCAAAAGCTCAAACACATCAAACGAATGGACAACAACTGTCATATTTCTGTCATGGTACAGGCAAATGTAGAAAATGTTGGATTGAAACTGGTTTTATAGAGCTAAACCTCTCACTTGTATGACAGTCGCATCAAATTCCATTATATTTACAACGATGCGTAAACAAAACAGACACAATAGGTAAAATGCCAAAAAAGGGGTACATCAGTCATCACCGTGTCACAATCTAATAAGAAAAAAAAGCAAATAATATTTAGCAAAGAAGCACAAAAAGGCATATATCAAATATATTAGCCATGTTTATTGCTTACTTATTTTTTGTATTTTAAATCAACTCATTAAGGATTGAAATATTTGAAGTCCTGTGACTGAATGTCTAGGTTTACATCAACTCTGGTGTAGAATCGTAAATCATAAATCATAAATGGTGCTAAGCATCGATGTTGTGTATAGATGAAATTTAATAAACATCTTCCAATATCACAATAAATAAGAACTTGAGCTTTTGAATTTGGTTTTATTTTTCATATCTTTTTACTTTACAAATCATTATGGAGATTAGAACGATAAAATTATTCCACGATGATGAACTTAACATATCAGATTCTTTGATCGAGACAGTCTTACATTTTTACCATTGTTTCCATTAACTTAGCAGATATTGCTATTCAGTTATTTATATTTGTGAACATGTTTTAACCAAACTTTAGTATTTTGTATGTGCCAAAACATGAGCCATTTCTGAGATTGTCGTTAGTTGCTTTTTACCAAACTTGTTTTGATAATTGTATCATTAATCAGGCGTTTTTTAAGTAACTAATTACTCAGATCCTCCTCGTTTGCTCTTCAAATGATAATTTCACTTGCAATGAAATCTCAATATTTAAATGTTTGTTATTCCAGCCATGCACATTAAATGGTATATGTTTGTTTTTTAAACGACGAAAGTCCAATAACTCTGAAATGACAAAATAAAGTAAAAAACACCTTAGTCTACCACCGTTCGTCATAATTTAGAAAAGTTTGATTCATACTCGAGGTAGTGTACAAATAAATATAATCTTTAATTTTAATGATAAAAAAGTATACAAGCCCTCAGACGACCACTTCTAAGGATTTGTTGGTTTGAAGTACATCCGAGTCTTACACGTATACTTAAGTCTGTATGCGATATAACGGTTATCAACGGATTATTAGAGTGACATAATAATTTCATTAAGGGCATACGATACAGTTTTGATCCCGTATTTACATTTTGATAAACAAAAAAAATCCATATAGCCTGTTTCAATCAAATATGTAATAAAAAAAATATACCTTCATGTGCTTCTTTTTGAGTAAAATGAGGTCGAAATTTTGTATATTTGCTCAAAATTCGGATTTGTGGCCGTATTTTCTCTTTCGAAAGAAAGACATACCTTTTTTGTTTTAAAAGATAAACACAAATTGTTTTTGGTTTAATAATTTGTAATTTTTGTATTTTATAAGAATACTAAAAGTTTATACATTTTGTAATCAGAAATATCTCATATTTATCAAATGTTCATGAATGTAGAAAAAAACATCATTTTTTGCTGTATATTTATCATGCACTATTTACGTTTTCATGAAAATTGGCACACATAATCTTCTCGCGTAATCAAACCAAATGGCATTTTAAAAAAGAGGGGTCCATGAACTCGTTTTCAAAGTAAGTTTGAATGATAAAAATCAGTCGAAAACTGAATCTTTTCCCGATAAGTCATAGTTTGACGTCGCGAAAATATCAATTTAAAGTGGTGTAGTGGTTAGTGCATCGGACTACTAACACAAAGGTTCCTGTTCGATTCACGTTCGGGATGAAAATTTCAGGGACTCAATTTTCGTCTCTCCCTTGACACCATTTGCGAGTATGGTCTTGAGGAAATGATGATAGTCCGTCGGAAGGGGACGATAAATGGCTGACACGTGTTAAGAGATAGCCATATCTCTTGCACGTTAAAGACACCCTTGTAGATTTCGTAAAAAGAGCAGGCTAATGCCGCTACAAGGCAGCACTCGCACCCGCAAAGTGGAAAGGGATTAATATAAGTTGAAAAACTTGTTTCCCAATCCACTATAAATAAATATGTTTAAACTAACAATTTACGTTAGCAACGTCATTACCTCCCCTGTATCGTATGCCCTTAAGTGGCGTTAAAAGTATCAGAAGCCGTTTGTGTTCGTATGGGTATTATTAAATAATAAAGATTGATTTTAGATGCTTTTACACATTAACTACACCAGACAGTTTATGAAAATTAAAAAAATATATATCTTGCAATTTTAAATGCATCTTCGCTAGCCAAGGGCTACGATCCACTCCCGCTCTCTTCGCTTGAAGAGAGCGGGAGTGGATCGTAACCCTTGGCTAGCGAAGATGTTTTAAATGCAATACACGTGAAGAAAATAAATGGCTTATACAATTTTCCAAAAGTATGTTTTTTTCTTACATGCATTTGTATAAGAAACGCACGTTTGACGTACACAATTATAAGGTATCTCCGATGATTTTTTTCATTTTTTATTTTTGAGATATATTGTTCAAGAAATCAATTAATTAAATGATGATATTTAGTTGGATCACCTATGTGTAGGTGCCATACTTTGAGAAAAAAGTAAAATCACAAAAATACTGAAAATTCAATCGGAAAGTCCCTGATAACATGGCAAAATCAAATGACAAAAAACACAACAAACAAGTGGACAACAACTGTCATATTCCTGACTTGGTACAGGCATTTTCAAATGTAAAAAATGGTGGATTAAACCTGGTTTTATAACGCATAATACAGAGAAAATCGTAGAAAATACCTCAAGGGTAGACATGCTGGTAGAAATGTCTTTTTAAACGATTGAGTCACCTTTCTAATTGTTAACTTTATATTTCTCAAAACAATGTCATACCCTTTATTTCATTGTATGGTGTTTACATATCTTAGTTGGGTAAAATGCGCAATTCATTTCAAAGGAGTAGGTCCGGTAAGGGCCGATTTTGGCCCCAAATTTCAGTTTCATCTAACGAGATATTTAGGACACTTTTTAAACACTTAAGTGTCTATTTTAATTGATTCGATTAGTTTAAGCTAAAGATTTTAACTGATTCAGTCATTAAAAACGCTCCGATTGAAGCTTAAATATGAAAAATCTATCAAATATGCCAAAAAACGTCACTTTTCAGATGGTTTTCGTCAAAAATGAAAGTGGCCGCATCCGTGTTCATCCTCAACCTTTATATATGTTATGTATTATCATCAAATACAACTTACATTTCAATATTATGAATGAACACGAATGCGGCCACTTTCATTTAAGACGGAAACCGTCTAAAATTTAACTAAAATGCTATAATTGTGAAGATTTCAGTAAAAGAGGGACGAAAGATACCAAAGGGACAGTCAAACTCATAAATCTAAAACAAACTGACAACGCCATGGCTAAAAATGAAAAAGACAAACAGAAAAACAATAGTACATATGACACAACATAGAAAACTAAAGAATAAACAACACGAACCCCACCAAAAACCAGGGGTGATCTCAGGTGCTCCGGAAGGGTAAGCAGATCCTGCTCCACATGTGGCACCCGTCGTGTTGCTTATGTGATTACAAATCCGGTAAATAGTCTAATTCGGTAATTTAGCATGACTTTATGATGCTAGTACACGATATATGTGCATTGTATTGTCAAAAACAGCACATATTTATGTAGAAGAAGCATTCTACTTTCCAAAAAATAGCTAAAAGATTACATTTTCACAATTTTGCAAAACTGCTTAATTGTGGGGCCAAAAAGGGGTCTTACTGAACATACTCCTTTGCGCTGGTGGATAACTTTTATTCAATTTCTCAGCCCATATCGTAAACTTCGTTTTGGAGCCGAGACATTTTCAGATATGTGGTAAAAATTGCGCATATTACCCCAGTTAATACCTTACTTTCTTGCGTGATTATACAGACTTTTCTAACCGGGTTGTGGATCTTATACAAAAAAATTAAAAAATTCAACAGAGTTATGAGAAACATTGACGGAAATCGACATTAGACATGTTTAACTGTCACCATCAAAATAAGTTGACCGATACTACGTGTCGGTGTCTGAAATCAGAAGCGATAGTTTCCTGGACTGCTATCTTACGATACCAGTATAGTTATATGATCAGTTTGATAATATGCATAATACTGCAACCTGATAGATAATATGGACTTTTCAATCAGTTTTTAAAGATGCCAACATGTTATTAGTCAGGTGATTGGTTGTGATACAAAACAGGAAACTGAACGACACAATGGCCATACCTGCTTGAAATAATTATTGCTGGAACAATAGAGAAAAGTGAGTAACTGTCAACAAGATATTTATCGGTAGCCTGGTATATGAAGATCGAAGAACGCTCATGACAGTACGAAACCTAGAATATCTGTTAAGAATATAACACCCCGTTAGGTTGAAAAGAAAATATTACAAGGAGAACTTTCCTACGTTCAAGACAGAACTAAGGTCATCAAAGAAACCGGGTTTATATTTTTCCATCTGATGAGTTAAGCCTTTTTAAACTGATTTTTATAGTTCGTTCTTATGTTGTACTGTTATACCACTGTCCCAGGTTAGGGGGAGGGTTGGGATCCCGCTAACATGTTTAACCCCGCCACATTATTTATGTATGTGCCTGTCCCAAGGCAGGAGCCTGTCAGTGGTTGTCGTTTGTTTATGTGTTACATATTTGTTTTTCGTTCATTTTTTTATATATAAATAAGGCCGTTAGTTTTCTCGTTTGAATTGTTTTACATTGACTTATCGGGGCCTTTTATAGCTGACTATTCTGTATGGGCTTTGCTCATTGTTGAAGACCTGTGGTGACCTATAGTTGTTAATGTCTGTGTCATTTTGGTCTCTTGTGGACAGTTGTCTCATTGGCAATCATACCACATCTTCTTTTTTATATTATAATTTTGTATGCTAGACAACGCTTTCTCCACAAAAGATTCATCAGTGACGTTAGAACGAAAAAGTTAAACAGTTAAAAGTTAAAGTACGCGTTAAACGAGGATACAGAGTCAACTATTCCGAAAGGTTTGACAAATACAGATACGGCAATCTTTTCCTGGGATAGAAATCCTACTCAATTCGAACAATTAAATGTTTTGAAATTATAGATATTACATTTTCAATGATATTTATGTCAAAACAGAAGTGCACGTTCCTTGAATCACATATACCCCTAAATCCGAGAAAAAAAAACATATTTAAAATCCTTCGTTATGATAATCTAAATCCTACAGACTTCCTCTCAAGCCAACCAAAAGAAAATAAAGTGATTGTACCAGAGACCAGAGTCATAGGATCTGGAACACAGATTTAACCTGATTGGTACTTACATAAGCAACATAACGGATGCCACTTGTGGAGCAGGAACCGCATTCAATCCTGGTTTCTGTCATTGATTATTGGTAGGTTTCATGTTGCTCAGTCATTAGTTTTCAATACAGTAGATACATTTACCGTAAAGACAGGGTACGTATAAGAGATGTTGATCATGTAGACACGATACAGGCGAGTGAAATGAGAGCCAAATTTACATTTTTAATGCACCGACCTAACATACGGTTAAATTATATATCACTGGACAGCTAAGAATGTGTACTTTCTAAATATTCCGGTCGTCAAAAGAAATTATGGTGCAATTTTTTTTAAATCGGGGTCAAAGGTCATTGGTGCAATTTCAATTCACGGATACTTCCAGTAGAAAAAGCATGTCAAAACAAATGCAAAAACGAAATAATATTTTAGGAATACTGTATTACTGTTGGGAAAATATATTTCTTACATAGTATTAATTAATTTTGGTCGATTTTAACGGTAACGTATGTTACGTAACGTTTTCTCTCGGAGTCTTTGAAAATCGACCTTTAAGCCACACACATGTATATGTGATCACCCTTGCATTATCTAAATCTTATAATACCTCGAAATCAACTGATTGCACGTATTAACAAACATATATCTTCAAATTTGATATAAATAATCCGAAACAAAATATTTGAAGTAAGAGGAAAATATGACATATGACGTATTTTTAATTTCATTGACAAGTCCCATGATGAACTGTACATTAAAATGGAGGAAACGTGTGGTCTCCTATTAGTTTGAAAGCCTGCCAACCGCGTCAAGATCATACATCATATTTTTGTTAATTATTGTAGTGCAATATGTTGAGTCTGGATCATACCGCAATTTCATTTACATCACTAATTCAGTTATATATATATGATAAGAGTAATAACTAACATTACTAAAATGAGTAAAGTGCTTCTAGTATATATATATCAACAAAAAGACAATTTTGATATAAACATCACCAGGAAAATATGATCACTCATTGTACGTCAAACTGTGTTTGATTTTACTTTGGTCGGCCGCCGTGTATCTTGAGATATATAATTAATCAAACAAAGCTTGATACAGTACTTTGTTCCTCTAAGTACGCTGGTGATGACGTTCGGCTACTTTGGCACTGATATAATTACTTTTGTTACTTGTTTCACCACTCCAAATAGCGAAGGACAAGATTATCCTAATATTTATTTGGCTTTCTTATGTTAATATTCCGTTATGGTATAATTAAAAGATCAAAACGTCGGAACAAACGGATGTCGGACCATTTAGGTGTAAGATTATTGCGATATCGGAATATCATAGCTTCATTCTAACTTGTAATCTCATCCCGAGGGTATCACCAGCCCAGTAGTCAGCACTTCGGTGTTGACATGAATATCAACTATATGGTCATTTTTATAAATTTCCTGTTTACAAAACTTAGAATTTTTCGAAAAACTAAGGATTTTCTTATCCCAGGAATAGATTACCTTAGATTACCTTAGCCGTATTTGGCACAACTTTTTGGAATTTTGGGTCCTGAATGCTCTTCAACATTGTTAACTATAGCAATTTAACCCAACATAATAAAATTACAGAAATTCGTGATTTTAAGAAATGTTGAGATGAAGTCTTGATCTGGAATGAAAACACGATAACTGACGAGTAATTTGATGTGTTCTAAAACGGATAGAGTGCAAAAACATTTCGTTAGAAATAAATTGCAGATCCGAAAAGGTCAGGATTATGAAAATTTTCGTATAAAATGTCAAATATTTAGAAGGAATGCAAAAGCATGCGGACTTACAGTTGTAAATAATGTTTTTCAATATTTTAAGAATCCAATTCACTTAATTATTCTGCCTAAAAGAAGAGATACGACTAATATCCTTTGGTTGAAAAACATGTCGTAAATTTATAATTTTCAAGTAATTTCTGAAATAAACGTCAATTTTACAAAAACTGCACCGTACGATTTTGTGACGACCGGACAAAAATCAAAGTTTAATCATTTTTATTTCATTTAAAAAAGAAATTAGCCGTATGTTAGGTGGATGCATTAAAGTCGTTAACTAGACGTCTTTTTCAAATATTACACTCGACTAATAATGAGTAGATTTTATGTTTACCTGTTGTAGACACGATAATGAGTAGATAATATGTTTATCTGATGTATACCCGATACACATCAGAGATGCTTACCTTATTATGCTAGGCAACGGGCTAAGCGTGAGAAGGAAGACGTAGACACTCTTTCAGAATGTATTTTAAAAGAATTAAGAAACTGAATGGTTATATCAATGCCCATGCTACGTCAATCTTTAAAGACCCAAATGTTGCAAAACACTTATCATACCTCCATGACAAATATGTTGTTGTCCCCGCAGATAAAACCCCAAACAACTCATTACATTAACTGCTTGATAAACGAATAAGGTGTTGACAAATCACTTGAAAACTCAACATATACCCTTACGATACTTACCAAAGAGGAAATCCTGGATAATCATAGGTCTGTTTTATGTTCCTTTGGTATTTCAACCAAAGATGAAAAACTGGACTTTCCATCACTGTATTGAATACCTAAACTACATAAATGTCCTTACAAACAACGGTATATTGCTGGGTCTTCCAAGTGCTTTACGAAACCTCTTTCTATATTATTAACATCTATTTTATCAGATATCAAAGCCGGGCTTCAAAGTTTTTGTGAAACTGTCCATTCTAGAGGTGGCGTGAATCAGATGTCAATAATAAAAAATTCCAAAGATCTTCTAGAGTACATACAATCTAACTCTCTTTCATCTTGCAATAGTATTAAAACATTTGACTTTCTACACTTTACACAAGTATTCCACATTCCAAACTAAAAGACAAATTGAAAGAGTTGGTATTGCGTTGTTTCATAAAAAAGAATTGCCAACGTAGATACAAGTACTAATATCTTGTCTTAGGGAGGGATAACTCCTACTTTGTAAAAGATCATTCTGATTTAAACAAAAAAATCTCTGAATCTGACATTATCAAGATGGTTGATTCCTTGATTGACAACATATTTGTTACGTTCGGAGGACGTGTTTTTCAACAGACTGTTGGTATTCAAATAGGAACCAATTGTGCCCCTTTTCTTGCCGACTTGTTTTTTCTATAATTATGAGGCTGACTTCATACAGGAACTTCTTAGGAAGAATTATCCTTTAACTTTACTTTCCGCTATATAGATGATATTTTCTCACTAAATAATTCAAAATTTGGTGACTATGTTGAACGCATCTATCCAATCGAACTAGAGATAAAGTATACAACAGATACAGTTAAGTCGGCCTCATATCTTGACTTACTTTTAGAAAATGACAATAAGGGTGGGTTGAAAACAAAACTGTACGACAAAAGAGATGATTTCAGCTATCCAATTGTGAACTTTCCATTTCTTAGTAGCAACATTCTAGCAGCACCTGCATACGGGGTATATATCTCCCAATTGATACGATATTCCCGTGCTTGTATTTCCTATCATGATTTTCTTGATAGAGGGTTGCAGCTCACAAGGAAGCTATTAAACCAAGAGTTCCAAATGGTGAAGTTGAAATCATCCCTTCATCACTGATGAGTCTTTTTTTAGACGAAACGCGCGTCTGGCGTAAATATAAAATTTTGATCCTGGTATCTATGATGAGTTTATTCGTAAATTTTATGGATGCCATCACGAGTTGGTTGACCGTTATGGAATAACCGTTTCACAGATGATATCGTATTTGCTCCTTACGTCGTAACCCTCCCCATTCATGAATGGGACCTACCGAATTAGACTATTTACCGGATTTATTATAACATGAGAAACACGACGGGTGCCATATGTGGAGCAGGATCTTCTTACCCTTCCGGATCACCTGAGATCACCCATAGTTTTTGGTGGGGTTCGTGTTGCTTATTCTGTTGTTTTCTATGTTGTGTCATGTGTACTATTGTTTGTCTGTTTGTCTTTTTCATTTTTAGCCATGACGTTGTCAGCTTATTTTCGATTTATGAGTTCGACTGTCCCTCTGGTATGTTTCGTCCCTATTTGATAGAAACATCTTGCCTAACTATGTTTCAATATCATGCGCTACTGATCTTTACTGCCATTGTGTTGGCTTCGATATAATACACTTATTTGAAACGAGCAATAGATATCACCGACGTAAAAATATAATAGAAAATATATGGGTGGAACCAGTTATATTAGTTTTTTTTTCTAAATTACATTTTACAATCACAATTGTCGTTTAGTTCTGCCCATATGCGAATTTGCATCCATTACTTCTTAAATCCTGGTAATTACATGCGTTTTAAACTAGCCCTTAGTGCGACGTTTTCTTTCATTTTCTTAATCTGTGCTTTTGGTAATAACGTTAGATTGAATAAGTCATTCAACTTTACTGTACAATTTAACCATAAAATTGCATAATAATTTCATCATAGTGACAATGGTATACAAATTGAATCAAGTACTCTTCAAATTTTCAGCTGTTGATATGATGTTTAAATGTTTGGTCAAATTAAAATGCGTTTATATATTCAAATACTGTTAAATTTGACGTGTCATCAAGAAAAGATTAACTTAAAAGTACAAATCAATAACAATTAAATTTATGGTGTGAACATTCAGACTGATTTCGATAAAAGCTTTCATGTTCCAAACACGTTAACAGAGGTAGGATCACTTTCCGTCATCGTTCTTCCAGTTTACAGGTACAAAACTTCAAAGTGTTCCTATGTTATACTATAATTAAGGAGTCTATATCATGTTTTTGTTTTACATTTCTCCCATAAATTACATATTTTTATATTTTAAATGTTATTTCATGTTGCTGTTGCGGGTATTTTTAAAATACTAATTTTACATTTATTGAATAGAAGTACGTAACTAATCAAAACTGTTTCTCAAAGACAAAATAAAGCTTTACTTCCAACAAGTTCTATTTTTGCGTTGTTGGTGTCCTCCTTACAGTATCTGGGATAAATGCTCAAAATTCGCCATAATCTGACAAAATTGCAGTTTTGGGCTGATGTGAATACATTTAGTGACCCAATGCTGGGAAACTAAACTAAGAAAATATTTTATAGATAGTAAATATTTATAAGAGTTATAATTAGGATAGTCAGAGTAGTAAAAAAAATCACAAGGAGATGCCACTTTATTTCTAATATAATAGCGTCATTATTAATCTGGAGTTTTACTTATTAATGCATAATAATTATAATTATAAAAGAAAATAATAATGAATTTACAATGAAAATTGTATATTTCAATGCGTGATAAATTGATTGAAAAAGAACTTTTTATTCTGATATGTCTCATTCTATCAATATACATGCATTTATTAAGAAAATCATTTATAGACTCACATTTGACATTGAATGGAAGGGTACAAGTTTAAGTCTTAATTGTTTTTATGTCAATCAGGAATTACATTTTAGCATATTTATCAATTTTCTATGATTTTTATATGAAACTTCTAAATGACGATTTTCTGAAAAAGGGGGATTGCAGCACAAAGTTTTGGCAAGTTTTATCTGTAAGAAAGTAGAGTCTGTAACATTTAATAAATATTTATTAAATTCCAAAAAAGAGTTAGCGAGAATGGTGATATACTTTATTCTGTCATCGACCTTCAATTCACAGTATTCGTAAGGATAACTGATATATAAATATGATCACCCCTTTGATTTCTTCCATTCCGGTGAATAAAACAAACCCTTGCTAAAGCAATGCGGCGATATGTAGAAATACTGTTATGTACAAAGAGTTCTACGCTATATGCACGTTGCAGAACCTACGCAAGAACTTTCCGAGGGGTCCTAAGGTGCAACGTGATATTTCTCTTTTCTTTTAACATGTCTTCATTTTCAGTAGCCGTCCCAAATATCCTCTCCTCGAGCATAAGAGCACACGCATATCTTATTTTGTTTTCCAAAACCTAAATAAGATTTTTTTAAGTCAAACCTTTACTCAGCAAATTACATAATAAATCCTTCCTCGATTACGTAATAAATATAACACATGAATATTACTTACATTTTGTAGACGCAATCTGATAACGCCTAAAATTATTAATCATTAGATTTATTAAATTGGATAAACATATATGAAAAACCTCTCGTACAATCCAATTGCTTGTATTTCCTTTGCAGATTCATAGAAAATGCCTTTTCCGTGTACTTAGTAACATAACAATGACAACTATAAGGAAAAGGTTTAGGCATACCGTAACCTAGTACCTGATTTTTATATATGTGAGTCTACCATGATGAGTTACAGATCAAGTTTATGTTTCGTTTCTCTATGCTGATTTTCGTTTGAACACATCTTGTAAGATCTGACGTACATCCACTCCCTGTTTGCTGATAGTTTGAAATTTGACTACTCAGTGATCAAGGAAATCTTTTAAGAAACTAGTATATGGATACTATCCATCCATTTTGTGTCCTTGCGTGTTGCTAAAATTTGATTTGATTTTTCAACTTTTTGAGACGGGGCAATTTTTGTCATTATCTTATAGTTCGTTTCTGTGTGTGTTGCATTGTCGTTTTGGTTTTTTGTGGCACTTCAGTGTTTCTGTTCTTTCGTTGTTTTCCTCTTTCAGTTGATGTGATTACCTCAGTTTTAGTTTGTAACCCGCTTTTGTTTTCTCTCAATCGATTTATGACTTTCAAACAGCGGTATACCACTGTTGCCTTCATCCGACATATCTATGTTTTTTTACTGCGGTATAATCAGCACTGTTCTGACAATTCGCTTGCTGCCAATAATGATACTCATTAGTTGTTATTTACCAATTTTCCAAAAATGCTACTGAGCAGAACAGTATTGACCTCCATCAAAATATTTGAAAAATAACCTAAACCTCACGCGTATAGGTTCAGACTTTTCAAATGAGGTTATATAAAAAATGACCATGTCACAAATTTAAAATAACTAACTAAACCCAAACATGAGATATTCGTAATGGTGCCTATAAAGCTTATGCAGTGTCGATTTCAGATGTTCTTCCTTATATCTCTGTTGATGCAGGTGTTTGTCTGTGGCATAACCCAGTTAATTAAGTCTGTATACCATGTATGTGAATGTGCACGAGTATAACGTATTTTCTGATATGTTCACGCCTTACAATAGCAGAGGGTATGTTACGCAGAAATGGGAAGTTGATAATTGCAATGTTGACACATCATCACAGTTACGATACATTCTGGTTTGAGTCGTCAATCCGTGTCAATATCGAAGAAAATATCAACATATAAAGCTGACCTCCTGCTTTATGTTGTATCACTTATATCAAGTTCAATAGCATATATCAGATGTAAGCACTGATTAAAAAGTGAATCATTGAGTTACAGAACATCATCAATATAAATGAAAGAACTGTGGAAGACTTTCTTTGTTTTATCTTTGAAAAAAGAGTCAGACAAGATGAATGAAATGCTCAAACTCAAAAGTCGTGAACTACCAATGACGTGATAAAAAGTTGAAAAACACAAAAACGACGAAAAATAGAGGCAACTTTGGTATACCGGTGTTCAAAAGTCATATGATTTATTTTACATGTATTCATACTGGACTTGTAGAATCCTCGTGGACAGACCGTTTACCAACAGAGATTTAAGACTACTAGTCCGCAAAACACAACATAAAAAACTAAATAATGAGCAACATCAACCCTGCCAAAAATCTGGGTGATCCCAGGTGCTCCAGTAGGGCAAGTAAATCCTGCTCCACATGTGGTACTGTCGTGTTACTCATGAAAGTACACACTTAGTAATAAGCCTGGGTCACATTCGGAGAAAAGATGACGGGATTGCGGTAAAACAATTGGAATATATCCGTCGAAAAGGTTCTTAGTGAAATCTGTAACGACCAGTAGGGGTACACAATTAGAATACCGACTGTCTGTTGAAATATTAATCCATCTAACTCATCAAATATGTTGTCGAAAAAAAAGTCTAGCATGTTGCTGATATCTGCTTCAATGTATTTGTTGTGGTTCTTTATTTAGTTATAGTGCTCTTAAAAATGTAAGACTTTTTGTGGAACATTGTAAATAAAGTGAGATATTTTGTTAATTGTCGTATCAATTGGGAGGCTTTGGGATCATTGCATTATCAGTACTTAGACTTTCTTTTGAATAATATAAAAAATATATGAAAATAAGATATGATTTGATGTTTCGTGTACTTCTAAGATGAGGAGTAACTTTTTGTATTATAGAACTTACAATGAAGGAGGTTTCTAACAACATGGACTAACAGTGAGGGTATTGCACGGTCAGTCCTTGCTTGTGACTTTTGTGGCATTTAAATAATTGATTGCCTTACTGTTATTGGAATAATTTGAAGTGACAAAAAAGAAATAAATGTAACATGAATCAAAAGTAAAATGAGCAATAATTTGGAAGATATAATAAATAAATACATTAGTTAATATAAATAAGAGATGAATAGGACCTGTGTGCTTGTATATATATATATATACAACTTAAGCTTTTCAGATCAAGCCAGAATAAGACATATATTGAACATGAAATGACGATCACTTTATTCATATTTAAGTAATATTGGTATGAATGCTTTGAGCAGTGGGTGGTTATTAAGTTTTGTGTAGACATCGGTAAATACGCCAACAGAAACACACAAATTCTAAAAACAGTCTAAGAAAGATAGCAAAGTTAGTCATTCATTGGTATTCAAGAGCCACACGAAGTTGCGGACGGAAGAGACAATTTGGAAGACGATGAACGGGAAGGTATGCCATCTTTCAGGAAATCAGATGCGATAAAAGATGAAGTTTTGAACGTTATCAAAAGTAAACGGCGACTAACAAATACGAAGTTGCAGGCAAATGTTACATTTCTAAGCGCACCACGGTTTAGCAAATGGTTTAAATATGAATCGAGTATGTGCTAGATGGGTACAGCGAATTTTAACAGCAGAACATTTATCAAAAAGAATGTAATCGTTAAATCAATTTATTAAAAAAGTTTCCCGTGGTGGCAAACGATTTCTAGACAGAATGATAACAACAGACGAAAGCTGTTGTCATTACTGCATGACAGATTTTACACCAAGACAATGTGCCAGTCCACACTTCTTTAAAAACTCATCTAGAAATTGATTCACTTGGATTCGAATGTCTGAAACATCCTCCGTGTAGCTCTGACAAAGCGCCAATGAATGTTGCGGTATTCCCGCATATCAAATCTTTTCTCAGTGGAAAAATGTTCGACGATTTACCTGAACTAAGACAGGAATTAATGAACATAATCTTAAAATCAGAACAGTTTAGGAAAATATTTGATGACTGGTTAAAAAGATGTAAAAAAAATGTGTTGTTTTGAAAAGAGTCTACGTTGAGAAAAGTTAAAAAGTTGACGTCGTCGAACGTTGGAACGGAAATATTTGTTTGGCTGCTCTGTGTGAGATTTTCTTATGATTTTTAAATTGATGAAAATACGATTATTAAAGCAGGTACTAAAATAAAATTTTGTTCACTTAATCAGTAAATCATGAAATCAGTTATATACATCTTTTATTTATTTTGGACGGGTAAATAATATTTTATTGAGTTTATCCTCAAACTTTACTCGTATAGAATACATTTAGATTTTGAATTGCAGCTTAGAAGTGTGTAGATCAATCATTTGACGAAATGTTTTTCATAAAGATATTTGGGATAAACATAACTGAAACTGCAATCAAACGACATGTAAAAGATAGAATACGTTTTTTTTTATCGCGTAGACAGATGTATAAAGTAAATCGTTGTTCTCCTCTTATATTTAATGCGTTTCCCTCAGTTTTAGTTTGTTACCCCGATTTTGTTTTTTGTCCATGGATTTATGAGTTTTGAACAGCGGTATACTACTGTTGCTTTTATTTAATATCCTTATCAAGAGATTTACGAGAAATCAATATCTTTAACAGTGATAATTTAATTTTCTGACACCAATGCCTTATTCAGAAAATGACGCAAATAATAAGATAAGACGAAAGATAATTAGTTATAAAGCTCTACCATATGTGGCGGAGGTATATATAATTTTGAGAAATCTCAATCGTTCCCAATTTCATATGTCGATCAGTTAAATAGCAAAGGTACTCATGCGAGTACAATATACAAAATCAACACATGAAAAGTTCTATATAAGCACACTTAAAAAGATCATTGCAATATTAAAGTATGCTTGCAGTTCCTGACAGAAGCCCAAAGCTGATACGAAAAGCATAACCATGGGCAGAGTAAATCTTTCCTTTAGATTAAACTTCCACTCTTAAACATCATAAGAATTTAAAGAAATATAAAGTTTTAAAGAAGAACTTTCTATTTGAAAAGTGTCCAAAACAAACATTGAATGAAAGAACAAATGAAATACACTGTTAAATTCTAAGAATCATTATCTACTGGATATCTACTCTTCAAAATACTAGTTGAACAAATTTTTCCGAAGGAAAAAAATCTGTGTAGCTTTGAAATTATCAGTAAATGTAATTAAAGAATTAACTGAAAGTTGAATAAACATATTTACTAGCAGTCTGGAGAACCATATAGTTTCTGAAATAAATTTTTATGATTACATCTAACTCTTTTCCACTCTGATATTAAATTTTTTGGCGATCCGTACCTATGAGCCGAAAATAAAGAACCAAGTCTGTCAGGTACAAAAGATACAGAAAACTTTCTTTCATTCCAAAGTTCTATATTTAACGATTTTGCAACGATTCCGAGGAAAACGTCGTCAATAAAAAGTGGTTTAGTATATGGAATCTGTTCTTTCAAAAGCTTTGCAACCGACATAGCCATGATCATCGATCCACCACTTAAATATGGCGGCCATCTTTTTTCAGGATAGTCTTGCCAGGACACATACCACTTACTACCCATTTTACGTTTTGGTACCGCTCCTGTGTATTTGTGTCCAGCAATCAAATGTTTTGTCTGCTTTCTAACGTGATAATCTATATAGTTCAGAACTTTTGGAAGATTAACAAAGTAATCATCATCAACGAAGAATACAAACTTTGACTTTGGACAATGTGTGACTGTCCAATCTAATCCCATAATCGTTTTTAGAGTGTTGTTGAAATAATCATCAATAAAATTCTGTTGTACAATATCTTTGTATAGGTTATACTCCATATTGATATATTGTTTGATTAAAGGCGAGTATCCTAATAGAAAAACTAATTTTATATTTGGATTATTAAACTTGGCCCAAGTTGATCGAATAGCTTCCCTGTTTCCAATTTGTAAAGCACTAGATTTGACAACAATCAATAAAAAAGGATCAAATTGTCCTCCATCGAGCTCGCATATCTTTAATGGTAAATGAATATATTTAAATGTCTGGTACTTGGTATATGTTACTTTCTCTGTTGTTTTTTCTGTTGTGAAAGCATCTTCAGTTGTGGTTACAGATTCAAAAGTTACTGTTTCCGTTACAGCCATGCTTATCGGTTTGCGCATGTCCCGTTTATTAACTTTTTCGGTATCAGCTGTAGAATTCCATATTAAATGTAACACAAATAATGTAACTAGTATTGTAAATCCACTTTTTAGAATCTGTTTAACCAGAATTATAACGTTTTTCACCATTATCCTTTCACAAACTGTAAAAAATAGCATTTTCCTTTATATATAGATTATTATATCATTGTAAATAGACCTATATAGGTATTATTTTTGTCTTCATGTACTTAAAAGACACGAAATGAAATATTCAATAACCGGTTCGTGTTCAGATTAAAGTATCTCGGGGTAACGCCGCGATATTCAGTTATGGATCTTTATCATATTTTGAAGAATGTAGTGTTTACTTAGATAATCTTTTAAGATTTGAAATTTATTTGATGAATAATTCCAATTGTCTAGTTCGTATAACATTAGATTTCATTAAATCTAATTGTTTTGTTGAATCCGTGTTGGTGTCTTAAAAGCAGGAAAGTTTAACGAATTATACATATATATACCACATGGGTAATGATTGAATGATCTTAAAATCTTCATTTTTAATGAGAATTTAAATCTTTATGTATATTCAAATTATATACATAGTATTAGACAACGATGTTCTGTTTGACGTTAGCTTTCTTTGCCTATCCTTAATTCGTTTTATGCATTGAAAATGTTTTTTTCAGATTTATAATTCTTTTCATCTAAGTACACCTGAGTCATATTAAAACTTGGAGGACATATTGAAAGTAAATACTATTCCAAATCTCATAGCTCATATATATTGATTTCAGTAGGGTTCACATCTTATATCCAGGATAGTGTGATAAACCTGCATTAAATTATAAAAATTATAAGTATTTAATACTTTCCAAACCATTGCAAATAACAATACATCACGAAAATGAAAGTACAATGGTAAAATTTGAACGTATATCTGGCCAACAATGAATTGGCGGAAATAAGCAATCATAAAAACCCTGATAAATGTTACAAAAGTATACATTTTTGTACGGCTCCTACTTGCATTTCAGTTTTATTTGATTAGAATTTAAAGCGACTTGTGGATTTTGTTTTAAAAGCATGAGCAATCGATTGTTTGTTTTTTTGGATATATATATATATATATTCATTAAATAAAATAATAAAATAAGTAAAAAGTTATCCTGAAGAGTCCCAATGGAAGGATGAAATCGATAGAATGGAACTGTTAACTTTTTACTTTTTTTATTATTTTATTTAATGAATATATATATCTGCACATGTGAAAATTATTTTTTACGCCTAGATATATATGTATATGCTAACATATAATGTACTGTGTTACAATTTTAGATTCTACTGACAAGGAAAGTTACACTAGTCCACCGAAAGCTGAATTATTAGTTCAATCTAGGATGCCGAGTGGTCTAGAGCGACGGAGACAGTGCAGGCGGTGTTGTCTCGATACCCCTATAGTATGAATTTGAATTCAAGGTATCTGCTCAAATTTGTAGATTTAACATTGGTGTGCTGATATTTAGACAATTATATGCATTTCAAAAGCTTTATTTGAACGAAACAATTTCGAGATGGCTCGTTTCCCTTTACAAAATGCAACCTTTCTAGAGAGAGATATTGTTGTTACATGAATATTGTGTTTGATATTTTATGTTGTTAATAGCAAAACCATTAAGAAAGAAACATTATCAAGCAGATAATATGGAATGAAAAAAAATCTACTCTACCAATACTTGTTATTATAGTCAAATACATAGTACCTTAAGGTTAAGAAAGTTAACTTACCATCCTACAGGTACTCATTTGTAAATGTGGACACCTTTTTCCACGGTTTCTGTTAAATAAACAATTTTGTGAGAAATGATGAAGGTGTGGGCTGCAGCGGTGACCCATTCTTTTATCAGCGGTGACCTATAATGGATTATGTAAATTAGTATTTAATTTAGTATCATCTACATTTGTAAAATGAAATTTGAAAGATATTAATACAGATTACGGGGCTAAAGAAGTCATGAATTCTATTGTTCCTTTAATGGCCGATTTCATTTACATTTCCTCTTTTCAAACTCTGAAAAGACAATTTATTTTCAATCAAATAAACCTCAGAATATTGATACCGATATATTTGTGTGCCTAGTCATATGGGCGAATTTCATTTCAATTGTTGAAATTCTTTGATGAATGGAAAGAAAGTGAATACGATTTGGTTATTTACATGACAAAAGTATACAAATGACAAATATGTCTTGTGATCTTTATGAAGACTATGAACTTAAAACCGATACTGATATCAAACGGATAATACAAATATCATTGAAATTAATTCATATCGGATAGTAGGTTTTAATTTTTAGAATACATATGTATCCTTTTTATTCTAAAATGTTGTAGTGTCACTTGTTGAATTGTCATAGAAAAGAAAATTCATAAGAGGTTTTTCGTATTTTTAAAATCAACTTCTAAAATACAAGTACGGTCATGAAAAAAAAATCTCAGCAATAAATATAAAGTTGTAAAAATGATCTTCCTCTTAAATGAAAACGACTACTGGAATCGTTTTCCATTTGACACTTATTACCTGACGGTCATCAAATTTTGAAAAATGAGAAGCTGCAATAATTTTTCTCGTGTTTAAAGTATCATTGCGCTCATGCAACACGTGTTCCAATTAGTTGATAACTTATGCATTTTTTTCTTTAAATTCTGATATCGAATTTATGACAAAACAATTGTGCCTGTTGTGAAGTTCGTTTCAGTCTCTTATGTAAAATGCTGATTGAGAAACACATGTTTCACAATGGATGAAGGAAACAGTAGTATACCGGTTTTTAAAAGTCATAAATTGATTGACAGAAAAAAATCCGGATTACACATTAAATCCGAAGGAAAACACATCAACTATAGGAGGAAAACAAAGTAACAGCAGGTGCTGAAGTCACAAAACTTTGCTCAGTGCTCAGAGCATAAAAATCCTGCTCGAAACATGAAATCTAGCATTTTCATTGGACTCGAAAGTTTTATGACTTCAAGAACACTGAAGTGCAACAAAACCAAAATCCAACATACATAAACGAACTATTTCATAATTAACAACTGCCTATTTTTGACTTGGTACAGGACATTTTAAAAAAACAATGGTGGGTTGAACATAGTTTAATGACTGGCCAAACCTCCCACTTATATGACAATAATACAATACAAAAATGAAGCTAAAATGACAACACTTCGTGACAGAAATACAGCACAACAACACGCAAGAACACTCGTCATAGAGAAACGCACAAATAAATCATACAATAGTCGACACAACATGTAGACAGCTGAACAACAACAACCATCTTCCATTAACGACAGACACCACAGAACATCAAAAACAGTGACACACTTACGTAACAAACATGCAATCTCGAAATTAATACAATTATTTTAACAATATCAGCCAAACTATTTTCGTGACCCTGGCGGCATTTAAAGGCTATTTTATAACTATTTGGACTTCAAACGATAAGACATCCAAACTCAGCTAATATACTGCCTATTAAAAATCCACCATTTTGAAAAATCATACTTTCACAGATCTTTACAATAAGTCTCAATATTCGTTTTTAACAGCATCTTTCATAGATTTGATTTCCAATGACTAAAATTGTGAAACATAACCCTAATTAGTGTAACTATGGCATCAATCTGCCTTTATTTGATACAAAATATTACAAAAAGGGGGATGAAAATGTCAGAAATTTCAAAAACATTTATCAAGCCAAAGGCAAAATTTAAATCCATTTAATACTTTTCTGAAACCACTGACATGCATCTATGAATAGATGATTTTAAAAAAGCACGTTTACATACAATTGCATTGCAAAGTTCGAGTGTATATAATCTGCAACAATAACAAATATTTCTGGCCGATACGGAAATGAAAATCAGAAATGTCCTATCAAATATGCACAAAATAAATCTTGTTGGTTATATCAACCCACTTTGAAGGCTACACTATTCTACAGCTTTCTAAAAATGAATTGTATTGCACAATAACTGTTTAGTTTTAAACGCGAAACCAAACTACTAACTGTGTATTGCAACCTCATGGAAAGTAAAATTTTATGATAATCAAAAAGGTAGTTCAGCTGTTGTAAATATTGAAGGAACATCATGATTGGAAATTATACTACCAGTGTCTTAAAAAACAAAACCTTTCTGGTTGATTTCTAACAGTGAGTTAACGTGTGTCCGTTTCATTATAAAAATAAGCAGACGTGGTACGATTGTTAATGAAAAATTTATCTATTAAATTTTAAAAGAAGTGGATTTAAAATGATTACAGGCAACCGCATGGCCTTGGAGAATGAGAAAAAAAGCATACTGTATAATCGGCTACAAGGCCCCGAAAAATATGAAACAATTTAGATGAGGAAAAATTACGGCCATATTTTTATGTTAACAAATTACAAAACAATACAACAGACATAAACCAACAACAACCACTGAACCACAGGCTCCCGACAAGCATATTAAGAACGTGGTGGGGTCAACAGTATATGTGTGAAGGCGCCAACCATTCTCTTCCCGTTTTTGTATTTTTAGAAGATAAACACATGGATTGCCTGTTGGAAATTTTGTAAAAGAAAAATGTATATATATGGATATGTGGAATCGCTTAATATATTACTCGATACAAAAGATCTCATCTTAATCAAACAACCGTCTCATCGAAAACAAAAATAGACATGCAAAAACAAACAACAACAAAAACATCTTCTGCAGATAGTCGGTCTTGATACAGACACACTATGTGGGTGGGTTAAACCAGTTGTATAGGCTCATAAACCTTCTTTATATATCTGCAATAAGAGGGGAATAGACAACTGAAACGATCATTTTGATCTAAACAGATCTTAAACGACAGAACGATACATTAGTCCACTATTTTCTACATAAGAAAATGCCAGTACCAAGTCAGAAATATAACAGTTGTTTTCCATTCGTTTGATGTTTTGAGCTTTTTATTTGGCCATGTAATTGGGAACTTTTCTTTTTTTAATTTTCCTTGGAGTTCAGTATTTTGGTGATTTTATTTCATAGTATATACACACCATCAACATTATGAATCATGAGCCTGAGTTTCTGAAAATCTCAAATTTCTTCTATTTGAGCGCTCTTGTATATTATAACCATAAAGATGTCCATCCATTCCTTTATTCAGAATAGTTGATATCTGCGGGTATGATAAGGTGAGGTGCAATACACGAATCATTTATACTTCGAAAAATACAGCAGAAATCTTGATTTTCTTGTTAATTTCGAAGTATAAAAGATAGAAATGACACCTTTTTTTATATAACACATTTAGAATATATTGTAAAGGCATAGACAAAATTCCACTTCATGACAGATGTAATTTTTCGGATCAATAGCAGTCGAAATTAGTGTTATAATTATCTGTAAAAGAGGATGATTACAAATGTTGTTTTTCAGTTTGTGTAAATTTTATAATTTGAGTAGAATAAGTCATGTTAGAACAAGAAATACGAATAAAGTATATACTAAGTTGTTCCTAAAAGGATTTTTGGCCAGCCATGATAAATGTTCCAATTCAACCGTAAAACATTATTTAGAAAACATGGATCTGGATTTGTCAATTTCATAAATAAAAAAATTGTCATAAGTTTCGTTTCATTGTGTATTTTTAAAAACAATGGGAATAAATTACATGTGTTTCGTGCTGAATGTGTGCTCCCTGCATCGCTGCTTTAATAGATTGTCCTGTAATATCTTCCATACAAATACGTCAACTTTATTTTCCACTGTCATTCCCTAGTGTTTTATACAAGTCTATTATGCTCTGTCTGAAGAATGTTGGAAGAAAAAATAAATGGTTTTTTCTCTGTGTTTGATATGAATAGTAAGTTTGAAATACTTATATGTAATATAGGCAACACTAGTTAACAGTTGCTCACAAATAATTGTGCATTTTCAACAATTGATATCTCTTCAGTGATGTTCGAGGCAGAAATATTTGAAAATCCTAAACATTGGAAGAGCTCGGTCGATTAAGAACAATGTTCGGATGTCCTGACAGATGAAGTTGGTAAAACTTGAATTGTTGTCGCAGGAGTCACAAAACGTTTGCATCTCACCATATCACGCACTTCTTTAAATCTTGCAATGTATATTATGGGATCTATAAGTGGGTTCAAAAGAGTGAGATAATTACCGACTAAAACCAACTTCAGTACAAATTCAGTTTGTTCAGAAAATGTACAATAAATAGCTATAATTTCTCTAGGAAAAACTGAGATAAATGTGACTGTGATTATTATTCCAAGGGTTATTATGTTGACTTTCATTCGCATCATGGCATTCTTCTTCTTGATAATTTCTGCTGATGTCATGCTGTTCACCACTAAGATTTTCCGTCTCTTAATCCTACAAATGACAATGCTATACACGAAAACAATGGTAACAGCAGAAAATAGAAGCGGCACATCCAGTGTTAAAACATATAATCGTCTAGTTGTGTAAGCAACAGTGCATGGTTGTGGTCCATACGATACCTCAATGATTAAGGGAATAAATGTGTACAACTGACACAAAAGAAACGATATCACAACAGATGCATTTGATGTTATTTTTTTCAAAGTTTTCACCTCACGATTGAAGGTGGCATGCAATCTTTCAAAACATATCAGGAGAGTCTGAATTTCAGAAAATCCAATAGTTCCTCCTATTGAATGCTTTAGTATCATGCAACCATATAGATATCCGTCCGTTCCTGTATTTATATAGTTGATAACCGAGTGTATTATAAATTGAAGAGCAATACACGAATCACTTATACTTAGAAACAAAACTAAAAAATGGAATCTTGATTTCCTTAATTTCTTCATAGTACACAGGATACAAATAGCACATATATTTGTTATGAAACATATGGAACATATTATAAATGCATAGACAAAGTTCCACTGCATGATAAATGCTAATGTCGAGGATTAAGATAAATAAAAAATTGTGTTTCATATATCTGTTAATATGGATGATTACATATGTCGTTTTTCATTATGTGTAAACTATAATTACCTATAACTTAAGTAGGAGACATCAATTTTAGACATTATGTTTCACATGAATTCTGAATTAATACTTACATGAACAAAATTATACTTCACTTGTCACATATGGATTATCTTGTTGTATAAGGGTCTGTTTACAGTAAATGGGTCTTTGAACTATAGGAATAGGAAGATGAAGTTTTTTAAAATGCCAATGAGACAAGAGATTCAGATTGATTAAAAATCGAATGATTGATTAAAAATCGAAGGAATGATTAAAAATCAAAGAAAAAATGTATTTATCTTTCTATTATATGAAAAATTACTGACTGAATACTTTCAAAACAGGTAAAAATTGGCATAGAAGTCACATAAATTTGGCGAAAACGTTCTAAACTTTATTTCAAAATCATCAAATCTTCAATTTCAAATACATAGATTTTCTTCTAAAACATACTTATATGTTGTTGAACATCAATTCAAATATTCGGCTTTGAGCGTTCCTTGTTAATGTACATAGAGAAAAGCGCTCCGAATGCATGAAATGTATAAAGTCTTGATTCATTTTTTCACAGTAAATTAATCATGTCACAGACTTTTATAATGATTTACATACCACTGTTATACGTTAAACTTGAACTTAAAAATTCAGGAATAATAGTAATGTATTGAAGAGTTGTCGCCTTCAAATCTAAAATTGACGGTGTCAACTCTTCAAAATCAGTATTGTTGTTCCTTTTCTAATGCGCTTCGTTATTTCCTATGACTGTCACTCCGACCGTCAATGGGTTTTTTTTCTAAATGAACACTACTTTAACATATCTTGTCCCCTCCGAATAAAAAACCCATTGTCGTTGATCCTAGATCATATAATGAGTTTACTTGATTAAAACTTCATAAGATCAACTCGTAGAGAGTCGTTGCCATTAGTCTATTCAAACTGGCGACCTCAAATTAACATGTAAAATGTATGTTTATTATTATTGTGTGAATTTAATCAAACTTTTTCCTCCTACACAGTTCTGGATTAAACGGCTGCACTTATACCTGTTAAGTATGCGTATTGTATTGAGATGAAAATATAACATAATTATATCAAATAAAATTTACAATGGAAATGGGGAATGTGTCAAAGAGACAACAACCCGACCATAGACAAAACAAGAGCAGACGGTCACCAACAGGTCTTCAATGTAGCGAGAAATTCCCGCACCCGGAGGCGTCCTTCGGCTGGCCCCTAAACAAATATATACTAGTTCAGAGATAATGAACGCCATACTAATTTCCAAATTGTACACAAGAAACTAAAATTAAAATAATACAAGACTAAAAAAGGCCAGAGGCTCCTGACTTGGGACAGGCGCAAAAATGCGGCGGGGTTAAACATGATTATGACATCTCAACCCTCCCCCTATACCTCTAGCCAATGTAGAAAAGTAAACGCATAACAATACGCACATTAAAATTCAGTTCAAGAGAAGTCCGAGTCTGATGTCAGAAGATGTAACCAAAGAAAATATTCAAAATGACAATAGTGCATAAATAACAACAGACTACAAGCAGTTAACTGACATGCAAGCTCCAGACTTCAATTAAACTGATTTAAAGATTATGATTTCATCATATGAATATCAGGCACAATCCTTCCCGTTAGGGGTTTAGTATCATACCATCATAACATATATGAAAAGAACATAACCCGTGTCATGCCAACAACTGGTTTTTGAATAAATGTGTTTAGTTCCGATGCAAAGACCTTATAAGTGAATCAATATTAACGCCAAAAAATGCAATCTTTAATGACCTGACAACAGTATCGGAACTATATCCCTTCTTAATAAGTCTATTTAAAGATTTTTATAGTTTCTGAGGTGAATACTGACATTTGTGTGCTTTATAAAGAATATTTCCATAAAAAAATTGGATGTGAAATACCTGAACATATAAGAAGTCTGCATGTTGAGCTATATTTACGAATGATGTCCTTATACCGATGATAAAATGTAGTAAATGTTTTGACTAGTTTGTGATATCGAAAACCCTGGTGTAATAATTTTTTAGTAATACATAAATTTCTCTCGTTAAAATCTAAAACATTGTTACATACACGAGCGAATCGTACAAGTTGAGATATATAAACACCGTAAGATGGTGACAAGGGAACGTCACCATCTAAAAATGGATAATTAACGATAGGAAATGAAATACCATCTCTTTTATCATAAATTTTAGTATTAAGCTTTCCGTTAGTGATATAGATATCAAGATCGAGGAAAGGGCAGTGGTCATTGTTAGTATGAGCTTTATTAAGTTCAACAGGCTAAATTTCTTTAGTATACATACTGAAGTCGTCATTATTGAGAGCCAAAATATCATCCAAATATCTAAAAGTATTATTAAATTTGCTGATTTTTGTCATAAATTGTAACTCATAGCAATACAAAAACAGGTCCGCAATAAGTGGTGCACAGTTAGTCCCCATTGGAATTCGGATAACCTGACGATATACGGAATCTCCAAAGCGAATAAAAATATTATCTAGTAAAAATTCAAGGGCAGTTATAGCATCAGAGCATGTCCAAATGACATAGCTTTTTTGTTTATTGCTACTAAAAAATGTACTGAAGTACTGAACATCAAGTTCTTGTGGATGGTCAAATGCACTTGTCTCAGAAAAAAATCGCATATCTCTTACCTGAAACTGAGGTTAATGTACAGATATATATTTTTTTCTGAGACAAGTTCGTGCGTGGATGATGAATAAATGACAGGAAATAGAACTTCACCGTAATAACTATTATGTTGTAGTGATGCAAATCAGAATACACTGATTTGTTGTTATATATTATATTAAAATGACAGTTACCTGTATATATGATTTCCATCCATTTGTATATCATTCCATTCTACTATTCTAATAATAGTGCAATGCATGCAAGTGCATGGTGGACACATTTCTGTAAAAAATCGATTTTTCTAAAAGATTGGATACGAGTAGGCATTCTTATTTTTCCGCAAAAACAATTACAGAGTTACCGGTCCTTGTCGGTATTGTCGCAATACGTTCTTGAGATATTCTTATGCACGCGTTAACACAATTTATTGGTACGTGTGCATTGATATTATCAATGATTTGTTTTACTTATATACTAGTAAATATATATATTTCTCTAATTTTTCGTCAATTTATCCCTTTCTGCACCCATTGTTAAATCAACGTGTGGTTAGTATGATATCATTTCTACATTGGTTAAAACCCGATTATAACGTCGAATTTTCTTGCTTTCCTCTGAATTTCCTATTGTGACGGCATGAAAAAAGGCGACCATGCCTGATGACGTCACATAGAAAGAACACATCTTTTTGCAGATCATTCGAAAAGAAGGAATACGTTTGACTGCATTTTGTTCGAAAATCATTAGAGTAACAGATTCTACCACCAAATCTCGTGTAATACGATATTTATCCACTCTCGACAGTTAAATTTTAAATATTTAAAACGATCGGCGAGCCTCGCGTTTTTAATTTGAAAATTTAACTGTCTCGAATGGATAAAAAAATAAATATGACCAGTATGAAACAACTACAACAACCACCAAGTTTTAGTGTCAGACTAAACTGACAAAAACTACAGGCTCTGAACTTTGGACAGACACAATAGGAATATGGCAAGGTTATATAAAAATCAGAGGTGGCATGATTGCCAATAAGACAACTCTCCACCAGACAACTAATGATGTAAATTTCCTGCAAACACAGACGGGACTACTGTAAACCAAATAATTTTTCGCGAATACTTTATTTTGCGTTTTATACTTTCTAGTCTACAATTCGCAGCTATTTATTTTTTCACGATTTTCAAGTTTACTTAATGTATTTTAATAAATGAATAAGGAAAGATACATATGATAAACAGTCCCGACAATTTATATGCGCACAATTTATATGCGCGTTAATATAAATAAATTGCTTGTGAAAATAAATCGCTCGTGAAAATTGGTTGGTTTACAGTAAGCAAGATATTTAAACATTTCCCTTAATTGAAAAGACACAAAGTTAAGTACTCACAGTAACTCACAGCTTAAACTAAAAATCCATAAAAACTAATGCATGTAATAAAAAACAGGTTTATGAGCACTCAACCCTACCCTAACTTTAGACAGTGGTTTAACAGCTCAACATATATATATAATACAAGTACACACCCGTGATATCGCGGGTCCGTGACTGATTTAAAGTATATAACTATGCCTAAGCCTTATTTTAGTAATTAGTATTGTCATCTGATAAAGTCATGTCGATTATAAGATACAAAGTTTTCTCTGATTTCAAATCTTTCTGTTTGAACCCGTCGACCTGGAACTTATCAATTATTGGTAATATTAATTATTTGGAAAACATATGGTCCTGGCTGTCCAGGAATGGAGTATTTTTTAATCAACAGCATTGTGCTATATTAGTTATCTTAGAAAGTCTTGCTGATTGCTGAATAAAACTACAATAGGGAACAATTTGACAATGATTGAATTTAGTAGTGTCAGCCCTTTGATTATGACCCGTGTATATAGCAAAATCCTAAATACACCGTTTGGTGTTGCGCCTGTCAAATGCGGAACGTACAGATAAGGTAATAGCTAACAGGTGAATATACTATTGGTATCGGTATCGGATTCGACCCGGAACTTGTTAATTATTGGCAATATTAATTATGTGGAAAACAAAAGGGTCTGGAGTGGTGTAATTTTTAATCTACACCATTGTCCTATATTAGTTATACATAGAGTTGAATTCTTTGATTTGTCGTTTTTACCCGATGACGGCTGACAAATTGGACCTCGTAATTTTAGTATTATAGATAATGAACAAACTGCCTTAACTTGAAAGATTGATAAATGCACAAAATCAACAAATATAAGAACTATAGACAAAAGCATTCACAAGTAAAAAAGGAAATATATTTAAAATGTTAATAAACATGACAAAATAAACTTTTATTGCTGTTTCTCTCTCCATTTATAACATTTTATTTGTTTATTTTGTGTATTTATAGGTGATCAGACATCTTGGTTTTTATGATCAATAGGTCATTACTGAAGAAGAAACTTAAAGTTGAAATTTATCTACATAGTGCCCAATTGGATTAATTTGAACTGGAATTTGTGCTTTCCTGCAAAAAAGAAATAACAAATTTCATCATAATCACATGATAATGGCCATAAACAAAATGGAGTTCTATCATAGATACACAAAAACACTATTGTATAAAAGCAACAAAAAGGAACACCAATTTTATCCACTCATTTACATCGCTCCCTCATATCAAATATATAGAAGAAGATCATTGAAGAACAATGTGCAAAAATGTTTTCTCTTAGAATTGAAGAAAAATGTTTAGTGAATGGAATAATGTATTCACTGAATTCTTACATAGTGGATTGAATAACTGTATACAAGCTGAAACAGAAGAAAATTTTTATTTAAAATAACAGGAAAAGACTAAAGTGTTTATTTTATTATTTAATCTGCAAATACAAATATAACATTGTATAAACAAATTCTTTAGAACACCCCAAATGGTATGCCATTCAAATTGGTTGCTTATTAATGTATTGGATTGAAACAATTACAAAGAAAACAGAATCCTTTGCTACAAATTTTTTTTATAAATCAAAGTTAAAGTTATATAAAAAAAAGTATGAACAATACCTGTCATACCTAGACCTAAACGGTCAGACTGTATTAATTTTCATTTATTAAAGTATCATTTGTATTAATTATTCAGTCTTGTAAAATAATATTCATACTGTTTGTATACATGGTATAGTGAAGAAATGTTTTACTATTAAAAATAAGGGACAACATTTCCTTAAGGGAAATTTGATGTTCAGAAATTTCCTCAGAGGAAATTTGAAGAACAATGATTTCCTTAGAGGAAATTTGTTGTCTTGAATTTTCCCTCAAGGAAAAATGTTTGTCAAAAATTTCCCCACAGGAAAAAGTATTTCCTCCAAGGAAAATTTGAAGCTACAAATTTCTTTTCAGGAAAAAGTATTTCCTCAAAGGAAAATTTGAAGCCGCAAATTTCCTCAAAGGAAATAGAATTTCCTCTAAGGAAAATTTGAAGCCGCAAATTTCCTCAAAGGAAAAAGAATTTCCTCAAAGGAAATAGAATTTCCTTTAAGGAATTCCCTTGAGGAAAAAACAATTTCCCTTGAGGAAAAATCTTTTTCCTTTAGGGAAATTTGATTTCCCTTGAGGAAAACTACTTTTCCTCTGAGGAAATTGTTGAAAAAAGGGGCATAACTTTTTCAACAGTTGTGCTAGAGCCAAAAAATTTTAGGACAAATATCAGGAAACCAATACCAACCAAGTTATCAACTTCATTTTGACTTAACTCCAAAAATTAAGGTGACAACTTTTGCACTCAGCGGAATTGCAAACTTGTCCCGGAGACTGTTAATATCGTATCATACTCGATGCAGTGGTAGAATCTATATATATCTAACTACAAAACATTTTCATATTATCATTTTATGTTGTAAACAAAAATATTGTTATCAGTATTCATTGAAGAGATGTATTTATATCAAACGATTATGGATGTTATTTTGCACTCGTTTATGTGCGCGTATTTATCATGTTGAAAGGTCGGTTACAATCCCAAAATTAATTAACATAATGCAAATCCAGGCGATAACAATACATCGGAATGGCCTCAAGGTCATCACGATGTAAAAATGACTCGATAATGTCTGGTAAAGGTAAATGAGTCTGTAATTCATGACAGAAATAACCAAAATTCAAGATATTTATTGCACGATTATAACGTAAACATGCTCGACCACCCTCCACCGTCCGCCCACCTACCCTCGAAAGCCTGGCTCAAAAGAGGAGCGACAGATACCAGAGGGGCAGTCAAACCCATAGATTGAAAATAAACAGACAACACCATATCTAAAATATAAAAAGACAAACAGACAAATAATAGTTCACAAGACACAACATAGAAAACTAAAGACTAAGCAACACGAACCCCACCAAAATCTGGGGGTGATATCAGGTGCTTCGGAAGGGAAAGCAGATCCTGTTCCGTATGTGGCACCCATCGTGTTGCTCATGTTATTACAAACCCGTTAAATAGTCTCATTCGTTAAGTCACACTCGTGGTTAAAAAAATGGAGATGGATTGTAGTACGCCATAAGGAATATATTAGATATCATCTGTAAAACGGTTATTCAATAACTGTCAACCAACTCGTGATGCGGTCCGTAAAATTCACCATTTGGAACTCCTGATTTAATAGCTTCCTTGTGAGCAGCAACCCTCTACCAAGGAAATCATGATGGGAAATACAAGCCCGGAAATATCGTATCAATTGGGAGATATATACTCCGTATGCAGGCGCTGCTGGAATGTTGCTACATAAAAAAGGTCACAACTGAGAAGCTGATATCCTCTCTTTTGTCGTAAAGTTTTGTTTTTAACCGACCCTCATTGTCAATTTCTAGATGTAAGTCAAATATGAGGCAGGCTTGGTTGTGTTGTCTCTTTTATCTCCAGTACGATGAGATAGATTCGTTCAACATAGTTACCAAGAAATCACGCATCTTGATAATGTCACTTTCAGAGAATGTTTTTTTTTTTTTTACAAAGTAGGATGTTTCACTCACACAGACAAGATACTTGTATATACGTTCGCAATTCTCTTTAATGAAACAAAGCAATACCAGCTCTTTCAGTTTGTCTTCTAGTTTGGAATGGGGAATACTTGTGTAAAGTGTAGAAAAGTCAAATGTTTTAATACTATTGCAAGATGACTCAATTTTGGAAGCAGAAATCTTACTTAAGCTTATCCGACCCACCGCTACTGAATGTAATAAATCCCTCATCATATTTCAGGGCACACGAAAGAAATTTTATTCTATAAGGTGATAACTATTATAACTTTTCTAATATTTAATTTGATTTATGATCAGTAATACTTTAAAAAAAAAAGAAAATGTTCTACAAAGCTCTCTTCTTCTTGTTGAATTGTCGTAGAATGAAATTAAAAGACAAATTTGTAATCAAAATTAATAGGGTGTATTTGTATTACTCCATGAAAACTGCGACATTTCTAGTGAGACTATTCGCAATATAGGCTTTTTGCGATGATGTGGCGTAAAGCAAACACCAATCAATCAATCATTCTAAGGATATGATAGTATCCCATCAGTGTGAAGGTTCGGGTGGTAGATATGATAGCATCCCATCAGTGTTAAGGTTCGGGTGGTAGGTATGTTAGTCAATCATTCTAAGGATATGATAGCATCCCGTCAGTGTTAAGGTTCGGGTGGTATGTATGTTTATCCTTAGTTTTATCTATTTTAGATACTCAGGTATTAGTTCCACACATCCAGTCGAAAAATTCTGGCCTTTGGTAAAGGTCAACCATTTTTTACACAAACATGCAAATCATTTCATTTCGTAGTTACCATGGTACTACAATCCATTGTCTGTCAACTATGTTCATTCACTTGCACGATACGATAATTGTTGTTGATTTGTTATCTTTCGTTGAATGTATGGGACTTTACATTTTATTGTTCGAGATACGCAATAATGGTACTTCTGAATGACCAAGGATTTGTATAGTTACACTATATTAATATTATACAAATCCTTGAAATGACCAAACTCTTTGCAAATGTATGCATATACACACATTCATTCTCAAACCAGTTGTTTTTCTCATATATTTTATGATGGTATGATACTAAACCCCTAACGGGAGGGATAGTACTTTATTTTCATTTGATGTGTACATAATCTTTCCATCAGTTTAATTGGGGTCTGGAGCTGGCATGTCAGTAACTGCTAATAGTCCTTTGTTAATGTATGTATCATTGTCATTCTGCTAAGTTTATTGTGTTACCTATTCTGACATTGGACTCAGACTTCTTTTAAACTGAGTTTTACTGTGCGTATTGCTGTGTGTTTCTTCATTTTACATTGGCCAGAGGTAAAGGAAAGGGCTGATATCTCACAGAAGGTTTTTTTGTGTTTTTGTGTGTTTTTTTTTTTTTTTTATCTAAGTTCAATTGTGTATGAATCGTATGTTTTGGAGTTAAGTATGACGTCAATTTTCATTGAACTAGTACACAATTCTATTTAAAGGCAGTACAGAAATTTTAGTAGAAAATAATATATGAGTATGTATAAGTTGGAAAATGATAAATATGGAACCAAACATTAAAGGTTTTTAATTTATTTTGACTAAAATATTCACAGAAATAAATCAAAACTTGTGGAAAATCTACTCTTACAGAAATAAAATAAACAGTTTTAAACTTCCTTTATCATGTTAAAATGTATTTAGGAAAGACGTATTTGAGGCTTCGAATGATCTTTAAAAACAAAACAAAAAAACAAAAAAAACATATTATAGTGTATATTGAAGTCTACAATCGTAGTCTAGGGGAGACAAGTCATTATCCTTTTTGCAAAAAAACATCCCATATTAATCATGGTCTATTATGTTTTACATGTGGTAAAGGGAGATGACAATGGCTATGACTTATCTTTTTCCGACGTAGTCGGTATAGTTTCGGTTTGTGCCCTTTGGACTTAAGGACGCTTAACTATGGCAACAGAATACGCATGCTCGAAAATCCTTTCTGTGATTAGACAAAATGCTGTCATGGTGGGTGATTTGGTTGTGTTTGAAAAAACGTCTCGTTAATTATATCGTGATGGAAAGCAAGTGAAAAACTATGAATATTTGACTAGATCTTACAAAGATTTATATTTTTATTAAAATAATTGTTTCTCCAATAGCTCTTTGGATCCGTGACAGCTGTTTATTCGGGACAATTATATAATTTTTAATGTAAACTTTGTTGTACGAACGTACATGACTTTTAGAACGGACCTACACATGTGAGATTTCCGCGGGGTTTATGTGAATGTAAACAGAATACTGAACACAAACAGAGAAACGTTATGTAAATGGTATCTTTGTGCTTCTGAAGGTTATCAAAATGATAGTTTTAAACATATACTCAAATTTAAATACGTCGGATATCTTTTTTAAAGATAGTTCTTGTTATTATTATTGCCACAGTCATAAAACTGAATATACAAAAGTTATATAATGAGTATTAGCACTTACAAAGTAAATTTGTCCAAATCATTTAAAGCGAAGAGCTTCATCGCACTGCTTCAAACATTAAGGTCAAGGAATAGTAAATGGGCTATGTCACAGATTATGGTTAGAAATTTTTTCGTTAATGTTATGTGCTTTCTTTACAAACCTATTTTGAAAGAATTCAATCAGTAATATTTCAGAAAGTAAAAAAATTAAATGTAATATTGTTCTCGATTTTCAGTTATATACACATAAAGAATAACAGCCTAAGCATAGAAAAATAGGTAAGCAACCCTTGATTTATGCATTATAGTTTTTTTTTACCAAAAATGTTAATTATTTGTTTGATTATAAATAATTATTTTAACAAGACCAATATTCCTTTTTAAAAAAAAGATGTGACCATACAGTTTTGACCGGTCATGAAGATATCGACGTATCATGAACGTGAACCATGCCTCCCATGCAAATTACAAAATTCAGTTACCTCAAGTGCTTCATGTTTGAGTATTTTTAAGTCCGGCGATTTGAAAATTTTATTCACTCTCTGTGAAAATGGTACGAGGTCAAATATCGGAGGCTCAAATGTAGCAGGTTATGGGCATGCGGTCATCTAGATTATCTTATAAAGTTATTGGACGTGAGATGGGCTACCATTATGCTGCAGTCAACAGGTTTGTGCGGAAACACATACAACCCAATAACGTGAAAGACTTTCCAAGATCCGGTAGACCACTGGTGATATCGCAGCGTGACGATATGGCACTGTAACGCCTGATTAGATGAATGCCATTCCCAACAAGACCTGTCTTTAAAAGAGATTGGTTACATTATATAATAGACGGCTATCAACCAGAACCATGGGCATGTAACAGATGGAAGATTGAGATTTTAGAGACATAAAATTCAGCATATAACCCCCAAGAACCATCCAAGCAACTGTCCCTTATGGTGGAGGCTCTGTGATGGTATGGAGATGCATTTCTCATGACTGCAAATTGGACTTGGTGACAATACGAGGAAACCTTAATACATCGGAGAAGTCAAGTTCTGTGTTTATGGATGACAACGATATGCAGTATCTTTAGGGCGGTTACCACATTTGTTCAAGGCGAAGCAGTAACTGCTCTTCCTTGAGCCCGGATTTGAATCCGATAGAGCATATTTGAGACACGTTAGGCCGTCGGGTACAGGCAGTTAAACCACCTGTACAAAATTTACATCAGTTGGAAGCAGCTTGGCACCGGGAATGGCGGAAATACCACAGCAGGAAATTCGACGACTTACTCGGTGGAGGGATGAGACACATGGTTGAGGCCTGCATCCAATCATGTGGTGGTTTCAACCGGAATGGAATATTGAACTATGGATATCGTTAACAGACTTACAATGGACGTGCTCTAAGTGAAATGACAATTGTATCATGCATAACTTAGATGGTCAAAACTTAAAATGGACATGTCTTAGTGTTCAAACTGGGCTTGTGGTTTTGAAACAATCTATTTATTAAATTGTCATTTGTGTTGCAATTTGCTGTGTTTTTCTGAAAGCTACTGTTATGTCCTAACAGACTGCATTACTATTTTTGCCACCATTTGTTCCGGGATCCAATGACCCTTATCATAGTATTTGTCAGTTCGAAAAAACGTGGAGGTGCTGAACTTTTTTCTTTGTGTATAGTTCAACCAGCAAAAGATGTATGCAAAATTTCATCAAAATCTGTAACATGGCCCATTTACTGTAACTTGACCTGTGTTAACAAAACAAAATATGGATTACTTTATTGGCATTAAATTAATCAAATAAGATCATTTTACATTCTATTTAATACAGAGAGAAGAATAGCACTTAAATTTCAATTGATGATTGTTTTGCTTGAAATAATAAAACACAAAATCTTTTTATACTACAAAAAACAACAGTGAACCAACTTTTTAAAATTAATCTAATACGAACAGCAACAATCGTCCATATCTTTATTTTCGATTTTTCTGTTTACCAGGAGAAAATACAATATTTGTTTGCCAAAAAGAAATTTTGTTGTTTCTTATTGTTAATTTTCCTATATTTGGACAGTGATTTGTTTTGGGGTTTATATATAAAAAAAGAAAAAAAGGCCGTTAGTTTTCTCGTTTGAATTGTTTTACATTGTCATATCGGGGCCTTTTATAGCTAACTATGCGGTATGGGCTTTGCTCATTGTTGAAGGCCGTACGGTGACCTATAGTTGTTAATGTCTGTGTCATTTTGGTCTCTTGTGGACAGTTGTCTCATTGGCAATTATACCACATCTTCTTTTTTATATGTGTTGTTTTTCTCTCTTGGTGTTTGCAAGAGCAAAATGTCTCAGTTTAAAATATACTTCAAATATAACAATAACATGCACAATAATCTACAATTATTTACCCATTAACTTATTTCAAGCATACCAATCAAATTATATAATCGACTCTAAAAACTATACACATTTCTCCTTACACAACACAACTACTTAGTAACTAGGATGATGTCTCCTCTGATACAAAAGATGGAACAAAGACCATGGTAATTGATTAATACTTTTGTTTGAAACATTATTCTATTGCATAATAAATCAATACGTTTGACAAATACCCTCTCATGAAATTCACTCATATAATATCAGTTGTCAAAATTCCATTTCGTGTAGATTGCTGAATAAAACACAGATGAATAATACATTCGGTTATCGCATATTGTCATCATGAAATACACAAAAAGAATCAAAATTTGTCAATATTGGAATTATCAAAGACGTCATTGTGTTGCTTAAAACTTGCTATGATTTTGATCAAATCTCATTATTTTCTCATGGTCAGCTATAAAAGAATAACTATATATATTGGTGAAGTTTATTGGTAAACTATATTTCATAGCAGACTTATCTGTCAGTCAATCTCCTTCATTGAAATAACAATAGCAGAAAGAAGCTTGATTTAATTATCAACAGATGTGCCGTTCAGAATAACAAATATTTGTAATGATGGAACCAAGTGTTATTCTACTTAGTGTTTTGTTTATATTTACGGCCGGTAAGTATAATTTGATTAATTTATTTAGGACAGATACGTTACATTGTTACAATAAAACTTAGAATTTGGAATAGTTTGAGGAAAATAGTAAATTAAGAAATGAATATTGTTTAGATTGGCAATTGTATGTATAACCCGCTATTTCAAGACTGTATTAGTAGTAACTTTTGATACAATACATTAGCTGCGGCACTCTTTTTGAGGAACCTGTAACATATATGTCGTGAATGTGAGACATACCGATCTTTGATTTCTTTGACAGAGGCGTTGGCAATGGCAACATTTAGAATTATTACAGATTTTGACAGAAGCTTTTTTAATGTCGAAGAGATAATGCCTGAAATAAAGTTTTCAAGATATTTTTGTTTTCTTTTCATAATTTTACTGATAGTTGGATTTTGATTTTTGAAGTTTACATTTGCAGAAGTGCTACATGTACCTCTAGGGTACATGAACAAAGTGTTACGTGTACCTATAGGGAACATGAACAAAGTGTTACGTGTACCTCTAGGGAACGTGAACAACGTGTTACGTGTACCTCTAGGCTACGTTAACAAAGTGTTATGTTTGCCTCTAGGGTACGTGAACAAAGTTTAAAGTGTCCCTCTAGGGTACATGAACAAAGTGACATGTACCTCTAGGGAACATGAACAAAGTGTTACGTGTACCTCTAGGGAACGTGAACAAAGTGTTACGTGTATCTCTAGGGTACGTGAACAAAGTGTTATGTGTGCCTCTAGTGTACATGAACAAAGTGACATGCACCTCTAGGGAACATGAACAAAGTGTTACGTGTACCTCTAGGGAACGTGAACAAAGTGTTACGTGTATCTCTAGGGTACGTGAACAAAGTGTTATGTGTGCCTTTAGTGTACATGAACAAAGTGACATGCACTTCTAGGGAGCATGAACAAAGTGTAACGTGTACCTCTTGGGTACGTTAACAAAGTGATACGTGTACCTCTAGGGTACAGAAACAAAGTGTTACGTGTACCTCTAGGAAACGTGAAAAAAGTGTTACGTGTACCTCTAGGGAACGTGAACAACGTGTTACGTGTACCTCTAGAGTACGTTAACAAAGTTTTATGTGTGCCTCTAGGGTACGTGAACAAAGTGTAACGTGTACCTCTAGGGTACGTTAACAAAGTGTTACGTGTACCTCTAGGGTACATGAACAAAGTGACGTGTACCTCTAGGGAACATGAACAAAGTGTTATGTGTGCCTCTAGTGTACATGAACAAAGTGTTATGTGTGCCTCTAAGGTACGTGAACAAAGTATTACGTGTTCCTCTAGCTAGGATACATGTACCTCTAAGATACGTGAACAAAGTGTTACGTGCCCAGTTAGATTATAACGTTAACAATGTGTTACGTGGATCTCTTTAACAAAATAAATTATGACCGAACGGCTTTAATAGAAATATGGTTACGTACTTTAGATTATTATGGTGCTTTTTTTTTTCATTAACCTAAGGTTAAAGGAAATTAGTTTTTTTTAAATTGGCACTGGCAAAATAGTAAGGCGAATATAAGGCGGTGATTTTCCAGTTTTTAAATGCGTAGACCTGCTTTAAACATATGCATTACGGAGTAGTCATATTATGTTTTTATGGTAGCAATTTAGAAAACATCGGTTTAAGATCAATTAAATGTATGTTTAAGAAAGTCGTTTTCTTCTCTTTTTTATCGTATAAACATCCCAGTAGGCAGAAAACTATTTACAAGCTGTACAAACTTGAAATATCCATTATCGACGTAACTATATATAATGACAATGTAACTGCACCAGATGCACATTTCGATAATAAATGTCTCTTCATTGATGCCCGGTGCCAAAAATTTAAAATCTTTAACTTATAAATAGATTGAATAGCTGATAAAACCAAAAAGGATACATACTATAGTCAAATGAATAAGAGCTGTGCATGAGGGAGATATGTTTCTAAATTCAAAATAAATTAACAAAAATTTGTAACAGCAAATTTTGATAAAAACAATTTCCGTATTTGCATGCCAGTACCGAAGTACTGGTTCTTTGGATGGTGACACCCTCGGAGAATACAAAGTCCTCAAGCAAAGTATCAAAAACAGTAAAATAACAAAAATACCAAACTCCGAGAGAAAACCCAAAACGGAAAGTCCCTTATCAAATGGAAAAATCAAATGCTCAAACACATTAAATGAATCGATCACAACTTTCATATTCCTGACAACAATATATTGACAACAGTGTGTCAAAAATAGGTATACAGCAATCACAATGTGTTATAATCTTAATCACTATAAAACAAACAAATATGTCAAGCAAGAATAGCAATTATGGTTAAACTATCCGAAGAACCCCGTCATGCAAAGTTTACCTATGACGGATTCGATCGGCTATGATTTTATGTCCTTTTTTTATTTTTTATTATATGGCTGTTTCGGTTTTTGTACATCCTTGGTTTTCAAACATTCGGTTTTTTGAGCGATCTTGATGATGGGAAATTATGAAGTGCGTTTCGTACGCATGAAATTTATAGAACAATTTTGGGCTTTTTCACAGGAGCATGACAACTTTTTATATATACCTATCTTGACATGGACGACTTCCTGATAGCACTGTGCAAACTATCAAACAACGCAATTCAATAAAACTGCACACAATTGCAAGTTATACTAATCTATGTTGTTTCTGTTTAATACATTACAATGCAGAAAATTTACATACAATTTAATACCATTGTCACCTAATTTCAGGCTAATTTTATTCGTACTTAACTATTTAAAGTTGTTTACAGTCAATTTTGTGAAACGGAAAGTCAATAAAGATACATTAGCACATTATCTAAGATTTAATAGCATAATTGTGTATCTGATGTGATATTTATGGAGGTTTCCACTTGTCAAGTTGAAATGGTTTTTTTTATGACTCTCTTGAATTTTTTATGTGTTATTTTCTTCAAGAAATTTCAAACTTCCAATAAGTACATTCTATGTTCATAAAGCACATATTGGGATAGAGAGCAATTACCCAGCCTTGCAAAATAAATTAAATGACATACGGTCTTCGACAATAAACAAATACTTTTACAACATGGTTTCCTGTTAATTGCCCTGACTCTAGATTTAAAAAAAATGTGAACGAATTTAACAGAGACTTTAAAAAAAAATCTGCTGTCTTCATTAAATCGTTGAATGGCATTGTAACTGACTGGACAGGCACATGAACTACTCTTTTGTATACAAATATCAGCTCTCAGATCTAGATTATTAGGACAATGACATGTACGGTAAAGAATGGAACACTAAAAGTTATTAAACGAAATGCACTTTTATAACTAGTACATGCATAAACACAACAATAACAAAAATATCCTACCAAAGTATGATTGCAGATACTAGGAGAGAAAGAGGTCCTAACGTACTCAACCTGATGATATGAAATTAGGCTTACTTATATTCTATTATACTCAGAGTAGATTCCATACTTCAAATAGTTCCAAAACTATATTTCTACAGGTGTAATACCACCATTGATTTTCCCCTATTAGTCTTTGTTAAATTGGCACTTTAAAAACAAATGTACAGTATTTACCTTTATTTCAACCAAAGAAATACTTTGCATGTATAAAGTTTAATCCTTTCCAGTGCTACAGTGACAATTTCACACTACATTTCATTGCATATAAGAAATTAACCATCACCGGAAGTAAATAACCCAATTTTTACACTGTTATCTACTGGTTACCTGCTTTGGTAACTATGTAACCTTAACTTGCCAAAATATTTTATAAGACCATCAAATCAAAAAGGAATGATGCTTTTAGACACCCAACATACATGTTTATGACTCAGAAAAATTTAAGTGCATTGAAATGTAGGGTTAATTTTCTTGACAACTGTCAAATTCAAGGGAATATTTTTTTAGACCTACTTTCGTATACAACCGGATGTGGCGTACCATGATTTGGTGGTATTACACCTACAGGTAGTTTGTCTTACGATCTTTGTTACTAAATAGTTGGTTGGTCAAGCATGTTAATATTCGAAATACTTATAACCATAAAAGGTCCGTATTAGGTTGCCCTTCCTTTTTGGTTGATTTCGACTTTGAAACCAGATTCTCACCTTTTTTGTGCATAAACAAATAGCTATTAGCTGATAACAACAGATAATCAAACACAACATTTGTGAGGATTTAACTGCTAGTGGTCTCTACACAACTTTGTAAAGATTTAAGTCAAACGCATTGGCGTAGTGGTCCATACTCGACATTTGTTTATATTTAACTCGAACACATTGGCGGAGTGGTCTCTTCTCCACTTTATGAATATTTATCTAAAAACACTGGACACTTTAAATTTGCAAAACACTCATTTGCAAATCCGCCGCCGCCTCAAATAAGAGCTACAGTGTCATGTATATAACCAAAATGTGCGGAATTACATGGGATTCAATAATTTCATTTGTTTTCTACTGTTACTATTATATTTATTTTGCTATTTGATTTATAAAAACATGGGATTTTCAATATCCCATGGGACAGGGCAAAATCCCATGGGATTTACCATTATCCCATGGGATTTTGGTTAAATCCCATGGGATTTTTTTTGGTCCCATGGGATAATTGTAGTCCCATGGGATATTTGTTGTCCCATGGGACAAAAAAAATCCCATGGGATTATTATTATCCCATGGGATTTTTAATATCCCATGGGACAAAATAAAATCCTATGGGATTCAAATTATAAATATAAAGATATAAATATACAGTATGTGTATGTTGCAATGAATGCTGTTTGGAAGTAAAAAGTTTTAATTGTATACAAGTTTTTTTTATATTTTTTATATATAAATATATTTTTTTTTTCATTTTGTCACAAACACGTTTTTTATTTGTTAATATAACAATAAAGATTATAATTCTGATTTTGGAATGTTTAATAAAATTTAAGGTCAAAGAGTAAAGTTCTTTCACTGAAACAAAATGATGACATGTTTAAATAAATAAAAAAATATTGTTTTGAAATCTTTGTCTTGTTTATTTTATAAGGAAAAATAGAACTAAAAAAAATATTTTATATTCTGACTGAATAGTTTACTCTCTCTTTTCATGAAGTAAGGTTTTCTTTGTTATAGTTTCATTGCAATACATGAATATGCAAACAATTTGAATTATATACCTTTGTGGTGTACATAATATTATGCTTATATTTGCAAATTTATAATTTAAACACTTTTTGTGTTAAAGTTTTAGTTTTCTTTTTCGCTGCTTGCTATGTACAATTATTCAGTCCACTATATAAGAGTCAAGTCAATAAATTATTTCATCCACTAGAATATTCCCGCAATTCTTAGACAAAACATTTTTCAATCTGTTCTTCAAAGATCTTCCTCCGTACATCTTTAATGGATGGAGCGATTCAAATGAGAAGACATAGCAGGTTTATTTGGACAACAACATACTAATATTTTTTTCATCCGTTCCTTCTTTCAATTGATAATGACATTGTTGCATTTACATGATCAAGTTCTTGAGCATCTATGATTGTGATGGTATGACTCCTTTTTGTTTATAGTCATTATGTTGAAATTTCCTTTTTCTATTTAATGTAGGAAAAAACGTTCCATTTCAAATTAATAAAAAAAGTTGCACTATTGAGAAAAATATCATCTTCCAAGTTTTCTGTTCAGTACTGATCTGTTGAATGATGACCATGAAGACTGAGATGTCTGACCTACAAATACACAAAACTTAAAATTATCAGTGAAGAGAAATACAGCAATAAAATGGCTATTTTATCATGTTTATGAACATTTTAATAAACTTTCATTTAAATATCTATTGTTAGTACTCTTATTTCAGTGCGTTGTGTCTATGATTTACATATTACTGGTTATTGTTTGGTTCCTTGTTGCAGTCTTTTGAGTTAATATAAAAAGAAGATGTGGTATGATTGCCAATGAGACAACTATCCACAAAAGACCAAAATGACACAGACATTAACAACTAAACGTCACCGTACCTCCTTCAACAATGAGTAAAGCCCATACCGCATAGTCAGCTACGAAAGGCCCCGATAAGACAATGTAAAACAATTCAAACGAGAAAACTAACGGCCTTATTTTTGTTAAAAAATGAAAGAAAAACAAATATGTAACATATAAACAAACGTCAACCACTGAATTACAGGCTCCTGACTTGGGACAGGCACATACATTAATAATGTGGCGGGGTTAAACATGTTAGCAGGATCCCAACCCTCCCCCTAACCTGGGACAGTGGTATAACAGTACAACATAAGAACATAAGCCCATTGCAACAAATTTTTACAATTTGTTCAAATGACATGTTGTGCTGTTATCATGGTTATTAAAACCACTGTCCGGTATAGTGTTTGCTCATTGTCAAAGGCTGTACAGTGAACTATTTTTGTTTCAATCATTTTTTTTTCTTAATATAGGGTTACGCTATAATTTTCTATAATAAATGAACTTTATCTTATACTTTATAGAAAAATAGAAAAATTAAATTAAAAAAATGGGGACACCATTCATTCACACTCACAATCCGCCTTTGAAAGAAGCATATATACATTTTTGTAAAGGTACTTTTTTTTCTGTTGAACTAATAGGAGAAATAGAGGTAATTTTGAAATGAAAAAAGAACTTAATTACAGAAATCGCTTAAATTTTACAATAGTTTAGTTTAAGTAAAGTTAGTTGAAAATGATAATAAAAAATATAAGTCACTGATGAGCTGGAAAAGATATTACAATTCTCATGCCAAAAAATGGCATTTCTGCACCAAAGGGAGATAATTTGGAGCTTTTTCAATGATATATACATTTTAAAGTTGTCTGGGGCCAAAACAAATTGATTTTTTAGAATGATTTCTGTACATTATGATAAAGTAAAAACTAATAAAGTTATAAATAAAATTAGTTATGAAAAAAAAAAAAAAAATATTTTTCTGAAATTTTTATACCCTCGAGCCTCCTTAAATGTCATTTGATCTCTATTGGAGAAAAGTCTTATTTGAAATCAGACTGCTTCTTATTTTTATATCAACCCAGCCATAATATGCCTGTCCAATATCAGGAGCTTGTACATAGTTCAGTGGTTGATGTTGTTTCATATCCGTCATTTTTGTTTTTCATAATATTTTGTTTTTTTATAAATTAGTCTGGTATATTTGAAGTTTGAATTGATGCTTCGATTCAAATTTTGTTAGCGTTGTCTTCTATAGATTACAATATCATGTATAGGGTATGAGTTTTTTCATTACTAACAGGTCATCACTGGCCTCTAATAAGTAATTACAATGGTTACATCCACTTAATTGAACTCTGATGGATAGTTTTCTCATTTATCGTACCACATCTTATTTTAATAAATATTTAATCATTACTCAAGGGCTAAAACTTTTTTTAACAGTGGACTTACCATTTAGGCTTTGTTGACCTTTGTAAATCTACTAGTATGTTTGTTGATAATTTCTTCTGTTTATAGTTTCCCTTTATCTTCAATATTCTTGCCCTACACATAAAAGGGTAAACAATATCATTTAATGACAAAAAAAAACTATTATTAAATAAAAAGTAGGCAACTGAAAATTTTGCCTCATTTGTATATAACTTCGACTTGATCCTCATTCTTGCTGTTTAATATTATCATTCTTTTATGAAAATGAGGTCTTAGTAAAATTAACCTTGGCAAACAGACATCTTTTTTTATATGACACCTTGCATTCATTCCGTACAACAAGTAGACCTATGCTTATAATATCTGATAAAATGACAAAACCAAGAAAACTTAGCATTGACCAAAGAACCATAAAATGCGGTCATGGTTTTATGAATCTACCAGAGAGACATGCACACCTTACAATTGTTACATATCCTACAAATATAATCTACCTGTAACTTTAAGCACAATTATGATAAACAATGCAGTGTTTCATTGACCAATGAAAATGAGGTCAAGGTCATATAAAATATGACAGACAGACATGTGCATCTTACAATCATTCCGTTCACTAAATAAAGTGGCTTTATTGCTTACAGTATCCGGAAAATAAACCAAACCACAAAAACTAAACATTTTCATAGTTCCTTATACCCTGCCACATTTATAATATATGTGCCTGTTCCAAGTCAGGAGGCTATAATTCAGTGATTGTCCTTTGTTTATGTGTAACATTTAACTGTTTTTCCATTTTTTGTACATAAATTAGGTTGTTAGCTTTCTGGTTTGAATTGTTTTCATTGTCATTTCTGGACCTTTTATAGCTGACTATGCAGTATAACTGGGAGTACTCTAAGATCTGTTCATTGTGTCTTTTTGTGTAGGGATGTATAAGTACCTGGCCACGTCCACTTGTGTTTTTGTCCATCTGATGAGTTAAGCCTTTCTCAACTGATTTTTATAGTTTATTCTTATGTTGTACTGTTATACCACTGTCACAGGTTAGGGGGAGGGTTGGGATCCCGCTAACATGTTTAACCCCGCCACATTATTTATGTATGTGCCTGTCCCAAGTCAGGAGCCTGTTTATGTTTATGTGTTACATATTTGTTTTTCGTTCATTTATTTATATAAATAAGGCCATTAGTTTTCTCGTTTGAATTGTTTTACATTGTCTTATCGGGGCCTTTTATAGCTGACTATGCGGTATGGGCATTGCTCATTGTTGAAGGCCGTACGGTGACATTTAGTTGTTAATGTCTGAGTCATTTTGGTCTCTTGTGGACAGTTGTCTCATTGGCAATCATACCACATCTTCTTTTTCATATTTGTTCATTGTTAAGGCTGTAGGGTGACCTTGAGTTGTTAATTTCTGTTTCATTTGGTCTCTCATGGGGAGTTGTCCAATCATACCCCATCTTCTTTTTTTATATTGTCCTATGTACTATGAAAATAAAGTAAGATGAAACTTCTCAGTCAGACATATGCACCTAGTTGACCTTTTGCTAATTTGAAAATAAGAAAATAGAGAAACTGGCCAAAAAAACAAAAAAGTTACATTAAGCAATGAACCATAAAAATGAGGTCAAGATTGAATAAAACATGCCAGTCTTACATGTACATCCCTAAAAATTTTCATACAACAAATATACTTGACATGTTGCATACAATATTAGAAAACCCGACCAAAACACAAAAACTTAACAATAACCACTGAACCATGAAAATGAGGTCAGAGGTTAGAAAACCAGATAAATTGACACAAATCCCTGTGGTAAGACAAAAAGTGCCATAATATTAGTCCAAATGATAATGAAGTCTTGCATGGCTATTCTGTTCTGTTCTGTTTTAGAAAATCCCTCCTTCAAAGGAGCACTTCGCACAATGACGAATAAATGTTTATATATATATATATATATATAAACATAAAAAGACATACTAGGTACACCTCGTGAGATGAGTGTTGGTTACTGTCAAAGACCCTTACGCTTGCTTGGCAGAAGGTTTTTAATTATGAATACGAGTTCGTAGTCCATGAAGAGCAAAGCAAAGCTTCCTTGTTATGTATTCTAGTGTAGCAGGCATCCATGCATTTACATTTGCAACCACAAGCACATATAAAGCTACTAGGGTCCAATATAAAGTTAGTATCTAATGTGAAGGTACCCAAATTGCACCTACTTTGACAGCTTTTTCAACTACGTTTTTTTATGATGAAAACAAAAATGTCCATTCTGTGTTTATTTTGTAGCCCTATCCTTCTTTATTATAAAGGTACACCAATTTGATTTTTATTCCATATGGAATCATAGAAAAATTGGTCTAAACTGACCTCCAAACCATCAATGATTCTGAAATGAGGAGTACCCAAATTGCTTCCATGCTTAAATTCACATAGTAAAAAGTCTAATAACAGAGCTTTTGTTTAATTTCTTTAAATATTTTGAACAATTGGATATTAGTCCATGCTTACTCTTCATTATTTTTTAAATGGATACTTGTAACATATTGTATTTGCTCATTTTAAAAAGATGACGTTTTGATGACGTTGCATGGCGACGTTTCAGTACATTTTGCTTTTTCAGTAAATACTTCCATCTGTTGATAGATACTGTGAACGTTTTGTGCATATCTAAATAGTTTTATGTTGAAAGATGTGCTTAGTATCAAATCATAAAAAAACAAATTGTTTAGTCTCTAGAAAATCTTGTAAGATTTTTGCTGCTAGTTTTGCTAAATAGGTGCAATTTGGGTACCGTTACGTTAGCTATTTCAATTTTTTTCTTGGACGCCGTCATAGTAAAAAAAAATCCTTTCAAGGCGTAATAATTGTTTGTATTACAAAAAGAAGAAACCTAAATCTTACTTGTTAGTTGTTACGGGCTAACAAAAAAGATTTTTTTAAAGTTGGTTATACATACAATACAACATAAGCTCTAGAGCTTTTTATCCAACATACATATATGACAAGCACAAATAATACATAAAACATTAAGTTCATCACTGAGATAGTAGTCTCAGAAAGAGGGAGACGGGGTCAACCAAACCCCTATTCAATCTGAATGTAGGACAGAAAGTCACAGGACAAAAAGTCACGGTCAACAAGTCACAGATAAAAAGTCACAATTCAGTTTAGAGATTATTTTTCTTAAATCTTTGAACAAGAAAACACTTTTTTTTGTATTTTTCTTGAAGTTTTATATAAGAAGCAACTTAGTAATTAAAATTTACTCAATAAATATCAATAATAATCAAATAATTGTTATGAAAACAAAATGTCAAAGTGGCTTGGAATGGCTTCAATTTGCCAATAAATATGGCCCCATAAATATGAATGTAGGACAGAAAGTCACAGGACAAAAAGTCACAGACAAAAAGTCACGGACAAAAAGTCACAGGACAAAAAGTCACAATACATTTTTTCTGATTATTTTCTTTGAATAAAAACCGCTTATTTCTACAAAAATATTTTTGTATTGTTCTTGACCTATTGTATATAAACCAACTTTGTAAACAAAATTTATCAAAAAAATATCAAAGATGATCAAATAATTGTTAAAAAAACAAAATGTTAAAGTGGCTTGGCACTTAAATGGCTTCATGGTGCCAAGAAATATATCTTTTACACGATTAAAATTAAATATGTCTTGAATTTTCAAGTATAATGACACATTTCCTAAACTTTAATATGAATATATGTATTAAAAAGTATATATTACATTATGTTTGTCTTATAAATTCCAACAATTGTCAAAAAATTATTTGTGACTTTTTGTCCTGTGACTTTTTGTCCTCCCAAATTTGTGACTTTATGTCCTGTGACTTTTTGTCCTGTGACTTTCTGTCCGTTTGCAAGATTAAAATCTAATACATTTCCATTTTTCATGTTTATCAAGCTTTATGAGCAATTTCCTTATATTAAAAATGAATGTATGTAATAAAAAGAAAATATTTCAAGATCTTTTTCATATATATTCAAACCAATTGTCAACAATTTGTTTGTGACTTTTTGTCCTGTGACTTGTCCTGCGACTTTCTGTCCGTTTACCTTCCATCTAAATCAGTTAACTGAATAATTGTTTTTTGCAGTAGTCCGGGTAACGAGTCAATATCTGTTATTAATCATTCAAATTGCGAGTAAACACTTACACACCTTTTTCAGAATGTCAGCTAAAAACAAAGAATCACTGGTGATAGGGGAGTGTAACCGATGAATTGATCCTGAATCAGATAAGATTTTCCAAGTATATACGGAGAACCTCTTTATTTGATCACACTCGCCTAGAGATTTAATAATAAGGCTACTAAAAACATTTTATTTCCCCATGTTCGCTGTTTTTCGCTATAATTATTAAGCTGAATAAAGCTATTTGAAAAATACATTAATTTGTGTTTTTTACTGCTACAAGATATTTGAATTAAATGCTAATTACGCACCAGTTGCTGAGCAGAGAATCATTCTAAGCCAGGAACAGTATATACTAACTGTTAACAGTAAGAATAGAAATTCCCTGTAAAAAGGCAGTTAAATCTTAACAGAACTGTAACTTAATGATACATGTATATCAAGTTCCAGCACCTCACCCAGCACCCTGGCCCAGCACACTGAGTTAGCAAACTGGTGTGTGTCAGTCCATGAAAGTAATATTACTTCCATGGTCAGTCTTATAATATAAAACTGCGTAGGTTCATATCGTTAGATTTATCGTTTGTTTGGATATTTTTAGGATCGTTGTAAAATTATATATCTTAAACTTTGTTAAAATACTATTTTAAATTGTTCAATTCGTTATATTTCATAATTTTGTCAAAGTGTACTTTTTAAAGTTTTAAATTTTAAAGATATAAAAATGAATATATATATATATTCCATTTTGATTTGAGGAAAATCTGTTTGAACTGTAATGACATGGTCAGTCAACTGATTTGTTCACGGGTGTCATTCGGTTTATCGAGAGAAATGGGCGTGAAAGAATATCTAACGGCGGTCAAGTATTGAGAGACGATCGTGAAAGTTCTGGTAACGGATCGTGAAAGGCATTTAATGTACATTTTAGTTCAGAATCTTTGAAAAAATCGCTAAATTTTCAAAACGCGGAACAAATCCGAACAAAAAAATATGTCTGTCAAAATGGTATATCTTCCTCAACATAACTGTGAAAGAAGATAAAGAAAATATGAAGTACTTTTTGAAAAAACACAAAAGGCGCAATGCGTGTCTATGAAATTAATTACAAATAACACGCTTTGTGTACCTATAATGGTCATATTTCAGAATATCATGATATATTTGAAATTTAATCTTTGGTCTATCTGATAGTACAATAAAATTAAAGTATGCTCTTCCATTAAAAGCGTTAATTTGTTTATGAAAACCTTGAATTTATTGAATTTCCATCAAACTTGATCGTGAAAGATCAGGCAACGTATTTTTTCGATCGTGAAAGAAAATGCGTGACCAGACTTTATACTAGTAATCAGAAATCAGTATTTCTTTTACCATTTAATAAATCTGCAAGTGGTTGAAGCCTGTAACTATTTTGATAAGGATGAACATTTTATCTTTTTTTTTCTATTCAACACTTAACCTCGAAAGTTAAAAAAACCCAACTAATAACGTGTCTAAATAAGTGTGAACGATTCTCTTTGAATCGGTCTAGTGCACTTCAAGCACACAAACACTAGTTAGCCAATAATATGGATATGCAACGTTTAAACCAAAATGTTATCCATCAAACAAAAAATCATAGCAAAAACAGCACATTTCATGTGTAATATTGGATTGAACGATAACCAACATTTTGTGCAACAGAACTTTTTAAGTTCTTTATAAACAACGCAGATAAGGATTGATTTAACTTTATAGTACATATTATAGAATACCAAAGCGCAAATGCTGTAATGTCTTGATTGCTTTACTTATGATAGTATATTTGTTGAACGTCTATAATATAAAGGGTTTTACTAGAAGTGTCAAATGCGCTTAAGATTATCAATGTTTCATAAAAAAAGGTCAAGGTCAGATGAACCATGCCATACAGATCTCTACAAATATCCCGTACACCAAATTAATGTGTTCCGATCTTTACAGTGCCTTAGAAACTGACAAATGTAAAAGTTGTGCTTAGCCAATTAATTCGAAACATAAGGTCAAAAGTATATGAACCCTGACCGACAGCCAGACATAGACATCTTTCTATCATTTAATAAATCGAACAAATTTGAAGTCATCATGGTCATATAAGAAACATGAAGACAGACATGTACACCATACACGAAACATATTGTCGCTATTGCATACATGTATATATTCAAAAGGCCAAACATCATAAAACAAACATTGCCGAATGATGCATGATAATGAGTTCAATGTTAGTTGAAACCTTGCACAAGTCGAAAATATAGAACTCACAATCATAACAACAGACAGTTATCCTAAACTTAACGAATCTTCGATACGGACTTGACCCTCTAAAATGAATCTTCATCCATGATTTATTTCGTATCTAGAGTCTGTAAAAAGACTAGCTACAACGTAGACATATATGCACGTGTAGTTAATAAATTAAAAAAAACTGTTATGAAACAGTCACACATCTATCTATGATACTAGATACGAAATAAATATATAAAGGTCGACCTCTGATGAGGGTTTACCTGGGATTATTCCCGAAAAAAACCGAAACATTGCATATTAAATTCTAATGAATTAAGCAATAAAAAGTACGTAGTGTCAGGTCAGAAATATTGATACGATACCATGAAAAAGTGGGTTTATGGTCAATTTATAAAACTAGCATCAGATCTTTCACGATCCTTTTCACGATCTTCAAAAATGCGGTACGTGATCTTTCACGATCCAAAAAATCAATTTTGTGTGAATAGTTCTTTATTAACCAAGTTTCAGATTATATTTATACGAAATAACTATGAGAACCGTTTAATTAATTCAAATACAATGCCCTTATTTTGATAAAGGTAGTTTATCTAGTCGAATTTGTGAAAAAATCGTGTTTGTTTACATTTTTTATGTCATTGAAATGTCGAGAAGCAATCTGCCTTTTGTCGTTTTGTAATAACTGTGTACTTTTGAAACTGGATATTCTGACATACTGATCATAATGTTGAACCATTTTGACAGACAGTTTTATTTTGTCGTAAATGTGTCTGTGTAATTAATTAAATTAGAATATTTACTGACCTTTCATATGTCTTCTCGATTAAATTTCTTTCACGATCCGTTACCAGAACTTTCACGATCGTCTCTCAATACTTGACCGCCGTTAGATATTCTTTCACGCCCATTTCTCTCGATAAACCGAATGACACCCGTGTTGTTGCAAAGCTGATTACAGGTAATTATAACATACAGTAATTTTCCATTACGACAGTGCGTGTACTCTCCGGTGTCTCGAGCCGGTGTGTATAACGGAAAGTTTTCTAGAGAACATCCTGTCTACGTGTAATACAGATTGATGGCATTACACACAATTTCTTTTGATAAATGTGCTTAGGTATCTGTATCTATTCCCTATTTAAACACCACAAATTTTTCGAAGAAATTAATAAAAAAATCGGTGTGGTCACGTTTCTCCAACATTTGGTAATTAGACTAAAACAACATTAGGGATTATGGGGTCCTCTTAAGGACTGGATCTTGATATCTACCTGTTATTCACCTGTCCTTGGCCAAAATATTGTTAAAAAGGTATATATTTTTTTAAAGATATATATATTTTTCAATAATCTTCCAAAATTGTAAAAGTCCATATAGTCTAACACAGTAATGTAATTTTTTATTTTATATAAAAAAAAATGTGCATGGTATGATAGACAATGAGACAACTCTTTACAAGAGACCAAATGAAACAGAAGTTAACAATTATACATAAAAAAGAAGATGTGGTATGATTGCCAATGAGACAACTATTCACAAGAGACCAAATGACACAGACATTAACAAATATAGATCACCGTACGGCCTTCAACAATGAGCAAATTCATATCGCATAGTCAGCTTTAAAAGGACCCGAGAAAACAAATGTTTAACAATTCAAACGAGAAAACTAGGCCTAAATTATGTACAATATAATGAATGAAAAACGAATATATTACACAGCAACGACAACCACCGAATTACAGGCTCCAACACTCCCCCTTATCTTGAGACATTGGTGCAACAGAACAATAAAAGAACTGTACAAAAACATACATGAACAAGCAACTAATAATTTAAGACTAAATTATCAATCACTATACACATCCAGTATCCGTTACCGTACGGCCGGAAGCATTTTTTTTTTTTTTTTAATAATTTTGTTCTCTATTTTTCATAATAATGTTTTATAGATTACAATGTTGCGATCTTGAATAAAAATTAACATTTTATATTTTGAGAGCTATTAAGAATTTATATATCTTGAGTCAATAATCTTATATAAAAGTACAAAACGCAGCTTATTATCACCGATACAGTTTATTCAAAATTCTTAGTCAACTTGCATTAATTGTCCAAAGCTTAAGTAACAAATCGAAAAATCAATTATATGAAATAAAGAAGAAAAGTAGCAAATGTCAACTTCAGTAACTAGTAACTGCGCATTGAGTAAACATAATTTCAATATTACATGAACCAACAAATGGAAGTTTTTAACGAATACAGCCCTTGCAAGGTCGGTAATGAATCAACCCTTGACAAACCGTATACATGTAGGCCTATGTAGAAGTGTTTAAAAAGACCAATTCCTATTGGTTATATTTCACACTAGGACCTTAGATAACTAGAACTAAGCAGTGGTTGATCCAGAAATTTTCATAAGTGGGGACCCATTGACTGCCTAAGAGGGGGTCCCTGCCAGTCATGCTTCAGTGATTCCCTATATAATCTCCCATTTTCCAAGATTAGTGTGTGTGTGGGGGGCTGGAAAAAAAACATAAATCCGCCTCTGCTAATTGGGAAGTCATTTTGTCTGATACACACATATAAATACCTATTATGTACAAAATGCTTCAAATATATGCATATATAATAATGGTGCGTCTAAAAACCGTTAAGGATCTCCTCGGTGCACACAAGACATAAAAAGTCACTTAGGACATGTATTTTAGTGTTGAGGGTATTCATTCGATTCATAACTTATTTCATAATCTTGTAATTTTTGTTTTGATAAAATTTGAGACATAAATACATGTATTGAGACATATATTACATGTATTATATGTCTCTGATAAAATAAAACCAACTTTAAAGAAGTTATTTAAGTTTGAATCGGCTGTCACCTGTGTTTTGCATTAGGATGCCAAAACATTAATGTTATTTACAAAAATGCCAAAACCTGCAAATATATTTTAGGCAAAAAGAGACATTTATAAATCGATGATTTTTACACTAAACGTTTTTGTAATTTGTTATAGAAATATTAATAAGTACATGTACATAGTTTTATCAAGGATTTTAATTTTGTATAGTAACTATACACATCCTTGGTTTTATCATGGAAGTATTATATTGTCAATATAATACTTCCATGGTTTTATAAAGTCCTTCATTGCTTCAACCCCTTGGTGAAATTTAAATGGCGAGACGATAATTAATAAACTATCTATCTATCTATGGTTCATTCCCTCTATCTATCGACATGCGCCGTTATTTGGGATTTTAGAATATGTCACGGATGACCGATGATCATATTCAATACCAATCATCATTTGAATTTTGTCAATTGATCTTTAATGATTAGGACTGATTGGTGATGGCATATATAAACACATAGAAGTAAACTTTACAAAAAAAAGTTTACTTGGAAAAAAATATAAAATTATATGAATATGCTAAATAAATTTTTCTTTGGTATGTAATAATTGAAGACGTTTAGAAACATAAAAAATCTTCACATAGTTGGGAAATTTTCTATTCAAGTTATATCATTTAAAAACGTTTAGAAATATCAGAGACATATAATACAAATTATACAAATTGTATTATATGTCTCTGGAAATATAGATCTTTTTCGATGTACAATTTGGCCCGCTTGGAGATCTTAATAATTGTTTGTCTACTTTCGTCTATTTATATTGCTGAAATTCTTTAATCAAGGATTTGTACAAGCCCTTGCTATAATATAATGAATCTAGTCGCCAATATCACCATAATAACTTAAAGAACAGATACAATCTTATCCTAAATAGTTTGCCATCTAACAATTCAAAAAGAAATTTTGAGTCGAAACTGAAGTACCAAATCTTTTAAAAGAATCACCTTTTTGGTACAGTATAGACGTCGAAAATTAAACTGTATATATATATTCTTTTTTCGAAACTCCTGAAATAATTTAAAATTACCTTTAGACAGCTTTCATATGCAAATCTTTTTAGAAGTATGTGAGCGTATTACCCCCCCCCCCCCTTTTTTTCCTTCTATAATAAACTATTGAATGAATCTGAATCTATAAAATTTATTTGTAAACGATTTTGTGTGTTAATTTGTGTTTGCTAATTAATTGCGGTCCATGCTGTCAAAAGTCAAAAATGTCTCCTTGTGTATAAGTTATTGATAAAAAAATATTTGAAGCCGCCAGAAGAATAAATCATTTCCTGAACTTAAATACATTTATCTGTAAATAAAGACAATTTGCCTAAAACATTCTCGCATATATTTAAACAATTTAAAAATAATTAATTCAACGACTTTCTTTTTCTTTTTACTTTTCTTCTTCATTTATTTTTTTTATACCCATTGCTTTTGTTTATCCTATTTTCGTATAACATGTTAGCAGTTGAACGGAATTAAGTACATTTTTCAGGAATTTACAACTTAAATTTTCAACAACAAAATTCCACACTTTTTTACTTGAATTTTTTTTTCTGTTTGAAGTAGCCACCAGTGACACCGTAGCACACATAACCAACACCTCACATGCGTGGCGTATTCACGATGTTGAGGTATTGACATACAATCACCAGAGACATATAATACAGTCTCTGCAATCACATTTATCAATATACAGCAAGTATGTAATTTTTGTTGAATGCCAGTAGGTCAGAATTTGTTAATTGAATTTTACCTGTAAAAGGGTCACTACTAGCTGTCAAATTCATGTTCATCTATTTTAATCAAATTCACATAACGTGTGGTGTTTAATTGTTTATTAAAATTCCACACACAATCTTGGCTGATATGCATAAAACCATTATTTCATGAACCTGCATGAAATATTGACTTATCACACAAGGACGTATATTAGTTATACGTCCTTGTTATCACAGAACTAAAAAAATAAATCACCGAAACCCACATAAGAGAACAGAATAGAGAATAACGGGCAAAGAAAAAAAGGAACAAAGAATAGTGAAAGAAAAAGAATAATGGTAAAACGTGTAAGTCATTAAAAATATAGCTTAAAAAAAGAAGCCTCTGTCATCGATTTGAGGAATTTACCCAAGGTTAATTTTACGGCGGCTTATTTTATTTTGGATTAAAAATAAACACAATTGACAAGTTTCCTTCCCCTGCATTTTCGATCGCACATGTAAATAGCAAGTTGGTCTCAAATAAGACACTGATACATTACAACACTTGCCGTCAGTATATGAAAATATTAATTAAGAAGGTATAGAAAATTAATGCACGCACACTATTATCCTTCACAGGCCTAAATCGTTAGTCCGCAAACAACGAGGGTGATAATTAAAAAAACCCCAGCACTTTGAACACAGCCACCGGCATGCTATGAATTTGAAAGCTTCCCAAATTAGCAACTATCAATTTCTACCCATAGAAAACTTTTGTCCTTCTTTATGAAAAATGAAATATGTTGATATTAATGGTATAAAGGTTAAATCAATTTATTCATATATATTTGACCGACTAGAATTAATTGGGGAATTTAAACAAATTCCTATTGTAAGTGATAAAACTTAAAATTTATATCAGATCATATCAGGGTGATTGAAATGAGGAATAGGGGGTGGTGGGGGGTGGTGATCAGATAATTTTGGGGGAAGAAAGAAGGGAGGGTGAGTCCCTTGGGGGTAATCCTCACCCCCTTCAATTTGAGAATACGCTATTATCTTGTAAACGGTTTAGATCCCCACCCCTAAACCATATATATTCTTGAATGGGACAATAAAACGAATCAATTAAAATTAAAGGGATGTCCCTGGGGGTCACCCCACCCCGTTCAATTTGAGAATGTGCTATTATCTTGTTAACGGTTTAGATCCCCACCCCTAAACCATATATATTCTTCCATGGGACATTAAAACGAATCAATTAAAATTAAAGGGAAGTCCCTGGGGGTCACCCCACCCCGTTCAATTTGAGAATGTGCTATTATCTTGTAAACGGTTTAGATCCCCACCCCTAAACCATATATATTCTTGAATGGGACTATAAAACAAATCAATTAAAATTAAAGGTTAGTCCCTTGGGGTCACCCATCCCCGTTCAATTTGAGAATGTGCCATTATCTTTTAAACGGTCCAGATCCCCACCCCTAAACCATATATATTCTTGAATGGGACAATAAAACAAATCAATTAAAATTAAAAGGAAGTCCCTGGGGGTCACCCCATCCCGTTCAATTTGAGAATGTTATTATCTTGTAAACGGTCAAGATCCCCACCCCTAAACCATATATATTCTTGTATTGAACAATTAAACACATCAAATGAAATATAGGGAGAGTCCATGGGGGGTCACCCCCACCCTCACATATTTGAAAAACTTTTAAATGGTTGAGATCCCCAGTGGTTGAGTGAAAAAAATTCCAGATCACAGGGGGAGGATTCTAGGGGTTGGAAGTTCAACTTGGAACCCCCCCCCCTTTTTTTTTGACAATCAATGCATTTGAATGGAAACATATAGTTGGAACCACCCCTCCTAAATCCTGGGTTTGGAACAGGGAACTCCCTTTATAAAATTGCTGGATCCATCCAGGCATACCATCTAGCTAGCTATTAAGGCTTTCAAAATATGAAATAAATCAAACAAGGAAATTAACGGTGTAGGCAACTGTTTTGAATTAAAAAAAAAAGCCTTTATTAACAATGTTAAATTTTGTGTGCATTTATTTTTGCTTATTTTCAATAACAAATAAATAATGGACAGAATTGCGTGATTGATTATTGTAATTTACGAAAAATCTGCATACATGTTATAAAATGGGAAGTAGAAACTGGGAATTTGTCAAAGAGACAACAACACAACCAAAGAGCAGACAACGGCCGAAGGTCACCTATGGGTCTTCAATGCAGTGAGGAAATTTTGGCACTGGTGTTCAGCTCATAAATATGTCTCAGAAATGAGAATGATATACAGCTCTCATTTGCATTAATAAAAACCTCACAATATGTTCTGAATATCAGAATATACAGTATTGCAAGATACTCTCATATTGTACACATGGAGCTGAGAAACTGTAAAATTAATCATGCTAATTTAACATTTAAGTCCACGGAATTAATCTTAATATGCATACAAAGGAATATAAGTATGCAAAAGACATATATATATATATGGTCTTCAAAAATAAGAGTATTAATGCCATTAATTTATGACAAGATCTTAATCAAGTAATAATTTTGGTTTGTTTAAATATTTCGGAGTATGACCTCCTTTTTTGTGATGATGTTTTCCTTTTAAGCTCGGAAAAATTGTTTGTATCAACAAAAATAAAAACACAAAGTTAATCTAGAATTATGTTTTTATCATTTTTTTATGTTTAGATCATGTAGATTGTCAGCAAGATGAAAAGAAAAAAAAATATGCAGCTCAAAAGTCAAAATGTGGATAAGCTGAGGTTCAAGGTCCTACTTTTGCAGATTTTCATATTTTGCATGAATGAATTTAAAGTTTATACCATGGACAGCAGAGAAAGAAAAAAAAACTTTTCAATTTTCCTGCTTCTGAAGAATAAATGTAAAACATCTTGTTTTTGGTAAGTTTTATGCTCTGTCTTAATAGTGTTTGTGCATTCATCTGTCCAGTCCTTCCTCTAAATTGTATCCTCTTTATTTTTTTGGTGAGTGTTTGCCATGAATTTCAGTAAGTAGCCTGTGGATTTACATATATATATACTCAAAATTTAGTACTAATATTAAGGGATTTTAGCATGACATCCTGTCGAATGCTTGTTAATCATGTTTATGTTCCAGAACATATGAGTATTAAGACTACGCGTACAGTCTGCCCAATTTTAAGAAGTTGGTCAAGTTTGTTATAAACAAATATACATTACAGATCAACATAACTGAAATCTTTAATAGATTAATACAAAAAGTTTAATTGCAGTAGAAATAAAAATACATGTTTGTTTGAGCTCTGGTATTAGACAGTACAAGTACTGGGTATACTCAAATGGTCTGATTGTATGCATATGGTCGGACTGTAAGAGTATACTTATATGTTTCGGACCGTAAACGTACGATCCAAATACTTATATGGTCTGGAACATTTATACATGTCTTAAAACTAGTATCTGACAAACACGTTGGTGTTTGTGAACTTGGTAATAAGGTATTCGATAGAAATATAATGTTTTCAGATTATAAAAATAATATCCCATATTTACTTTTAATAAAGAAGAAGATTATTGATGTATGTATAACTGTAAAATGAGACAGCAAGCCAACAACACAAAAAATAAGTATAAAACAATATATTTTTTTGCATCAATGTTATAATTTCCAATATGTCCGAAGATTTCAAGGTATTTTTACATTGAAATTAAACACAAATTGAACTCTGTCAGAACTTCAAAAGCTTAAAGATATATTGTTTCTGTTGTCTGCATTTTGTATAATATATTGAAAATTCTAGTGAATAATGGAGTATGTTATTATAATTGCCTAAAGTTTTAACATTGATCTTTATATATATATCTGATATATATATAACTTGGGAAAATACCCAAATATTTTAAAGAAGAATAAATTAATTGATTGTTATATACCAGTAGTATTAGAATAGGAAGATGTGGTATATTGCTAATTTGACAACTCTCCATCAGAGACCAAAGGATGTAAGAGGTTAGCAACTGATGACACTGGACAACCTTTAACAATCAGTAAAATCCATACCGCATAGCTATTTTTATTATAAATCATATTATTGCTATATGTATGCAAAAATTTTTATATAATACTTCAGATTTTATTGGTTCTTTTTCAGAAGGATTGAAATTCATCACCTAGAATAAATGGAGAAAACATAAAAAAACAAGACCAGAATAAATTCAAAGACAAAAGTTGGATCAGCTATTATTTTCACCACTCAGTCAATGATTTGAAGATCTTTTAAATACCAAAAGATATTGAAACCACAATAATGTCAATGTTCTGTGCTGAATGACCAAAAAGTGGACTATAAGATCACACAATGCTGGATGATAAGAAACTATTAATGTTTTGTGTGGAGAGATATTGTGAAAAAAATAGATTTACTTAAATAGCTACTGTAAATTCAAGAATTATTGTGAGGGTTTATATTTGCAAAAATTGCAACACAGTTGTAAAAGCAATAATTTAAACTCCCATTTAGAAATATTTTATATGAATTAAACTGATCTCAAAATCGTAAAAAATTAAAATCTCATTTTAGTCTTAAATGACAAAAATCCAATAATAAATGCATGCAATAATTTCTGAATTTACAGTACTAGTATGTTCAGCCTTATATTAGAGTTTTTCATTGATTTCAAATGGTAAATAATAGTGTTTCAAAGTATTCAATAATTCATAAATAAACATATATTGATACTTACATTATCTACTTTGTTGTTTAAAATTTAAGTTTTGAACAGTTATAGAACAATATGTTGAATTAACATTTCCAAAGAAAAAAGATATTCAATTAAAAGATTCATCTTATAACAATTTACTACCAAATAGAATACATTGTAACATACACATTACTGTGTATTTATATCTATATATTTATAATTTGAATCCCATAGGATTTTATTTTGTCCCATGGGATATTAAAAATCCCATGGGATAATAATAATCCCATGGGATTTTTTTTGTCCCATGGGACAACAAATATCCCATGGGACTACAATTATCCCATGGGACCAAAAAAAATCCCATGGGATTTAACCAAAATCCCATGGGATAATGGTAAATCCCATGGGATTTTGCCCTGTCCCATGGGATATTGAAAATCCCATGTTTTTATAAATCAAATAGCAAAATAAATATAATAGTAACAGTAGAAAAGGAATGAAATTATTGAATCCCATGTAATTCCGCACATTTTGGTTATATACATGACACTGTAGCTCTTATTTGAGGCGGCGGCGGATTTGCAAATGAGTGTTTTGCAAATTTAAAGTGTCCAGTGTTTAAAACACATTGGCGGAATGATCTCTACACAACTTTGTAAAGATTTTACTAAAACGCATTGGCGTAGTGGCCTCTACTCAACATTTGTAAAGGTTTTGCCGTAGTGGCCACTACTCAACATTTGTAAAGGTTTTAACTCAAACCCATTGGCGTAGTGGTCTCTGCTTGACATTTGTAAAGATGTAACTCAAACGCATTTGCGTAGTAGTTCCTACTCGACATTTGTGAAGATTTTTAACTCGCACACATTGGCGAAGTGGTCTCTCCTAAAATTTGAAGAAATTTAAATCAAACGCATTGGCGTAGTGGTCTCTGCTTTACATTTGTAAAGATTTAACTCAAACACATTGGCGTAGTGACCTTTATTAATTTTGTAAAAATTTAACTGAAAAACATTTGTGTAGTGGTTTCTGCTTAACATTTGTAAAGATTTAACTCAAACACATTGACGTAGTGTGACACTCGTGAAGATTTAACTCATTGGCGTTGTGGTCTTTACTCCACTTTGTAAAGATTTCACTCAAATCATTGGTGTAGTGGTATCTACTGATTTTACTAAAATGCATTATCGCAGTGGTCTCTGCTGGACAATTGTGAAGATTTTGCTTCTATATCCTCAATGGCATAGAAATAAAAAGGGATCCGATTAGTCAAGCAACTAGTATTTTTTTGTCAACAGATCAAAATCTTACACTCGAAAGTTTTATTATCTTGGAAGAACCATGCAACCCAGTTCCATACCCCCTGTATAGTTCTAAAAAGTATAGATCATTCACTATAACATTTCCTTTATGGCTTTAAATAATCAAAACATTATAAACTGAAACTTTCAAGAAGCCATGGCTATAAAACATTAACGTTATTGTCACAATAATCGCCTTTTCTTTTGTATCTGAATGATATGAATTTGTCCGATGGGCGATGCTGTAGTATTTGATAGTTTACAGTGGCATTATGTATAGAACGCCATGACTGTCTTATGTTAATGATCAGCATCATATGCAGTGCTCACAACATTATATGCAGTGCTCACAAAATTATATGCAGTGCTCACAACATTATATGCAGTGCTCACAAAATTATATGCAGTGCTCACAACATTATATGCAGTGCTCACAACATTATACGCAGTGGTCCAAACATTATATACAGTGTTCACAACATTATATGAAGTGCTCACGACATTATATGAAGTGCTCACAGCATTATATGAAGTGCTCACAACATTATACGTTTTTTGTTGATGAAGGTGATGATCGGTGATGGTGATGATGAGATGATAGTGGTTCAGATTCGGTAAACTTCGGGGTTTTTTTTAGCGGAAAATTACCGAATCAATAATTGATAATGCCCAGCAAACAAATTTAAACAGTTATTACAGTCATGCTATCATTAAGGCAGTATACAATATTTAAAACTGATTGAAATAAGGAAATTAAGAAGTATGATCAATTTACCACAAATTTATTCCACACCAGGGCAATTTAAACCTATTTTGAATATCATTTTCTTTTCATCATATTCACAACTTAATATGTATATACTTTAAGTGTTTAATACATTGCTGCGCCGAACGCAGCTGGATACGACCGCAGAGTCAAACCCAAAACCGTTGGGACAAAAATGGACACACTATTCACGTTTCATACAGGTCTGAATTTGAAATGTAATTAGATATTTAACACATAATAGGTTTCTGACACAGAATAACTGTATTAAAAAAACATAAAATTGATTATATAATTTGAATTTATACTTATTTTTTTGGTTTTGCACTTCGCTGTTGCGAATTGCCCCACCCCCTCCAAAAAAAATACCCCCTTTTTAGTTGATTTTGTGCAAAACACTATGCTGTTGCATATTGACCACAACCCGAAAAAGAAAAGGAAAATGTATCCCCCACTTTTTTTGCAAAAACAAAATATATGAAGACATTTTCTTTTTAATTTCTGAAATCTGATATGAGAAAAAAATTTCTTTACACATAATTTTAAAGCAGTGTAAGGGAGGTAATCAAACATGTTGTCGACGACGACGTGATAGCAATATACGACATTTTTTTTAAATTTTTTTTTGCAGTCGTATTAAAACATATAGATTTATACACATATATCATTGTGCATTTCTGATCATTTAACTCTAAATAAATATCTTCAGACTACTCGGGACTGCAATTAAGATATGTTATGACCTAGTTTTTATTTCAAGGAGAACCAAATATGTCAGAAGTATATTGTGCATTGCATTTTTAAATTTATTTCTTTATTAATGTTGGTCAGCGATGTTATTCGAAATGGAATTTTACTTAAACATTTACGATTTTCAATCTTATTTTAAAAAGGCATGGCACAGCAATGTTTAGTGCAAAATAACTAGTTTGTGAATTTAAATCCTTTTAAGTATATATTTCGGACTATGCTATACATAAAAGTCAATCAGTTTCGACAAGTTTCCTATTTTTACCCCGTGAGAGATCCATATACAGGGGAAAGAAGCCCCACAGAAACAATCAAGATCCATCATCAAAAGTCACTTTCCAGATAACGAAAAACATTCAGATATGAAATTTTCAACCTCTTACATTGATCCTAACATGGGATATGGAAAAAAAATTGTGAGCAAAAATAACAGAAATCCCCAGACTATAGACAAGCTTGTATGTGAGAAGAATTAGAACGCCAATAACAACAACGAGAAGAATTCACAGTAAAATAATACTAGTAGTTCTTCGTTGATATAATAAGATTACAACAAGTGTGGACACAGATGAGTGTGGATAGTATGTTTGGATGTTTGACAGTGTCTTAAGACAAAAGGAGTTCCATGTTTTCCTATATGGTGTTATTAACTGTGTTGCACGATGACAACCAATCTGAGCATTAGGAGTGTTATTTATTTATTTTTTTTTTATGTTAAAGACGGGCATGGAGGAGACTGTAATTGCATTAGTTACCAAATGATTATGATGGAATATGTTCTAAATCTTTGATTTTGGATACATTTTGTAGCTAGGAGAGCAACACATAATAGGTTCATTTTTTCACATGTTTTTATCTAAATGGGAGATGATATCTAGATTTGAGAACATGATATAAGGAGCCTGTTATTCAGTGGTTGTCGTTTGTTTATGTGTTGCATATTAGTTTTTCGTTTATTTTTTTAACATAAATAAGGCCATTAGTTTTCTCATTTGAATTGTTTTACATTGTCATTTCGGGGCCTGTTATAGCTGATTATGCGGTATTGGCTTTGCTCATTGTTGATGGCCATACGATGACCTGTAGTTGTTAATTTTACAAATATATATTGACATAATAATGAGTAACGTTTTTTTTTGTTCTTCTGTAACAAAAATTTTGTGTGGACCTTCAATAAAATCAAAGAAGTGCTCAGTAACAAATAGCATTCCTCTTTTATGTGTTGTTGCTATCATCTGGACCTTAACACGAATTTTAATCTTTTTTCAACGTCCATTGTTATCAAAGAAGTGCTATCTAAAATATATCATTCTTCTATGACTTGTAGTTGATTAGATTTTGTATCTTAATGTTTCTTTACCAGAATTAATTTAGGTCAGGAGGACTCTTTTTTCATGGACAATCGTTACCATCCAACACTAGTTAATCATTCTTTTTTACTCACAGTTTGTTTCAATCTTTACCTAAATGCAAAACTTAGATGCACGATTTTTTTTATTAGTTGTTAGTGGCTTTGAACTAGCTGTCATTAATTGCGTGTACTCTCAGATCAGTTCTAAGTGTCTTTTTGTTGTTGGGATATACAAGTACCCGGCCACGTCCACTCTGTTTTTTGTTAGATGTATTTATATTTGTATCCATCTGATGAGTTAAGCCTTTTTCAACTGATTTTCATAGTTCGTTCTTATGTTGTTCTGTTCTGTCCAGGTTAGAGGGAGGGTTGGGATCCCGCTAACATGTTAAAACCCGCCACATTCTGTATATATGTGTCTGTCCCAAGTCAGGAGGAGCCTGTATTTCAGTGGTTGTCGTTTGTGAATGTGTTACATGTTCGTTTTTCGTTCGTTTGTTTGTACATAAATTAGCGGTTAGTTGTCTCGTTTGGAATGTTTTACGTTTATCATTTCGGGGCCTTCTATAGGCTGACTATGTCGTATGGGTTTTGCTCATTGTTGAAGGCCGTACTGTGGCCTATAGTTGTTAATTTCTGTGTCATTTGGTCTCTTGTGGAAAGTTGTTTCATTGGCAAGCATACCACTTTTTTTCATATACTAATCTTGCAGACTGACGAACAAACGTAGTAAACGTTTTATTCACCCCCACAAACTCAGTTTTCATAAGAGATGATAACTATAAATTAAAATGTTAAACTGGGTCTTGAAAGGGTAAATTTTTCTTATGAAAGTTTATATCTATATATATGTATTTCTTACGAGGAACATAACTAGTAAATGAACTTCCAATAAATTAATAAAATTATATTTGTCCAACTGCAGACAATAGCAGGCGTTATTTTTTTTTTCTGATATAGTTTTCAATCGAATTGCCTTGATAACATGACTTCAACAACTGTTTCAATTTGTTTGCGGAGCACTATCAATTATCACTGTATTCGGTAATTTCCGATTTAAAAAAAAAACGAAGTTTACCGAATCTGAACCATTACAATCTCATCATACATCAAACATCATCATCACCATCACCGATCATCACCTTCATCAACAAAAAACGTATAATGTTGTGAGCACTTCATATAATGTCGTGAGCACTTCATATAATGTTGTGACCACTGCATATAATGTTTGGACCACAGCGTACAATGTTGTGAACACTTCATATAATGTTGTGAGCACTGCATATAATTTTGTGAGCACTGCATATAATGCTGATCACTAGCATAAGGCAGTCATGGCGTTCCATAATTATGTACCAAATTCATTACCATCGAATTGACACTTTATTTAATTTATATCATACTATTATTATTATTATTATTATTAACTAGAATCATAAAGGTTCTATGGGAACAATACAGAATGTTTGAAATTGCAATAAAGTATCAGAATTTCGTGCGTATTTATAACTAGACTAAAGTATCGAACTAATTAACCAAGGAGATGACTTTCAACGAATACGATCGTCACGCGACCATCTCTACACCCATTTCGCCAACTAAAGATAAAATTAAAGGTTGCACGTATACGGACTAAAATAAGGCCAAACTATTCGGTTGGCATACAGATTCTGTAGTTCCATATCGAAAACACTGTACATAGTTGACAATTCGTCCAAGAACATGGCATGTTATTGTCACATCTCAGTATGGCATGAATACCATAAACCACGCACAATCAAATCATTCGATTTCCGACAACTAACAGAGGACTTTTATATGCAGAATTTTACATACATCTACCAAATAAACTCATCATAGATAGCAGGATCAACATTTTATATTTACGCCAGACGCGCGTTTCATCTGAAAAAGACTCATCAGTGACGCTCTAATAAAAAAAATGTTTATTAAATAGAGTACAAAGTTGAAGAGCATTGAGTACCAAAAATTCCTAAAAGTTTTGCCAAATACAGCTAAGGTAATCTATTCCTGAGGTAGAAAAGCCTTAGTTTTTCAAAAATTCAAAGTTTTGTTAACAGTTAATTTATATTTATGGCTATATCAATCAAAAATTCAAAGTTTTGTTAACAGTTAATTTATATTTATGGCTATATCAATCAATAGTACCACTCAATACAGATACAACAACACCGTACCGCTATCATACAGAAATGTAACCACTAGAACTGTTAAGGTAGATCATAAGTAAATCTTTTTTGAGACAGAATTTTCTTATACTTAGCCAGAATGAAGATTTTAATATGCTCTTTTCAAAAATATAATAAAAAGTAGGGGTCACCGTGCTATTTTTCAAGCTATGAGTCGTTGAAAATTGCCTAAATTTGGTTAGATTGTTAATGGAAAAACACAATTGTGTGCATAAAAAATAATCTATGAGATAGAATTTTGAAATAAATTGTGAAAAGATAGGTTTTGTAATATGTTTTAAGAAAATAAAAAGAAAAAATGGTGTCACCGAATTTGTTTTCTTGCTACAAGTAAAAAGAAAAAAATTCCCTATCTGTCCAGTATAAATTTTTTACTAAAAGAGTTATCTTCCCTGAAATGGCTCATTTGAAAAAAATGATTTAAAAAGCAAAATAAAATGATATTTGTTTAATTATTTTGAATTATACAATAAATTGCCAAGTTTTCTTTATATTATTAAACAGTCTAACCATCAAATTGCAAATCTGTCTCCAAATTTGCAGATTTAGGCAAATAACTAGACCGGTTTTTTACTGTGATTGTACAATCCAAGATGGCGGTATACCATGAATCTACCTTAAGCTATCGTCATCCTTTACTCACAATCCACCAATCGTTATCCTCTGAAATATAACTTCCACATCAGATTCACAATTATTTAGACCTTACAATCAAACCATATTCGACGATGCAATCCTCTGTTATCTCACATCTTCATAACACCGTACTTTACGGAGTCACCTTCAGCACACATCTGAAAAATGCTATCCCATGTGATCTTACCATCTGAACAGATCTTCATAACACCATTCTTTGCGAAATAACATTTAAAATATATCTGTATTGCCCTTATAAGAAGTTAGTGACTTTTCATACCCCCGCTTTAAAAAAAATTGGAGGAATACTGTTTTACCTTTGTCTGTCCGTCAGTCCATCCATATGTCAGACCATCCATTCATCCATCCGTCAGTTAGTCCGTTCGTCCCATGAATATTTTTCGTCGCATCTTTCTCAGGTACTACATCATAAGGATTTCTGAAATTGGGTACAGCGTTTAAATAAATCAGCTATACCGTGTACGTCTTCAGATTCATCACTCAAGAACTTCCAGTATTCCGAACACTTGTATTATTTTACACATGATAGCCAAGTTGAAAATTTTCGTCACATTTTTCTCAGGAACTACAATACAAGGATTTCAGAAATTTGGTTTTGGGGTTTATATAAGTCAGCTATATTGTGTGATACGTTTTCAGATTCATCACCTAACAACTTCCTGTTGACCAAAATATTTTGGCGGGATATCATAAGTGAGCAGTAGCTCGCAGTTTACCTTCATTTATTTATCTATTGTATCCTTTTTCAGTGGTAACTTGTAATCAACCAAAATGTGACCCAAGGAAAGATAACGTAAACAGAAAGTGTCAAAAGCCCTGTGCTCTAGAGGCCTGCAAAAGCAAAAGAAAAGACTGCTTATGTGATGGAGATTGTGGGTTAAGTTGTATAAATAAAAGTATGTCACAGTTCAATATATATATATTTGATGTTGTACATTCTACCACCTTTCATTCAAACAATTAAAAACATGAGTGTGAACCAAGGACAGTTTTGATCTAACGACTCAAATAACACACAAATACACACACATTTAAAAGTGAACATTCATTCTTAAATAAGAAAATGACAAGAGTGAACGTGAAACTGAGTAGCTCATTCCCGAATTTGATATCGAGCTTTTCACTCATTATACATCCATGCGTTTGATGTTACTTTCGAGATAAAATAAAGAAATAAGTTTTTCTTCCTTTTGAATTATACTGTGCATCATTCAATCCTTTACCTTTGCCAATAACAGATTTGAGCTTTTCAATTAAAACATTAAAAACTTTAGAGTCAAGTGAGGACAGATTGAGAATGCTTGTTTAGACTTCTCATGGTTGACAAGGTTTTTGGAGCGGACAGTGCTATTCAATGTGAAATAGTGTGTTCTTATTTTAAAGGAATTATAAAAAAAAAAAACTATTGAGAGTGACGGACCATAAAACCGAATCACATATTTTTTCATTGCACTTTATAGATATGAAATGCGAACCAATAGGTTCTATTCAGTACGGAGAAGTTACTGTACTGCCATATAATAAGTTCGCTGCTATAGCAAGATATCAATGCCACGAAGGATATGAAATACATGGAAAACATCAGAGAGTTAGGGTATGTCAAGGAGATGGACAATGGAGCTTATCTCCCCCTGAATGTAGAATCAACATTAATCAGTCTATTCAAGGTATGTGAAATAATCAAGTAAAGATTAACATGATAATTCCTGAAATATAACTATATAGTATACATGTAGGGATTTATTTAAAATAAATGCTTGTTTAAGAAAACAGAGCTCAAAATTTGTTAAAATAAAAATACAACAACCACTGAGGACAAAAGTACAATGAACGTTTAGAGCAACATGTTTAGAGAAACGATTTTTTGAAATAGAGGTGGAGGATCGATTTTATTTTTGAAAAACAGATTTTGATTCAAAGGTTTGCCTTAGCATATCGATAACAACATTTATTTTCGGAACACTTGTCTATTTCCTTCACCTGAAAAATATTTCTATTTTTTATTATTTTTTATAGCAAAAGCAGAATGTGGAAAGCCTCCTGTTGTCAGTCATGCTCACCATGATGGAGAAATCTATCAAACAACTTTTGATATTGGAAGCATGTTACAATATACATGTGACACAGGAAACACAGGCAATACGAACGACATAAGTAGAGCGTGGTGTGTCGGTGCAGGCATTTGGGTTGGTCCTAAGATGACATGTAGTAGTAAGTTTGTCTTGACACATTTTTTGGTAAAAACTACGTGATCTATTTAAAATTCTATTATTATTTATTTATTTTTCTATGTGTGAAAGGTTTATAAAATGACCATTACACTTTTTTAAATCTTACCGAAATGTGTTTTTTTTTTTAAATCATTACTTACTGTAGTTTTGTCTGTCAAAACTAACAAAATAACAAATTTTGACATAAGAATGTTAAGAATTGAAGGGGCACAAGCTGTCAAATTCATGGTCACCGATTTGACTCAAATTTTCATATTTTTTTTATAACAATGTAAAACATTTATTCAAACTATCAAAAGTGTAAAATAAACAGTTTACAGAGTATAGGGTCAATAATATGTAGTTTCGTTTCGTGTGTATTTTAGTCTAGACTCCATCTAATTAAATATCGAGCTGACCTCAAATGACCGTATAAGCGATGTAAACATAAATATGCTAATGATTATATATAAATAGATTGAGCAAACACGTGCTTTTGAATTTTTATAGGTCTGTTTAATTTTATTTTATAGATTTAAAATATATGTTTCTCGTCGTTTTTACATGTAGATTTTTATTGGATCGAATCAGTCATCAAATGATTTACCTATGTTTCACTTTCAATGTTGACATTCCTTTCCTTTAAATAAACAGTACACGTACAAAGCATGCGGTGTCCATCTCCAGTTAAGGGGTTAAATTGAAGTTCATATGAATACGGATTTAATGAGATCGACTTATTCACTTGCAAGTAAATAAGTCATTATCAATATCATTTAGCTTAATTTGACAAAATTGAACCATTTTGGCTGCTAAAAGCGAATTGTTATTTCACTATTTCACTTTTATTATTGATTGAACAAAAACAAATCATACTTTAAATGTGTATGCATCTCGTAGCTAGTGCCCCTTTAAATCATAAAACTTACATAACAAACAAATAGTCGCCAAATTCAATGCCGAATCCATAAGTTTCAATTTAGTATGAGCGCAACTTTTCTCCCAATGATATAATTTGAAATTACTCTCCAATATAAATTTTATATAATGGAAAATTTAAGTTGCAATGATCAACACATAACAATGGAAACTAAGCCATGACAACAAGATTAATTTCTGTCTTTGAAGAAAACCATTAGTATCCTAAATCATTTATGAAGTAGCTTTTATGGATGATTCACTGATTTCATCACATCTTTTTTGTAACTAATGCTTCATCATATCTCTCACTCATTATATTTTAATGCAATATTCTTCGATAATGCATATGATCGTACAGATAATGACACGTTTTGATATAATGAAACAGTTGTTTAATATTTTAATGCCATAAATTTGATAGATTTTCGTTTACATGTGATGAATAAATTAAATATTAATCGTTGATTAAATCGGTAGTATCAGACTGATACATCACTTTTGAATGTGGCAGAATTGATAAAATACAATTATCAAGGTAAATCTGAAGTTATATTTTGCACCTGTTAATGTGAGTTATTAAATAACTAACAATAATTAATGAAAGTACTTCTGATTGTTCAAGCGAGATTACTTCTTGGCAAGGGTGTTGCGTGTTCGGTTTGTTACCTTTTGCGCGGTACATTACAAATTATGGTTACAACATATAATGTTTGTAAATAAAGACAACAGTAGTATACCGCTGTTCGAAAGTCATAAATTGATTGAGACAAAAACAAATCCGGGTTACAAACTAAAACCGAGGGAAACACATACACTATAAGAGGAAAATAACAAAACAACAGAAACACAGAATTGAACAAATATCAAACGACAATGCAACACAAACAGAAACGAACTATCATTGTCATTACAAAAGTGAGAGGGTTAGCGCTATAGAACCAGGTTTAATCCACCATTTTCTACATTTGAAAATGCCTGTACCAAGTCAGGAATATGACAGTTCTTGTCCATTCGTTTTTGATGCGTTTTGTTATTTGATTTTGCCATGTGATTATGGACTTTCCCTATTGATCTTCCTCTAAGTTCAGTATTTTTGTGATTTTACTTTCAGATACCAAATGTCATTTTCCTGACTTGGTACAGGACATTTAAAGAAAAAATGGTGGGTTTAACCTGGTTTTGTGGCTAAGCAAACATCGCACTTAACGATATGTTGTCATACTACCACATCTTGATGTTTCTCCCTTCAATTTATAATTAGAATACCCCCAGAAAATGCTAATATTCTTTATCACTACGTTTACTTCGATAAAATCTTTATGAAATAGATTTTTTTCCAAATAAAAATATACTGTATACTACGAATTGACCTTTTACCTGTCTTTTCACCATAATAAAAAGGGTTGTTAAATGAATTTCAACAAGATAACTGTACTGAATTGTAGAACGAACTCTGCACTGAGGTTAAGAACAAAAAGAGTCGTTAAAAGAATTTCAACCGAATTCAATAAATTGTTGACGTTGAAATGGGGTTTAGATTTAAAAGTTTAATCTTTGAATACATATCACAAGTCCTTATGCAGATATACAAACACGGATGTCGAAATCGCATGTAGGTGGGCCGATATACTAGTCTCCTGCTTCCAAAGTCACTTTCGCAAAAAAAGTGTTATGGAAGCAAAATTATATAGAACTGGCAATAATGTCATTAATGTGACGTGTGAAGCTATGTTAGAATCAACTAGTAAAGTAATTACGACCGTATGATTGTCGTTTTATGATGACTTCAGACGTCTGTTTGATGTAAGTTTTTAATTAGAAACACACATTCTTGTTACCACGATTTCGTGTTGACTGAGATATGAGATGTTATACCGAGGTAAGAACTAATTAGTGAAAGGACATCATCTTTATATCAAAAATGGAAAAAAAACGGATTTTGCTAAAAAAAATCTTGTATCACTAAACAATCTTATTTAGGCAAATTTTTGTTGATTAAAAATCAGAATTTCGAGATGTCCACATTGGTGCATTTGTTTTGGGAATATTTATGATACTTGAAAAAGCAGCATTTCTCTGAAAAATTGTTATATGCGTTTACCATTACGTAATCAATGCTGTTAATCTGGAAGATGCATGCAATCTGTTAATTCAAAATAGTGGAAACATTGCTGAAAAAGTTAACCGGTTGTGATGAATTTCTTTAGCAATCCACTTCCTAATATTTTTGCCCTTCTTGATTGCGTTTTTTGACTCAAGTAAGGATGTTGTGGGCTAACATCATTATCTAATTGTACTTCATATTGGAAACATTATTATAAAAGGGAGGATTATTCTCAATGTGTCAAATTTAAATGTTCGAAAAAAGATCCTATTTATAACGTAGCACTTTTGTATAAACTCGCGTGTCTTCTTTCGTGAAATAACATATATATATATATATATATATAGAAAGATGTAGTATGAGTTCAAATGAGATAACTCTCCATCAATGTCACAATTTGTAAAAGTAAACCATTATAGGTCAAGGTACTTTGCTCACACCGAACAGCAAGCTATAAAGGGCCCCAAAAAATTACTAATGTAAAACCATTTAAATGGGAAAACCAACGATCTAATCTTTATAAAAAACGAGAAACGAGAAATTCCTGTATACTGGTGCATTATTGAAATGTAAAATCAGAAAAATTCTTAACTCCGAGGAAAAGGACAGTTCCTTATCAAATGACAAAATATAAAGCTCAAATACATCAAACGAATGGATAACAACTGTCATATTCCTGACTTGGTACATGTATTTTCTTATGAAGAAAATGGTGGATTGAACCTGGTTTTAAAGGTAGTTAAACCTCTCACTTGTATTACAGTCGCATCAAATTCCTTCATATTGACAACGATGCGTGAAAAAAACAAACAGACACAATAGGTAAAAATATCAAAAATATTACACTTCCATATTTCTATCAGGTCCAGGATGCCCTAGACCTAGATCGATTGATAATGGAAGAGTAAAAGAACCATTCAAAAATAGCTTTGGAAACGAGATGGAATACGAGTGCAATGAAGGGTATTTCTTGACAGGAAGGAGAATGAGGACATGTTTAGCCAATGGTACATGGGATGGGCAGGAACCAAGTTGTGAAACTGGTATGTATTGATAAATGTTAAGTTTTTGATCCTCATAGTGGGAGATATTATGGACATAATTGTGCAAATCGTGATACAAGCATGAAATTTGGTATAAAGGTTAACTAAATGATACTTATAAAAAATCCGCTGCTGGCCAGAAAAAATAATCATTTTTTCAAGATGGCCACCACACATTTTGAAAATGGCGTCATAACAAATTAGCCAATATTTGTTAATCCTTTGACAGGTGTGTTATATGTAAAAATCGATTGTTAGATTTGATAAAAAGAAAATGACAGTTCATAAATAACGACTAGACAATACATTAATGAAACCTAAGGTGACTTCCGGTTTCAAAATATCGGCTAACGAGTCAAAAATTTCGATTTTTTTTTACTTTCAATCAATTTTACAAGTGATTTTAATCCTTCAAAGATGTGTTACGTATAATTCAATGTAAGATATGATAAAACGTTAAAAACAGCTCCTTAGTACGACAAAACAACACATAACTGAAGAAAAAAAGTGGTTTCCGGTTCCAAATTAGATGCAAATACGTAAAAAATATTTTAATAATTTTCATCAACTTAACAAGTAATAACACAAGCATGAAATACAAGCATGAAATTTGGTATACAGGTGGACTAAATGATAATTAAAAGAAATCAGGTGCTGGCCATCAAAAATTTCTATTTTTTCAAGATGGCCACCGATCATTTTGCAAATGGCGTCATATCCAGTTGTAAATCTTTGAAAGTTGTGTTATAGGTATAATCCAATGTAAGGTTTTATTTAGCGTAAATTGCTAAAGTACGGAAAAACAACACATAAATGACAAAAAAGAGTAATTTCCGGTTTCAAAATGGCGGCAAAATTTTTGAAAATGTATTTTTTTTATAATTTTCATCAACTTAACAAGTGATATCACATTCTTTGTTAAGATTAAATGCCTAGTTTTGTTAGAAAGACAGGTTCGTTATCTTAAAATTATCGGACAGTAGCCAATAACAAAACTCGTACAAGGAAGGACAGAACGGTAGCATTTACAGTCACCAACACAACTGGATTTTTCGCCTCCTCATTTCAAAAGTTCCCGACAGGGAATGCAACTTTAACGGTAGCCGAAGAAGTCCTCGATTTATTTCTTTCATCCAACCCCAGTGTTCATGAATTGGTACATAAATCAGGCTGAGCCCAAACTTATCCTCCTTGATACGCTGCTCTTTGGATGTGCTCGGAAAAAAAACTCTTGTAGGCGGAACTACATCACAATGCCGATGCTTCCTGGGTAAAAATTTACATCGTGCCTCGTTAACAGCAAATAGTGATGTTGTTCTGTCATACATGATGCAAACAAATGCTTCTTTTATGTCCTTGTATGTGTCTTTATACTTCAGCAAAGAAATAAGTACTTCCCTTACATGTTGAAATACTTCCTATGTCATCCATACTGACTTTTCCCTTAGTGTCACATGCACTGAATGTATGAATGAAAGGAAGAGTAGCTACACGAGGACCAGACGCATTTGATATATCACGTACAGGAAGCTACCAAAAGTCTTCATTCCTGCCAAAACCTATTCACAGTTTGTTCCACCATATTTTTGGAGTGCTGCAATTCTTAATACTATTACATCTGTGTCGGTGCTACCTTAAATTACCGTCCTACAACAATTTTCATAATCAGGCCGAAAATGGACAAACACTCGTATATCTGCTTCTCCATGCTTACAAGGGGTAGCTGGAAAGTATCCTTAGTAGTCTCTTCAGAAGCATTTCTGTCGGCAAGACACTTGAAAAAAATTTCGTTTCGTTGTCATCTTCATAGAGAAAACTACTCCAGAACCCAACTTTTGTCTTCTCACATCTAGCCTTTCAATGATTCATTTAGTAAATCTAACACAATATCTACTCTTGAATACTTATCGATGCAAGATTTTATTTAAGGCCGTATAACACAATTGCAAAAACATCCAATATTGATTCCCTACAAGGTGGCCTGGAATTAACCTGGAATTAACCATTGCTGCTCTATCAACGATAAATGCGTCAGAATTTGGATCTGCAAATTACAAAATGTTTCAAGTTTATCCATTTGCACCGATTTAATACCACTGAAAAACGGAGGAGCAGTTTGTCTTTATGAATTAAGAAATATTCCAAATCAATTTGTCCACTGCCACAAAAAATAAAAGTATAGAAAAGATATCTAAGAGCTTTAGCTTTGTTTTTTACAAAAACGTTTACAGTTTTATTTTACCGACATAATAGGAGTTGTTCTTTTTAATCTGGTTATAAGAAACCGGTTCTCCTTCGTTTTGTATTTGCTTCAAACGATCTTCAAATTAATTGCTCTTTTTAAAGAAACCCTTGTGTGTTCATTAAGTCGTTCATCTATTATAGAATGCCTCAAACCACTAGATCTTGCAAATTTATCTGAAAGTCTACTGACTTCTGGTCTAGCTACCATCAATACGTCTAAATGAGGTCTTCGGTTAAACCTATGACAACACATCGCCCTTTACAATTGCATTATTCTGTTTTTGTCTGATCAATTGTTTTATTTGAAAAATATTTTCTGGTCTTACGTACAGTAAAATTGTCATTTTCAAAATCAATTGCCACCTGTGGGTGACTTAAGAGAAGGGAAGCCATATCTCGGAGAAGGTCGGTCGCGATCGAGAATATGTTACACAATCAAGACCTAAATGAATACCGTATCATGCTTTATATGGACTGTTTGTACAAAATCTGATTAATGAAATAAGCATACTACCAAATTCACAAGAAGTTCTTATTTAATAATTGAACGCCAGGAATTGAACTGTGGTAGAGATGACTATATTTTCTTACGCCAGTCTATCAAATCATTGAACATCACAGAGTCATGACATGATTATAATTTCTGTGTTTAGCTTTCTTAAGCCGATTTATACCTTTCAAGCTAAAACACATAGAGTTATCTGATGCGCGTGTCTAGTCCTAGGTACATTTGAACATACATACAAGAATATGCATTTCTAGGTGTTGCAATAATGGTTTTAGTGAGGATACATGACACATGTGTCCATCTACCTTCACGTAATAGATCACCCAGAATTTTATAACAAGTCATTTCAATGTGAAATCCACCTCACATGAGCTAAACTTATCTTCTCTGTACAAATCAGGCAGTTCCCACTGAATATCCATTACCAAAAGTGGCTGATCTGCCGTTACTATTGATGTTTGTCTCGTTTTAACCACATTTTCCGTCTTATCTATCAAATACCTGATCATTGCAACTGAATTGGCTTGTTTTTAAACAGTGGCATCATAGATTTTACACTTACTTGCTTTTTAGAGAAATGAGATGAACTACGATTTATACCAGTTTGCCCTGGTAGTGCATACAAATCACTCATAATGTCTATAAATAGTTTGCGCATGCGCAAAATTGTTAAATCATGTGTGTCATAACCTTGGAAAATGTTATCAAACCAAATCATAATATCATTGAAAATCCCAAATCACTTATTTTATAGTAAATAGTTAAAATATTTTTTAATGAATTTTGTTACATTTTCGCGCATGCGCAAACCCTGTATGTGTCAAATACTCATGTATAGTGAATTATTCACATGTAAAGAAGGTAGCTACCAAACCTGACAGCTGTTTTTCACCAAAAGAAGGTAAACGAAAAGTTTCCAGAAAAAATTAGTATTTTCAAACTGAAAAAACAGCCATTTTAGAAAACGGCGGTGGCCATTTTGAAAAAATGTTTTTTTTTAATGGCCAGCAGTTGTTTCTTTAAAAGTATATAATAACGATGCTTTGTGGTAATTTTCATGCTTGTATCATCATTTGCACAATTCCCTCGATTTTGCCTGCTAATATCTTCCACTGAATGCTCTTCAACATTTTACATGTTTTTGGATTTCTAATTATTTTTATCTGAGTGTCACTGGTGAGTCTTGTGTAGATGAAACGCACTCCTGGCATATCAAATTATAGGCCTGGTACAGGTGATAACTATTTTCACTCCTGTTGCGATGCCACTGCCGATGGACGTTTCGTCCCCGATAGTATCACCAGCCCAGTAGTCCACACTTCGGTGTTGACAATGAATATCAATCATATGGTCATTTTTATAAATGAACTGTTTGAAAAAGTATGAATTATTAGAAATACTTAGAAACTTTTATCTCAGGCATAGATAACCTAAGCCGTATTTGCACAACTTTTTGGATTTTTCGGTCCTCAATGCTCATCAACTTAGTTCTTGTCTTTGCTTTTTAATAATTATCAAATTATAATCCTGGTACCTTTAATAATTATTAAAAGATCTGATCAGACTGATAAAGCGAAAATGAAAACTAAACCTGATATATATGATGAGTGTATTTCTTCAAAGTTCCAATATTTTAAGGTATATAAGACCGAGTGACAATCAGGATGATACTGATGTTGAAAAACAAATCATACATGACATCAAACGTGTGCTGTCTGGCCAAGAAGTCAAGGCCAAATGTCTAATCAGGAAAACGAAACGAAAATAATCAGTACTTGCTTTGGAATAATGTCCTTATACCCATTCGTCAGTGTGATTGTGCCCCCAACTGATCCTCGAAATATCTTAGGTGCCATAATTCTATTAAAACTATTTTTCGTATTTTGTAAATAAGATTTATTGTGTGGTCATTGATTAAAAATTCTTCAGTGTGTGTCAATGCTTTTTTTAGTATAATAAACTGCATGCTATGAATTATTGTACAAGTGAATTTAAATTTTAGTCTTATTATGATTTGTACACGCATTTTTTTTGTACAAAGTCAAAAATACAAAAGGCTAACTTGTACAAGATGTAAATTTTTACAAATTATAATTTGTATAGGGTTTTTGTACAAGTTATAAGTTTTTACACATACCTTGTACCAAGGAATAAACGTTAATCTTCTAAAATGTATCAGTTTAATGTCCTTAGTTCAAGTTTATATACTCCAACATAACATCTGGTGCTATTCTTCTTGTCCTCAAACTGGAAATAATGACACTTGAATTGTTTAAATTCGAATTTTATTTTTCTTTCTTCTTTAACCAAAATCATACCCATACACGATCTTTTTGTTTTTTTATAATGTTTTTGAAATCAATGGTCAGTATTAGATTGTTTCATGTAGTCATGGAAATATATAAGAAATATTCGAAACAAAAGGCTGTGTGCTTGCATTATTTTGTGTTAAATGGTTTATAAAACACTGATGACTAGTACCCCAAAAAATGTGTACACAACATATATAAGAAAAAGCTTTTTTCTTAATCTTTCGTATAATGCCGTAAGTGGTCAAAGTACCAGTTCATCCAATTACTAAAAAATAAATTACTGTCCACTCCTATAAAATGTTAAAAAACAGAATATAATTTTCTTCTTGTGTGTATATGTGTCCATTTATTCTGCTGTGGTGATGTATTTAAAAAATGAACAACATCGTGACATTTTGGACTAAAATTAGACGGCAATATTGTTAGCGTATACAACAAACTAATCGAAATAACCGTATCTTTTAAATTTCTATTTTATAGCGTTGTTTCAAAAAGAAAGAAGAGATGTGCTTTCATTTTTGTAATTCCATGGAAATTCAAGTATAATGCAAGATTTTTGTTTTAGTCACTTGCCAGGAACCCCCAAAAATAGTGAATGCAGTACATGATGGCTATGACGAATCTAGTTTGTACCCAGCCGGGCGACAAGTGACATACGAGTGTATTAAAGGGTACAGACAAAATGATGGACATCCACGTGCGATGTGTAATGGGGATGGTGAATGGGTTGGACTGAGTCAATTTGCCTGCGGTCGTAAGTAACACCTATGCACTTTTTCGTTTAATACAAATGTCTCATTTAAAGTAACCAATTTACAAACATAATTTAAAAATGAATGAAATACATGTGAGTTTGGCAATATACAAATTAAAAAAAGTAGTTAACGACAAGGAGTTACCTAAGCAAAGGTATTTCAACCGTTAACAATACTTGGATCAGTCTTCGGTTTTGTTTTGAGAAAGGCCACCATTTCAGATCTTTTCCATCGGATAGACTTTAAAATAAACTATATTTTTGATATTTTAAAGATGAAACACTGCTTATCCATGTGTAGCAATTGTATTCAGTCGCAGTTATCGGGTTGGCGTTAATCAATCTTTCGGTTTCAATTGAGTAATTTAATAATTGTGGTTGGTCTAGAATTAGCTTTGAAGATATTTCAGTTATGAATGAATTGAAGTACAATTGTGAGCAGTATGATACGACATTTATCTATTCTGAATGATGGATGAGGCCTTAATTATTTCAATATCTGTCTTTTCGGAATAAACAAAACAGTATCCCAATTGATGCAGCGGTCATATATCTTTTAATTATTATTTATGAACACGATATCACTGTTCAATTAGCAACTTATTCTATTTTTTGCATGACATTACTTGTTAACGATTTTTTTCGTCCTTGCGTTTTATTAGTTAACATTGTTGTAATGTTTTAAACTTTATCGTAGCATTGTCATTTAACGTAAACCAATCCAGACACTGCCATTATTGCCAAGGAAATCAATCAAACCTGTGTCCAGCACCAGTTTGTGTTTACTTCTCCTTTTGTATGTTGCAAATTGTACTGTTCCGTTGAATATATCCAATAGCTATTGTCATGTATGGAATTCATTAAATGTGAAGTTAAAATTTTGCGTTGGAAAAATCAATCATTTATTGAATAATTTTACTGTACAAAAAAGTAAACTCATAGGGATGAAAAAACTTGTCCCAATATTAAATAATGATGTAAGATTATACATCATACAAGGATACCATCCAGAAACAAACACAATATTTATTCTAATCTGTCTCTAAAAATGATGGCATAAACAATTATCTATACTTGGAGCATTCTTTTTCAATTCAAAGGTTTTAGACTGATGTGTTGGTGCTGATAGACGTGTATTAAGTGCAAATTTAGATATAACTTAAGGTGGCTATGGCGTCTTAATTGAAATCCATTGATTTTTTTAATAATTTGTCAAAATGAAGTATTTACCCTGTTTTTTTTCAAAAATATAATAAAAAGTATGGGTAATCGGACTTTTTTTTCTCACTCTACAGATTGTACAAAATTGTCAAAACATTTTGTATAGATTATGCATGGAAAATCCAATTTTGTGTTATAAAAAATAAACTACACCATCCAACAGGAGAGGATAGCTCTTATAACATGCTTTCAGATAAGAAAATGAAAAAAATAGGGTCACCAAACTTTTATTACAGGAAAATTCACAACACTTTCTATTATAGAATAATTTTATCTGAATTATCTCCCCTACTAAATGAGTTATCTCCCCTTATGTTGCAAAGTCGAAAAAAATAAAACACAAATATGCTTTTTTTTCTCCTGAAAATTACAGCCGTAATTATGTTAAAACACATTGTTTTTCTATATTTATATCAAAAGTCTTGCACATGAATAACTCTACAGTTTTGCATATTTCATTTTAAAAGATCTAAACCAATTGGTATGTGCTACTTAAAAATCCAAGATGGAGGAATACACCCGTGCAACTTAATGAGGAAAATAGTTTGATCTAAACAGCTCCTAAAATATTTTTTTTAAAAGAACACGACATAACATTTTTCAAATCATATACAGTATACTATAAGACCTCTGTCGATAAGAGTCTCGAGCCTTTTGCTTATAACTGATATCAATGAATATTTGTTTTGTAATAATGCAATCTATAAATTTCGTAGTGGTGTGGTATACAATGGAGATTATAAGAAAATTAGTAGTTTTGATTTGTTTATGTTAAAGTGTGGTTATATATTATAATTGTAGCTGTAAATTGTGGTTTCCCTGTTGATATAAAAGATGGATGGAGAGAAGGGCATATGTTTGAATACCAAAATCAAGTTAAATATAACTGTAAACAAGGGTATAAACTTCATGGTGATATGATATTAACATGCGAAGCTGATGAGACATGGGCAGGTTTAGTGCCTGAGTGTATTCGTAAGTACGGTTAATGGTCAAGTTTATAAAAAAACGTATTGCGTCCTAATATAATGCAAGCAACTTTTGGTATTGCTGACGTGTACAAAAAATGTATCTGCAATTCAGTAGGATCCAAAATGTTTTCCTCACTTAAATCACTTTGCCATAAAATTTACTTATAATCAAAACTTGTCAGCAACAAACAAACAAACATGTATCTCTGAGCTTGCATTTTGGCACAATTTATCATAGTGATCTCAACACAGTTTAAATGAGTTTCAAAAGGTAAGGTAAATAAATATTGAAGAGCAGAATGAAGTTTTTCACAAGAAATTGTCACATAACAAACAACAACTTCCAAAACACTTATTTTTTTAATATGACAATATCAATGATAATTTATGACAACACAGATTGCTGACCACCTGACTAGTGATACCTCTACCAGCAGTGGCATCGACTCAGTAGTGGTGAACGAAACTCATCAGGCTTATAAATTTGTACGCCAGACGCGTGTCGTATACAAAAGACCGATCAGTGATGCTCGAATCAAAACAGTCATATAAAATAGGATGTTGAAATGCACCGAGGTCATAAAGTTCAAAAGATTTTCTCAATCGAGTAAGAGTCTTTTTCTATTTGTACGAATTGTGACTCAATCAAGAATGTCAAAACAGGGGAAAAACTTAACAGTTCAGAGGATTATTCCTGTGTGTAAGGTCTAATTTTATGATACTATGATCTAACCAGGCCGCCACATATGCATTTCGCTGATTTGTTTGAACTTAATTCAGAAAATCATTTTGTTAACCCTAACGTGTGTATGCGTTTATAAATATTATATCACACTGAATAAATTCTATGAATATGAAACTTTTTATTATGTACACAAGGGTTAATGAATGTCATTATTTTAAGACTTTTGAAAATATACTTATTTAAATTGATTGATGCTCGTTATTGGACAAAGTCCATCGTCTGAATGAAACGATGTAGAAATAAGGTAAGAATCTAAGTTGAAATGAAAATGTTATTTTAATAGCATTTGCTTGGCAGTATTTAAAAAAGCGTTGATTGGTTTTATTATAAACATTGCTGAACATAATTGGAATTTATTTTTTTACATTTAATATACGTTTTGTAGCAAAAAAGTTTCTTCCAGCTAACCGTATGTATACGAACAAAACATGAAAAGAATGTTGTAAATTTTTGCACTTACTTAATAACCCATTATATGTTCCAGCCGTTGAATGTCCACATCTTAACTTACCTCGCTATGGTACTATTATTGGATCCGGAAATGCTTATGGTACAGTTTTAAGCTTTGAATGTATGAAAGGTTTCAAACACGTGGGATCAGTAGAAAGACGATGTCAAGAAAACGGACAGTGGAGTGGAGATGATGTTACATGTTCAGGTAATGTTATTCATTTTACAGTATTTCATAAATCATATGTGAATATTAAGTAAATCTCGCTTATACAAATTAAAACTAGACAATGGTAGATAAATTATCCATTCATCTACACTATGTAACTTAAATGATCTTAAATCAATATCTTACTAAAATCTAAATCTTTAGGAAGTAAAGGGATATGAACAAAAATGTTACAGTCTTTAACAAACTGTAGTTTATATTGTGCCTTTTCCCCAAAAAAAACTTTATTTGAAGAATAGGTCACCAATTCTTTTATCAAATTACATATTGCGAATAATTGGCAATTTTTTAAGGATTATACAAACAAAAAGCATAACCATGTAAATAAAAAAGAAACTAGATAACAGAACTATGGAACGATAGCTCTTAAAAGTTATATGAAAAATTCTTGGAAAAATGGGGTCACAGTACTTTTTATCACATCTGGTTTACAAGCCATGTGAGCTTTTCTCGTCACTTTGCGTCCGCGGTCGTAGTCCGTTGTCGTACAATCTACTGACATGATCCTTATGGTATCTAGTTAAAAATATTATCCGGGGAATTCACTTATCAACAAGCATGCTGATTAAAAAATATTTCATAAAGACTCATCAATAACGGTCGAATCAATTTTTTTTATTATTAAAGCTAAATAAAGTATGAAGTTAGAGAGCACTGAGGATAAAATATGCCGAAATATTTTGACAAATACAGCTATGGTTGGCTATCATTGGAAACTCATTAGCATTCGACAAATTCAAAGTTTTGAAAACAGTTTATTTATTGACCTTAAATAAAGGCAACAGTAGTATACCTCTGTTCAAATCCACCAATCGACCGAGAGAGAAAACAAATTCGGGCTACAAACTAAAACCGAGGGAAACACATCAACTATAAGAGGAAAACAACGAAACAACAGAAACACCGAAGTGCAACAAAAAAATAAAACATAATATTGATTAGTCTTGCCAACACAGAAGTGATGCCTATTGTGCTTGTGATACTCTTGGGGACGAAATTTGGCATCGATTAATAGGTGTAAATAAAGTCAAGAATACTGTGAATATAGGCTAACTGATATTATACAAACGGTGAAACTTTGGTTTTTTAAAGTTTTTCATCGGTATAAACATAAATAAGCATTTTAGATTGGTTTTATATATTTCTTAACTTATTTAAAATTTATTTTACTTTGTAACAGAAGTCAACTGTGGATGGCCAAAACCCTTTTACAACGGATATCTTTTAGGTCAGAAAACTTCCGTTGGATCAGTTATTTTCTACAGGTAATTTTTTATTTGATCACGTAGGACTTAAAACAAACTGAGCAAATTTATATGAGAATTGTAGTAGCAAATTGACCTCAATTTAAAGTGCAAAACAAAAACACTGGTATTGCAAAATGTGAATATTTTATGCTTGCTCTGAATTGTTTCGATTGAATATGGGTCTAAATGAAGGTTGCAATTTCTTCGAGAAATTGCAGCTATCATAATATGATTAAAGTGCTTTATTTTCACCCTCACAACATGTATGCACGTTTCGGCAGTTAAGTTTATCGACAGGCTATAAGTACTCGTATAGCTACCAATGCGCTCATTTTAAAAACAGAAATGTTTTGTATTTTTATGAATTACAGTTTATGGCTAAGATCTGTCTAAATTTCATTTTATTGATGAATTCAACAACGCATTTCGACAATCAATGTCCCTGAAGTGATACACGAGGTTAAAATATTTGAAAATCTAAAGCTTATTAAGAGAATGAAGAGCTATAAACCAGAAAGAACAAAAAAAATATAGCCAAAAACTGGGCAAAAGATCAGAGCTATTGCATGAGGAAGATACATTCATTAATTATAAATTATATCAAAAATTTTGTAACAGCATATTTAAATCACACAAAATTCATATCTAAAAAAAATTTACACTGTAATAAAATCTTTGAATATTTTGTTAATCGGTACTTACAGTGATTTTGTTATCAAAAAAATAAAACATAGCTAAATATGCAGTATACTCATTGTTGGTTTAAATTTTCGTAATATATAGATGATGAGCTCTCACTAAATATATTTCAAAGTTTGTTGATTATGGGAAACGCATGATATGGTAATATTTATAAATTTACTGTTTACAAATTTTTGAATTTGTTGAAAAACTAAGGCTTTTCTACCTCAGGCATAAATTACCTTAGCTGTATTTGGCAAAACATTTAGGAATTTTGGTCCTTAATGCTCTTCAACTTCGTACTTTATTTGGCCTTTTTAACTTTTTTGGATTCGAGCGTCACTGATGAGTCTTTTGTAGACGAAACGCGCGTCTGGCGTATATACTAAATTTAGTCCCGGTATCTATGATGAGTTTGTATACATCCCATCTCACCTGAATTAAAGAATATAACAGAAAAAGTTACGTATGAGTCTTGGCTAACATCTATCAATTGACAATGGGGTTTGGTTAAGAAGTTAGAAATACGACAGAAGAGATGATTTTAAGCTTCTCAACTTTAAATTTTTATATAGCAACATTCCAGTCGCACCTGCATATGGAGTATATATATATCTCCGAGTTCAGACAATACTCCAGAACTTATATTTCCAATCAGGATTCCATAAAAGTGGGTTGCTGCTTACACGGAAGCCATTGAACCAAGGTTCCAAATGATAACGTTGAAATCATCTTTGAAAATCTTACAAACTCACTCATGATTTGTTTGACCGTTATGAGTTATCTGTTTCACAGATGACGACATATATGTTCTTATTGTCGATTCCGTAATCCCGTCCTTTTTTCTTTGATAATATTAACCAATCGAATTAGAACTATGACAATGTTTTACTTACATGAGCAACACGGCGAGTGTCAGTAGTGAAACAGGATGTGTTGACACTTCTGGAGCCTTTGAGATTGAACCAAATGGAATATCTATTTCACTAATGACAACGGATATTTTCCAATAGTCGTTATCACAATCCCGTCCTAATTTACTCCAATGTGACCTACTGAAATACATATATCACCGAAAAGACAATTAAAGATAAATAAAACACAACACATTCAATTAAAGACTGAGCAACATACTCAACCAAAAACACGTGGTAATCTCAGGTGCTCCAAAAGGTAGGTGAATCCCTCTCCACATGAAGGTAGTATATCCTTAAATGCAGTGTGATAATGGTTGCTTTTGGTTACTTAATATTGGGAATAATGTCAAGTGAAAATCACATGATAAGGAAGAAAAAAAGTATAACGTCAAAAGAAAACAGATAAAATTGAGAAAGGAAATGGGGAATTTGTCAAAGCGACAACAACCCGACCATAGAGTAGACAACAGTCGAAGGCCACCAATGAGTCTTCAATATAGCGAGAAACTCTCGCACCCGGAGGCGTCCTTCAGCTGGCCCCTTAAAAAATATGTATACTAGTACAGTGAAAATGGACGTCATACTAAACTCCGAATTATACTCAAGAAACTAAAATTAAAAATCATACAAGACTAACAAAGGCCAGAGGCTCCTGATTTGGGACAGGCGCAAAATTGCGGCGGGGTTAAACATGTTTATGAGAAATCAACCCTCCCCCTATACCTCTAGCCAGTGTAGAAAAGGAAACGCATAACAATACGCACATTAAAATTCAATTAAAGAGAATTCCGAATCCGATGTTAGAAGATGTAACAAAAGAAAATAAATAAAATGACAATAATACATAAATAACAACAGACTACTAGCAGTTAACTGACATGTCAGCTCCAGATCTCAATTAAACTGATTGAAAGATTATGTCTACATCATATGGATATCAGGCACAGTCCTTCCCGTTAGGGGTTTAGTATCATACTATCATAAAATATATGAGTACTATCATAAAATATATGAGAAGAACATAACCCGTGTCATGCCAACAACTGTTTTTTTTTTAAATAAATGTGTTTAGTTCTGATGCAAAGACCCTATAAGTGAATCAATATTGAAGCAAATTGTACAATCTTTAATGACCTGACAACAGTATCGTAACTATATCCCTTCTTAATAAGTCTGTTTAAATGTTTTGTAAGCTTTTGAGGTGAATACTGACATTTTTGTGCTTTGTAAAGAATATTACCATAAAAGATTTGATGTGAAATACCTGAACGTATAAGATGTCTGCATGTTGAGTTATATTTACGAATTATTTCCTTATACCGATGATAAAATTTAGTAAATGTTTTGACTAGTTTGTGATATCGAAAACCCTGGTGTAATAATTTTTCAGTAATAAATAAATTTCCCTCGCTAAAATCTAATACGTTGTTACATACACAAGCGAATCGTACAAGTTGAGATATATGAACACCATAAGATGGTGACAAGGGAACGTCACCAGCTAAAAATTGATAATTAACGATAGGAAATGAAAAATCATCTCTTGTATCGTAAATTTTTGTATTAAGCTTCCCGTTAATGATATAGATATCAAGATCAAGGAAAGGGCAGTGGTCATTGTTAGTATTAGCTTTATTTAAAGTAAGTTCAACAGGATATATTTGTTTAGTACACTTACTGGAGTCGTCATTATTGAGAGCCAATATATCATCCAAATATCTAAAAATATTGTTAAATTTTTGTATCAAATGTTGTTTCGATGGGTCTTTGCTAATAGATTTTATTTGTATGCATTTTATTTGATAGAAATAACATTATTTTATATACCTAGTAAATGCTCAAACTTCCTAATTAATAAATCAATATTACCACATGTCTCTGTATCATTTACAAGACAATGTAGGTTTTCATTATCCCATTTCAAATATCTTGCGATTAATTTTCAAAAGAAAATATTTTGAAATGACCTTCTACATTCGAAACTATGTATATTTTTTTCTTTTCCCCATAAACCAAATATATGAAAATAATACAAATTTGTTACTTTGAAATAACAGCAAATACAAACAAAACAATGCAATGTACCTATACTAAACATTATTGGATAAAAAAAAACAACAGCAAACCAAAACATTCTTAAATTTTATAAAATTGATCTTATCCTAAACAGATGGCCAAAAAATAGTTCATTCTCCTTTTTCAATATGAGCTAATCCATTATAAATGTAAGATGTGGTGTGATCATTAAGACTATCCAGCAGAGTCCAAATTAATCACATACAATAATACTATTTAGCAAGTATAGGTCACCATACGGCCTTCAACAAAGAGAAAAACCCATATTGTATAGTCAGTTATAAAAAGGCATGATAAAATGTGAAACAATTCAAACGGCATTATTTTCTACTAAAAGATTTGAATATGTCAAACAGCAACGACAGAATTACAGACTCTATACTAGTAAGGTATATATAAACAGCAGTGGTGTTAAACATGTCTATAACTGCTCAACTCTTTCTAAATATATATATGAATATCTTTCAGTTAACTACTATTTCACGTGTCTTCTTCAGTAATATGCTATAGATTAATATGTTTCAATTTTCTTATTATTTCTTTACAGCTGTGACGTTAGGACGAATTTTGATGGTTCATCATTTAAGTCAACATGTCTAGAAAACGGAACCTGGTCCCATCCTCCACCTCTATGCCTAGGTATTTTTAAGATTATTATATAAATATGTTATCTACTTGTGAATAATTCAACGTGTTCATATTAGAAACTAGAAACACCTCAGATAACTAGTAAATCATGAAATCTTTTTCAGGACAGTGTCTTATTCCTAGTATACCAGATGCAACTTTGAATGGACAACCGGACAAACGAGAGGGTGTTTGGGCCCGTCATGGGACTGTTTTAAATTATCAGTGTAAATCAGGATTAGTTCCTGATGACACTAGACCAGTGCGATGTAACAACGGGACGTGGACTTCTCAACCTAAATGCACACCTGGTAAGATACCAACTGATAAAAAAGTGGATCAACTGCGAGCTACTGCTTACTAATGATTCTCTTGTTTAACGTATTCGATAAGTAAACGTTGAATAGCAATGCATGTAAACAACCATCCAACGGTAATCTATGTTCACATAAATGTTGATATCAAACTGAAGAGATCTTTTGATTTGTAGATCCTCAATAATGTGACGAAAAATTCATCCATGTAAGACATTATCAGTATGCCCTAAAAAGATGAATGTGAAGCATTTAGACGAAAAATTCAACTATAGCATATAAACTAGAAGCCTCATAGCAAATTTCAGGAAACTCTTCTTTTTAGTTCTCTTTGGACAAAAGTTGATATAACTAAATATATCTATGGTTAAGTATTCGATAAACAAGACGTTGATGAGAGTTGAATCTTAACACGCATTACATTGTATTCATGACGCATTAAAGGAAGATCTAATTCGTAGATCACGAAAGACAGGGGTAAATTTTTTGCATTTTAGATCATTAATGCTCTTCAACTTTGTACTAGTTTGGCTTTATAACTATTTTAATAAGAGCGTCACTGATTAGCCTTTTGTAGACAAAACGCTTGTCTGGCGTACTAAATTATAATCCTTGTACCTTTGATAACTAAGTAAAACAGTATATTCCCTCCTAGGGAGATGAGATATAATCATCAATTTCAGTTTCTCTACTTCTTTCTTATTGTATTACCTTTCTCAAATAGTTAGTTTTACTGCATAATAATGTCTAAAGGACGGCACACATAAAACAGAGGATGAACAGTAAATGATTGTAATATTTTTTACATCGATTTCTATTTACTAGTAGAACCGAGACAATTAACTAAATGTCAATTGTTATTTAACTTTTGTTAAAATATTCTAAACTTCTGGATAAATAAAATAGCATATTGGTAACCGTTCTCTACGCTTCTAGCACCAATGGTGTTGTGCATGAGAATCTAAGATGTTATTTAAATTATATCGTTAAGAATTCAATATATCTAAAGAGTTTCGTTCGATGATACCTTCAAACTTTTGTCATTTATAGATTATAACGGTAAAACATTACTAAACATTAATAGAAGTTAACGGTTCTTTCCTAAGTCACTCGGAGTCACATTACTTTTACTCATGACTGTTTATTATCTGTGCTCATTTCAGCTGCATGTAAAGGTCCACCGCCCCACATTGATAATGGATTGAGGATATTTGAAGGATTGAAGCATACTCACAGGGCTAAATACATATGTAGGAATGGCTTTCAAATACTTGGAATTACGGACCACTCGCCCTATCTTATTTGTCTTTACGGAAGTTGGAGTGGTGGAACTCCTAAATGCAAAGAATGTGAGTATTAAAACTATGTGGCGATAAAATAAATCTTTTATAATTCTGGTACTTTTGATAACTATTTTATGCATGCAAATAAAATTAAAATATATTTGCCATTTATGATCATATTTTAATATTTTTGTGGGAACATTCCATGAAAATTTTAACCAAAAGCGCGCTTAGACATCGTCGTCGAAAACAAAAATCACTTAAATATATTGTATGGAAATGCAAGAAGAGACTTAATTAATGTAAAGAAGATTATTCAATAATTATAATAGCGAAAAGTAAAATCACAAAAATACTGAACTCAGAGGAAAATCAATTCGGAAAGTCCACAACCACAAGGCAAAATCAATATAAAATATATATACATGTATGATATAATATATGATATAATAATGTATCAAAGTAAAACACCAGAAAAGAATACGTTCAATAGAATTAACACACCGTAATGGGAATCTTCATGACAACTACCATAAGCCATATACTTATTGTTCGTCAAATTTCACAATGTAGATGATATTACAAAATACTGTTTTCGAAAAGAGTTCATGTCCCAAATACGTGTCAAGATAGAAAAACACCTTTTAAAATAAAAACGTTTAGGCAATTTATGCTTATAATTACGACCTTACATTCGTTCACTTATTTTGTTATTTGATTTTGCCATGTGATTATGGACTTTCCCAATTGATCTTCCTCTAAGTTCAGTATTTTTGTGATTTTACTTTTTACATGTAATTACATACAACAGTAGTATACCGCTGTTCAATAGCATTCGATTTAGGAAAATCAAATCAGGAAAACACTGTTACAACAGAAACACTGAACTTCAACAAAAACAAACACCAACATACATAAAAACGTAGAAAATAATTTCCATATTCCTGACTTGAAACAGGACAATTTAAAAAAATGGAGGTTGAACAAGTTTTAAAAAAATCTGTCACCATCGCCAACTCTCTCAAGAACAAAACAATGTCAGTTATTTCGTAAAAGACGACACTAAAAATTGCGTGTTAATACACTTTCCTTCATATATTTTAGTTTATTGTCCAAATCCAGCGGTTGAAGCACCACTAGAAAATGGAATAATTTACAAAAGAGTCAACAATGGCAAGTTTCAATTTCAAAAGTACATAACAACCATTAGACATGGAACAAGACTTCTTTTTATCTGTGACCCAGGTTTTATCAGAAAAGGTCCGAGTGGCGCAACATGTGTAAATGGAACATGGAGCCCAAGTATTGACAACCCTGGAACAAAATGTGAAGAACAAAATCATCCAGAGTTTCCAAAACTTTGGATGGCAGAAGAGGAAAAAAATAGTGAGATTCCTTGAAAAGCTGCAATTAGCAATTGAATTCCCTATAGCGAAGCAGACAAAGGCATATCTACACAAACACTTGCCCGAACGATTTATGTGTTGTTTAGCTAAATGTAACAATTTAAAGGCCTTAAACTTTCTACAGTGTTGTCAAAATATTGTTTTAACTGTCACGTTTAAATTTGATTATTCTTTTTCTCAGAATTTTAATCGAAATGTTTAATTGATGTTCGTGTGTTTGGTATAAATGTGTCTCGTATGAAAGGGAAACTTCATCTTGAATACTTTGTAAGCATATTTTGAGACGTCATGTGACCACTTTAAACATAAAGATGAAATTTTGCAATTATTCCAATTTCAAAACGTTTTACTTTTCCAAATATGATGTTCGTCAGACAGCATGGCGTAATTGAGATCTAACCGCTGTTTTTACTTAAAACCTATTGTACTCTATGTTTATGGTAATTATCAAAACAAATATTCAACAACCTAGAAACAATAGAATCCTTTGTGGTATTCAAATCGAGAAACTTGCTTGAAAAGCTTTGATATATTTGATGCAGACACTTGTTTTCACAATTTTAGATGCCCTTTTTGAAGGTTTTAAACTTTATATTTGGAATGCCTGCACTGTCTTATATAATTCTATTGATTTTTTAAACTTTAACATAGAAATTCAGTATATTTGCATGACATTTGATTTGCTTCTTTAACCATTTTTCAGAATAATATTCTTTTAATTTATTAGGGAGGTATCTTACATGATTTAAGTTAATTTTATACCGTATAGCGGATGTAAAATTTCGCGATTTTCAGTGAATGAGATATAAGAAATATTTTGGGGTTTTTTATTTTGGCGGATTCAAAACTTTTATCAATATCTGTGCATGTACCTTGTAATTTGGCGGAATTTATTTTGGTTATTTTGTTCTATCTGCGAAAATACGATATCCGATATACGGTATTTTATATAAATTCAGGCAACAGTAGTTTATCGATCTCATAATCCGATGATTTAAAGATGAAACAAATCATGATAACAAACAACAATTGAGAGAATCGTATGGACTTCAAACGAAGCGAAGGCAAGGTTACTATCTTCTACAATGCACGCATCACCTGCAATGCCAATCGACACTTAGTCAAAATGTGACAATCTGACGACATATATGGTATCCTACGACTTAACGAAATTATTTTGCTTAGTGGGTTAAGACACTGGCATATCGTATATATCAACCAATTCGTGATGGTGACCGTAAAACTTATAAAGGGTCGATTTAAGTCGTTTTTCCTCATAGCTGTTTTGAGCAGTTCCTGTGTATGGAGCACCCACTTTAAATGAAGTCCATATATTATGAACATGCAAAAGCGTAACGTATTTGTTCGATTGTGTTAACAAGGTTCAACCCACCATTTTTTTCTTAAAATGTCCTGTACCAAGTCATGAAAATGGCCATTGTTATATTATAGTTCGTTTCTTTGTGTGCAATTAAGAAAATGGAATCAACTGTTTAGTCAAAAATTCTAGTTTGATGACTTCCATCTGCAGAGGCGGATTTAGGGGGGGGGGAGTGGGCCCGGGCCCCCCTTTTTTGGAATAAAAATTTGGTTGCTTATATAGGGAATCACTGAAGCGTGACTGGAGGGGGTCCCTCTTAGGTCAGTCAGTGGGCCCCCACTTATGAAAATTTCTGGATCCGCCACTGATCTGTGACAAATTTGAGGAAATAATCAAGTTATCCGCCAGACCTTCTAGTTATGTATATATCCCTATTATCTCAAGTTGACATGACAATAGCAATGTATCTGAAAGTGAAATCATAAAGAACCTTTCAAGATGAATTATATTTTTGTCTTTCGAAGGTTCGGCTTGAACCCTGTTTCATTTGAATACCGAAACAACAAGACTAGAATTAATCCAACCATATATATAGGAATACCTACTATTTTTAGATTACATGGCCCGAAGGCCCAAGTGAGCTTTTCTCATCACTTGGCGTCCGTCGTCCGTCGTCGTCGTCGTTAACATTTTACATTCTGAACTTCTTCTAGAGAACCACTGAATGGAATGAAACCAAACATGGCATGAATGTTCCTTATAATGTGCTGATCAAGTGTTGTTACTTTGTAGCCGATCCATCATCCAACATGGCCGCCAGCGGTGGACTTAGTTTAACAGAGGACCCTATGGGAAATGCATACAAATGACTGCTTTTATAGAACCATTCAATAGAATAAAATCAAACATGGCATGAATGTTCCTTTTGAGGTGCTTACCAAGTGTTCTTACTTTGTAGCCGATCCATCACCCAAGATGGCCGCCAGCAGGGGACATAGTTTAACATAGGACCCTATGGGAAATGCATACAAATGACTTCTTTTAGAGAACTGTTGAATGGAATAAAACCAAACATGGCATGAATATTCCTTATGAGGTGCTGACCAAGTGTTGTTATTTGTACCCGAAGCATCATCCAAGATGGCCGTCAGCGGGGGACTTAGTTTAACATAGGACCCTATGGGAAATGCATATAAATGACTTCTTTTAGAGGACTAATGAATGGAATGAAACCAAACATGGCATGAATATTCCTTATGAGGTGCTGACCAAGTGATGTTACTTTGTAGCCGATCCATCATCCAAGATGGCCGCCAGCAGGGGACCTAGTTTAACATAGGACCCTTTGGGAAATGCATACAAATGACTTCTTTTAGAGAACTGTTGAATGGAATTAAACCAAACATGGCATGAATATTCCTTATGAGGTGCTGACCAAGTGTTGTTACTTTGTAGCCGATCCATCATCCAAGATGGCCGTCATCGGGGGACTTAGTTTAACATAGTACCCTATAGAAAATGCATACAAATGACTTCTTTTAGAGGACCAATGAATGGAATGAAACAAAACATGGCATGAATATTCCTTATGAGGTGCTGACCAAGTGATGTTACTTTGTAGCCGATCAATCATCCAAGATGTCCGGCAGCAGGGGACTTAGTTTAACATAGGACCCTTTGGGAAATGCATACAAATGACATCTTTTAGAGAACTGAATCGAATGAAACCAAACATAGCATTAATGTTTCTTACGAGATGCTGACCAATTGTTGTTACTTTGTAGCCGATCCATCATCCAAGATGGCTGCCAGCGGGGGGTTTAGTTTAACATAGGACCCTAGGGGAAATGCATACAAAAGTCTTCTTTTAGAGAACCACTGAATGGAATGAAACCCTACATAGCATAAATGTTCCTTATGAGGTGCTGATCAATTTTTGTAACTTTGTAGCTAGTATGCGATTACTCTGACGTCCAATGGCTGATTTGCCAGACAGGCTGGGGCCTGGGACGTCAGAGCTCGTCCCATATCAAAAAGTGGATAAGGGCCTTAGAATTATATAAATTGGGCATCAATCTGTTCATTTTTCATTTATCTCTTCATTTGAGTAAGTTACGATCGGTAAGAAATCGATGGGTCTCTGTGAAAACTGTTAAAATATGGGAAAATAAAGGTTGGAAGGTAGGTGAAACTTACATAAATGAAGAGATAAATGAAAAATGAACAGATTGATGCCCAATTTATATAATTCTAAGGCCCTCAATCGTCACCAGAAGCGACGAAGCAGCGCATCTATTTTGGGTGGGCAAATATCCTCTTTTTGATATGGGACGAGCTCTGACATCCCACGGCCCCAGCTTGTCTGGCAAAACAGCCGTTAGACGTCAGAGTAATCTCGGACTACTTTGTACCCAAATTTAATCTCTTTTTTTACATGATTTCAAAAACCAAAGTAGAGTCAGGTGAGCGATACAGACTTTTGAGAGCCTCTAGTTATATATATATCAATCAACCATACTCAATAAATATGTTGTTGATCAAAAAGTCCAGCGTCATATCATATTTGGTGTTTAATGTTGAAAACAGTGTGGTTATTCACAAAGTAGGTTTGCTTGGCATAAAAAAGAAAATTGGTATCTACGAATCCCATTCAAATAGAAATATGTTTAGACAATGTAGACGACATTTACTTGAGCATTGGTAATAGTAGAATTAAGCATGAAAAGAAATTATTGATATAAATGACAAAGTGTTAAGATAGTGCCTGAAGATTTAGAATCCTTATAACAATATTACAGTAGGAAGAATGGTGGATAAAGAGTGGTGGAAGATACCAAAGAGATATTCAAACTCAGAAGTCAATGACAAACTGACAACGCCATGGGATAATACGAACAAAGGCTAAAAGACAAACAAATCTTCAAACATAGAAAACTAAAGACAGAGCAACCCGAACCCACAAAAAAAACGGGGTTAATCTCAGGTGCACTTGATTGGTTTGATCCTGATCCACATGTGGTACCCGTCGCGTTGCTTATGCAAGTTCTTATTCGGTGTTTTCACTTGTGAGACGGTATTTGGATTAGAACAATTGGAATTGTTATCAAAGGTACCAGGCTTGTAATTTAATACGTCAAACGCACGTTTCGTCTACATAAGACTTATCAGTTGCGCTCATATCAAAATAATTAAAAAGCCAAATAAGTACAAAGTTGAAGAGCATTGATGATACAAAATTCCAAAAAGTTGAGCCAAATACAGCTAAGGTTATCTATGCCTGTGATAAAAAAAAATCCTTAGTATTTAGAATAATTCATAATTTTGCAAAAGTTAATTTATCAAAATAACCGTATAATTGATATGCATGTCAACATATCCGTCATAACTGTGAAACATATCACTCGTGATGGAGTTTTAAATATTCAAAGGTATGATTGAACAGTATTGTTTTAACCCGTTGTTATTATCAACTTCTAGATGGCTGTATATACAGTATCGCTTACTTCAATTTCGATGGGATAGATGCGTTCAACATGTTCACCAATCTGTGAATTACTGTAGTGAGCTGATATTATTAACATGGAGGAGCGAGAAGTAAAAGAACAATGCTTACTTATCTTCATGTTTTCCCTGTATGAATGAAGTAAAGTCGCAAGACGAGGGACACACACAGTTTGGTTCTAATGATAAAGCCAACTGCATGTTAAAAAAGCAAGTCCTTCAAGAAATCTAGTATCTGTATAGTGTCAATTTCATAATTTTTTGTTCGGATCAGAAAGTGTATTTTCTTTTAACGTATGATTTATCACTCCCTAAAACAAGATATTTGTATCTACGTTGGGCGTTATTTTCTTTAAAAAACATTAGACGCTCTAGTTCTCCGTTTTCTCGACTTATGAAGTTTCTGTAGTCATGTAACTCGATATGTCAAACTAAGGTCAAACTCCACTTTTCTACATAAACATTAAGTCGATTTTTTAAGATAGAAATGAAAACGTTAACAATGGGATCCAGGTTAAGTTTTTGGATCCAGAAACATAATTTTTAAATAGACTTTTTTCATATTGCAGACTATTGACTTCGGATTATATCATTTTTCGACAGGTTACTTAATCTGTGGTTAGACATCCTGGTACTTGGATGTCTAACCACATATTTGACTATTGACTTTCAGATTCGAATTTTACTTTTTATCATACGATTGAAAAATCCAGTACTTGTTATAGTCATTTCTTTATGTAGAAAATTGTGGATTAATCTGGGTTTTTTTTTGCTATCTAAACCTCTCATTTGTATGACCGTCGTATAAAATTCTATTATATTGACTTTAATGTATGAAGAAAGCAAATATAACAGGGACAAAAATGTCAATATCAGCCAACAGTGTACGTGTTATAATCGTCGTCACTATAAAACAAACAATGAAAAACCAAATTCCATATAGACACTCTATAGAAAAAAACACGTAAGCAAAAATATAGAAGACAAGAATACAAAAAATTAACGTAGCACAATAATACATTAGCGAGCCAGGTCAATAGGATGTTACCAAATAAAGGTTAAAATATACAAATGAAAAGAACACTATAACATGTAATTCACTTGACTCATCTTCCTCTCTCCAAAGTTAGAAATGTTTAATGATTTTGACCACAGCTGTATTGTTCTGTGGGCCAAGTAGTGTTTATGTTCTAAATGTTCCATCAAAATGTAATAAAACAATTTTTTACCAAAATTAAAATTATAAAGTTGTTTTTTTTTTGTATTTGATAGAAGACAGTACCAGTTGTGCAAGTGGTTTTTATATTGAACCTGTTAGTTGCATTAGGAATAAAATATCAATAATGTATGCCGCCAGTCGTCCAAATTACATACTTTGTGATTGTTTATTAATAATAACGTAGATATTGTAATTTCTCAATGGAGCTACTGTTATTTTTTCTATATATAACGTAGTTTATTAGTAAAATGATGTACTTATTAATTATACATCCCGAAAACATAGTAACACGAGAGTTTCTGCGGGAGAAATCATTCACATACTGTAAAAAAAACCAATATGGAATCAAAACATGATATTTTTACTTGTTATTGCAAAAAATACATTAGATAGTGAATTACAAAAGGTTACTGGCTATTTAATTGTGAATGACGACATACCTTTTTTATTACGAATACAATTTTCTATCTATCGAAACTCGAAACCAGCGACAACCACTCGAGTATATGTTTTTCTTGTTATAGGCACCACAGTCGCTTGAATTTTAGTGATATATGTATGAAAAAAAAATAAAAAAAATACTGTTATATGTATAATATAGGGGAAGTTATGAAATGCGTTTTTGCGCCAAAATGTAAACAATCGTTGTATGACATCAACGGACGCCAAGTGATACGCTTCGTGGACCATTTTCTACACAAGACTAGTTTTTCTATTCATCGGAGGGGTAAGTACCTTCAATCTATCAATTTCATGGACGTATGGGCCATTTTATTTCTTTCATTCAGCATCCGACTTTGTTACAGTCGCCATGGTGGAGCTAGTCCGCACTGAATGATTAATATTAATCCAAAATATCCTATTCATCGTCAATATAGCTACATTTGAGGTTAAACACTTCATATTAATTAAAGTAGATTATTATGAACATTAGAGAAATTTAGCAACCAATATTTTACTGTTCTCTACATCCCCAATCGTGAAATATTAAGGGGAGGTAATCAACCGCCAAATTCCAATAAGTTTATATGGCGCAAAATTCAAAGTTTGATGATGACGTTTTACAGCTGGTTTCATGGTAAATAATACAACAAAAAATAGCATAGAATATATTTAATTTCCATAAATGGTATTCTCGAAGGTCAAAGTGAATATACATATATGGCAAAATAAAATTACAATTACAAGAAAAACAAAGGCAATAAAAACAAAAACAAAAAGTTCTGAATGCAGATTTCCCCAATACCTTTAAGTGATTTAATTATTAAAAAAATAATAATTTGATTGAAAGCATTAAAAAAACTTAAATATTTTTTTAAAATTTATGTTAAAACTTAATGAATTTGTAAAATTTATGACACAGACCCTCCCCCCTCTTTAAGTGCTTTAATAAAAAAAATCAACCTTGTGTGAAAAATATCAAAAAGTATTATAAACACTTATTAAAGTGATTACATTTTAACTTCTCTTCTCAAATTACTTGTTTCAGTGATTTTAAAAAGTCTGTGGGAAAATTTTTAATATTTCACAGCCAAAATCACTCAAAGAAGTGATTCTGAAATCACTTGTTTAAGTAGTACCCCTGACTGTACACATGAGGGACATATTTGTGTAAGTTTAATTATTTCAAAACAAACAAACATTGGCGGATCCAGGGGGTGGTTCCGGGGGTTGGAACCCACCTTTTTTTTTTAACAATCAATGCATTTAAAGGGAGCATATAGTTGGACCCCCCCCCCTTTTACTCTGGGTTGGGAACCCCCCTCTTTAAAATGGCTGTTTCATCAGTGACCCATGGTATGTGAAACAGCTACTCAGTTAAAGCCTGTATGCAAATAATTTTAATATAGACAAACATTACAATAGAAAAAGAACCTAAATCAGTATTGATTATCATTAGGTTTTAATATAATATAATCAACCATACCTAAAACAAATCTTTAACCTTAGAGTATGCAGTTCATTCTATAACAAAATGAAGTTCATCTACCACTTTATTTAAATCACATTTAGTACAAATTCTTAGATAAACTTCTAATTTGGAGTATATCCAAGTTTCCAAAATAAAACCTGAATTTTGTATTATTTTTTCTCAAATAAAAATTATTCCAGATACTTAAAAAAAATCTTTATAGAAAATAAGAATGATGCGTTAAATTGACACATTGTTCTGAAATTTCCTTGGTTATTTTGGTTATAAGCATTCACCCAAGATTTAACATAAGATACTTTTAAAGAAGGTAAAAAATACAAGCTCTTCAGAGTAGCAAAAAGTGCTTTCTGCTGTGTACATCTGTATGTGCTTTTGACATTTGCTTGAGTTTATTTTTTAAATTTTTTATTTTGCTTTTCTTTGTGTAATCTTTTTATATTCATGTATATCATGTTGTATTTTGTCTGCATGTTTATATATATATCTATGTTCTTCTCATATGTTTTTGTGCCTGTCCCAAGTAAATTTTACAATGAATGGTATCACCACTGGCCTTTGTTATCTTGTATGATTATGCGCATTTCACTTTGTTTTTTTCTTGGTACTTTCTTTGCAGTTAGGACACTTCCATTTAGAGTTTTTTTTGGTTAAACAGTTCTCATTTCCTTTCAAAGATACGCATTTATAATGATACCATTCATTGCAAAAGTCGCAACCAATACTTTGATCCTTATAAGTTTTTGGATTTTCTAATATTGTGCTTTGGCAAACTGGACAACTGAAAACCAAATTGACATTGTCTGAACTGCATGCTGCATCATATTTCCTCTTTTTAACTTTCGACTCAGTGGTACTCTGAACAGCTTGTATGTTTGACCTAAGTGCTTGTTTCTTTGTTTTAGGTATGGTTGACTTAAACCTTTTCAAACCATTAGAAAGTGCAACTTTGATAAAATAATCAGTAATCATATCAAATAAATCTAATATTACAGATGTAAAGACCTCAATGGCATTTTCAGACTCATCAACCCCATGTGTTTCATTAAACAAGTCACACCATTCTCTAACTAATATTTCGTCTGATTTTATGGCCAATTTACATTTAAAATGAACATTTTTCCCATAATAATGAAACGCAGTATCAGTTAGATGACACTGCAGTTTCTTATTAAGAGTACAGAAAAAGTGGAACACATCATCACTAACATGAAATAGATGTTTTCCTTCACCTTGTCTCATTTTTATTTCATTCAGACTATCTGGTTCTTCCGAGGTTGATGTTATTTCCTCCTCCGATACCCTCAGTTTAGATAACAGCTGTTGTTTTTTGAAGGCTAACTGTCTGTCCAACTTTGAATTTTTACCTTTTTTTGTCAACTTATTTAAGACAGTAGATTTTAATTGTTTAACAGAGTGAAATATGCAAGCACCCGCAATATATCTAAGTTTTGATGATCCAGCTACAGAAGATACTTTGTCATCTAAATTATCAACACACAATTCTTCCCTCTTATCATTTACTATTTTCTTAGCCTTTAGTTCAATTTCCTGCTGAAAGGTCCATCTGAATAATTTAGTTGAGACTCTGTTTGATTCCAATCCAGTATTGCCGATAGTATTATTATAAATCTCTTTGTATATATCACTAATTAAGTACACATTCATATTCTTAAATACAGTAGCGAAGTCAGAAGATGATTTTGGATGGTTTTTTAAAAGTTCCTGCACTTTAGAGTAATGGTGATTTAAAAGAGTATTAAGTTTTGGCTCATTTGCTTTCAAAATTTCTATGTCTGAATCATTGTAATTTTCAAAAAAGGTTTTAATCAAAAATGGACAAATCAGGTCTGCGGGTGGATGCCTTTGCTGCTCATTTAACGCACCATCTTGATTAACATCAACGTCCCAATCCTCATCAAAACTGAAATAATTTTCATCCAGATCATTATCAAAATTCATAATTTCATTATCCATACCATCTTCGAAAGCAACTACATTTTCATTAATACCAATTTCATATAAAGATTTGCAGCACTCCAAATTTTGCATTGGTCTCAAACTTTCATGATAATAGAAGTCATATACCTCTGAACGATGCTTTAATTTAGCAGCCTTAGAATTATAGTTTATGATACGCAAACCATCAATTGTCATTGCCCGACCAACAGCCACACCCATTTGCCCAGGTGAGAAAAATGAATAACAGTCAACTTCTAAAAATTGTAAGCTCTGACCTTGAGCTCTATGCACTGTCATTGCATATGCTAGGCGCAACGGAAATTGTAAACGTGAGGCCAACATTTTTTTACAAGAAGGATCATATACCTCAAATATGCATCTTTCAATATCCACAAGTCTCCCATCAAAAACAACAACAACTTTATCCTCAGATATAGAATGTATTTTGCCTATGCATCCATTATATAAACCAAAGGTTAAATTTCTAATCAGCATTACAGGAGCTGAAACTTTTAAAGTTAGTATCTTCTGTGCAGCACAATCACGTAGCAATGCTGTTTTACCAGAATCCACAGATTTCAAATATGTAGGTTCACCTGGAATGTTGTCATCAAGTTTTTCAATGTTCATGTACTCTGCATCAAAGTTTGTTCCAAACAGATACTTCACATCCGGGACTTCTGCAAAAATATAACACTTTGTTAGAATACAATTATAGGCCTTTCACTACAAACTACTGAGACGAGAGTTTGAAAGACCATATTTTGTACTCAATAAGACAAGAATTAACATTATCTTGACAGTAACTTAACTGTACCTGATTTTTGTCTTAAACTTTACTTAAAAATCTGATTGAGTAATGGTTATCCAGGTACGTAAAAATAAGGAGATGTGGTATGATTGCCAACTAGACAACTCTCCATCAAAGTTCAAATACGGCCTTCAACTATGAAAAAATTGCATACCGTGTACTCTGAACATTGATAAAATCTACAGCATTCCCGATTATATATTGATCTTACACAATACCAGGTTTGTTTGGTAGTTTGGTTTATTGCTGTCAAATTTTATGTATTTCATTAATTGGTAAAACACTATAAATTTTTTAAATCAACCAGGATTTTTATAAAACTGTACAGCTTTCTGAATGTTTTTTAAAGTGTAGGTAACTTTTGTCTTATTTAACTTGTAGCTGTATACAGTGTTACATGGTCCTAGATTGTAAAATTTCGAGATATGAATGATACGATAAACTGTAAATTGTAGCCATGGTGTAGTAACTCACCATTTTCAAGTCCATCCTGCATAGCTGGTAAAGGTCTGTCTAAGCCTTTTAAAAAAGCTTCTGTCTCTGCAGAGGGTTCACCATCACACAGCTGATTTACAGCCTCTACCAACTGTTTTTCATTTTGTCGAACTACCTGAAAATATCATTTAATGATTTATTCCTAAAGCCATACTAACATAATCATATAAAAATTTTCACCTCAACCATTTCCTCATTTAAATAAGACTTAAAATGTCTGTTTCTCATATACATGATATATTATCTTATTTAAGACAATGGGGGATAACTCTAAAAAAATTATCTAATATTTGATGGTGCTGTTTCTTAAACATTTTCTGACTTCATAAATATTTATACAACATAAGCATTTTTGTACGTTTGTATTTATGAATTGCATTTGCATTTTCTTTTTTATACATTTATAAAGATTTCCCATCTCTGATGAATGTGTTATTTGTTGATGTTTATTCAGCATGATTTAGTGTAAAAACAGATTTATTTTTCTTCATAAGATTAATGTCACCCGCTCAGCAATGTGATGGAGTAAATTAACACTCTCGTTAGGTTTAGCCAATCAAAATATTGCATTTTAATGTGAAGTATAATAAAAGCAAATATTTATCTGATTATTTATGTTCATGATTTTCTGAAGAGTACTTACAATTTTGAAGTTAAAATGATGAGGAAATGTCTTTAGGAATACATCACTAGTGAAGCAGTATTCACCCGTATCATTGTAGCGGTAGTTTGGAACAGGTGGCAGCTGCTTAAAATCACCACTGGCGATTACCTGAAAAATAAAAATTTTGTTAGATTATAATCATTATTCAGCAATTTAATTTAAGTTTGGCTGTAACATCATTTATTACAGGTCAAGATATTTTTAATACAAATTAACAATATTTGGAACTATTACTTTTACTGTTTTGCAATAACTACTAGTATTTTAGTAAAGGAGGTTAACTTAACCATGGATTTAAAACCTTTTTAAATCTTTATGGTTGCTTTCATGCAACAACAAGATCTTTGAAGAAATGTTATCGGATGAAAGCAATGTTATTCTAATAAAATAAAAAGGGAAATGTTATGACATAAAGTACCATAACTTGAATAATATCCCTAGAAAGCAAATAAAATTTAAAAATGTAAGTGTACACTACAAAATTTCAGTTCTTTACTATTTTAACTTTTGTAAGTTTGTGTTCACAAAAAATTGTAGATGAAGAAATGAACAAAGTGAAACTATAAGGATCCCACATGCTAGATGCAGGGCCCAAACAAATTTAAATTCATTTATACCTGAAGACCACCAAAGTAGAGTTTCTTGTCCTTTACAAGGCGACAAAGTAGCTCAACCTTTTCAAACATCACTTTTGAAAGCATGCCAATTTCATCAATAAACAACGTTTGTGTCTCCTGGATCCTTTTTCTGGCCTCCGCAAATTGCTCGTCAAACAAAAATGTTTCCTGTAACTCATCCATTGTCATTCTTCCATCCTTGATGCCAGACCAGTGGTGAAGTGTAGTTGCCCCAAAACCAAGTTCACAACTTGCAACACCTGTTGTTGATGTTATGGCCACTGACTTCTGCTTTTTTAAAGCTTGTATGATCTTCCTGAAATAAATATGTTAACAATTAAAACTTTATTAAACCAGAACTAACTGAGTTACATTTCCTGTTTCAATCCATGATTTAAAGAAAATACATAAATTAGGCTGTTAGTTTTCTCGTTTGAATTGTTTTACATTGTCATTTCCGGGCCTTGAACGGTGGCGGATCCAGAACTTTTCTTAAGGGGCCTATATAATCAACCAAATTTTTCCCACGAAAGGGGGGGCCCAGCCCCCCCCCCCCTTGAATTCGCCTATGTTGAATAGCTGACTATGTGGTATGGGCTTTGCTCATTGTTGAAGGCCATACGGTGACCTATAGTTGTTAATTTCTAGGTCATTTAGCTCTCTTGTGGAGAGTTGTCTCATTAGCAATCATACCACATCTACTTTTTTTATATTTAAGTTAATTTTTAAATTATTGAGATTAATCCGCACAAACTAATTAAGCCTCTTGTCATTAATTTTATAGTAAAAAAAACACTTATCTTATGCGCTTTAGTCAATGTAAACTTAATATTTATTGAATCATAATATATTGCTTTTATTTTGTTGTTTGTGTTTTATGTTGTATTTTTGGGGGGTTAAAAAAAGCCTTATTATATGTCATGTATTACTAAAACTCCTTTTTAAACTTGTTCTTTATGCTATTTTCAGGCTTGCAATTAACTACAAGGAAAGTGAGACGGCTGAGGAAAAACTGGATGACATTCATTCCAAATGTTCAGTTCAATTTTGTAAAGAAATCATTGTGCCATCCAAAGATGTATTTTCGAAAGTTATTATAGCAGTATTCCCTAACATTAAAAGGAAGATTCGATACAAAGGAAAATCCAAATATATTGTTTATAACCTAACGGCAAAAGTATGCGACTCTGCACTTACAGAAACTTCAGATAACTTCACAATTCGTGTTCCTGAATATTGCATATTAAAACATTATGAAGGTAATACAGAAATTAAATTCCAGACTGAATTTTTAATAAATGGAGAAGATGTTTCACATGCAATATGCTTTATCTCAGATGGATATTGTCAGTTACAAGTATTAAATCATGAAGTGACATTATTATTTGACGTTGCATGTAATCAAAATAACATTGATGGTTTGCTGCATGTTTTCAGCACTTTGAAAATTTGCAAAGGGACTTCGTCAAAAGAACAAAATGATGGCAAAACTAAGGAAAACAAAATGGAAACAGAAATATGGGAAAGTGTTTTGGAAAAAGAAATGCACGATGTCAGATATAGATCTAAATCATGTCGCAAAATATTATCAATATTAGTTTCTTCAGATGTTTGTTCACCATGTTCATCTATACAAAGAATGAGAAAAAAAAGGAAGCTGGATGTAAGCAAAAAAGCAACGTTTGTGCCCTTAAGCTTGAAACAAAATGTCAACCTGCTTAACATTGATGTAGAAACATGTAAAATTTCAAATGAACCTAAAACTATAAAGAAAGATAGTTCATCAAAAGAAAAGAAAAATACAAAGGAGGATAGTTCAAATGATTCTAAAGAAAATGAAAATAATGAGAATGAATTTGTTGATCTTACAGAGCAAGAGCATATAGACATGGAGAAAATATTAGATATTATTTGTAGTAAAGGGGTTCCAGAAGAATTTCGAATTTTATTAAAATCTCAGCTGGCAAATGCAAAATCAGGGCTTGAAAAAAGGCAAAGAAGGTGGGACCCAAAAGTCATTAGTATATGTCTATCCTTATATTGTAGATCCCCACAGGCTTACCAGGATTTAAGTAAATGCGGAATGTTGATATTGCCTTCGAAAAGACTTTTGCAGTACTACAAAAACTCGCTGCCCCAGGCTCCCGGCATCATTGAAAGGAACTTCCAATGGATGGCAAATGAGGCTACCAAAAACAAAGTACATTCATATGGCAAGCAAGGGGGGTTGTTAATAGACGAAATGTCAGTACAAGATGACTTGCAAGTCGTAAAGAAGGGAAATATTTGGTCGATCGTCGGAAATGTTGATATGGGAGACCTGAACAATGATATTGATATTGTTATCAGCAAAAAACCGAAAGTGAAAATGGCCACACATTGCCTTCAATACATTTTCCATGGTTTTACAGGATTTCGTTGGCCTGTTGCCTATTACGGCAGCGAAACTGCCTGTGCCTACCAAATATACAACACTTTTTGGGATGTTGTCTCAAAGCTGAAGCAGTATGGATTTACAGTAGATTATGTCAATATGGATGGAGCAACTACTAATAGACTATTTATGAACATGTTATCATCTGGTAATCTAAGGGATGAAAAATATATTATCTCTGATATCTACCAGTATGACCATGAAATATGCCTTATTCAAGACATTAAACATGTTCTGAAAAAAATCAGAAATAGTATATTAGCTAGTCGCTTCGAGAACAAATCCAAACCAGGTCGTTTTGTAATTTTAAATTCTAAACCAATTGTGTGGAACCACTGGGAAAAAGCCTATGAATATAACGTGCAAGATGGCTTTCCGATACATAAAAACTTAACACAAGAACACATTGTCGTTACCCCGGTGTCAAAAATGAGGAACCATTTAGCATCTGATGTTCTTAGTAACGAAATGTTGTACTTAATGAAATGCTATCAAAGTACCCTTGACCATCCTGCAGAACTTGCATCCACTATTGACTTTTTAGAGAACACATCAATTCTAGTCGATATTTTTCTTGATAAGCGGCCAATAAGTAATCTTCAAGACAATAGACTGAAAAAATTAAAGGAAGTTCTATCCTTTTTTAACGATTGGGAACGTGCAATTGAAGAATGTCAAATTTACAGTTCATCAAAAAATCTCATAACTTTTGAAACTAGAGAAGACTTGAACTCCAGCATTCAAGGTTTCATGTCATTGTGTGAGAAGTTTGTTTCCCATGGTAATAGCATCAATCCAGGATATATCAACTCCGATATTATAGAAAATAATTTTTGTCAGCTAAGAGGAATCCGTAATGGATTGAACACTAATCCAACTCTTGCGCAGATTGGTCCCTCACAAACTGCAGTGTGTCTTGGACAGACAACACTTTCTTCCAAATGCAACTCAGGAGGGTCTGCCTCATACTTTAAGGCAACAACACCTTGTGCTTTAAATCCATCACAAAATAAGAAAAGAAAATTAACTAAACCTATTCATTCTTTGAGATTATGAAAAAACATTTTGGCAAGGTGTAATTATCTAGATTTGTAAGATTATTTGTATTCTAAAGCTATATAACATATACAAGTTAACTTTTTTTAATCTAGTCTGTTTTCACAGTTTTATTAAACAAGTATTTTTTTATTTATGTACTGTTGTTTTCTTAAAATAGAATTTCATAAGCATATCCAAACCTTCAAAAGTTTTTTTTGTACTAAAAATATAAAGATAGTGTTGACAAATGTTGGTTTGAATTTTAAAAGTGCTGTCTTTGTTTTATATTTTGCATATTGCTCATTTCCAGTGTTTTATTAAATTTAATAGTTATAAAAAGTCTTCAGAATATAATAACCTTTAATAAATCGTGATTATAATAAAGAAACATTGATATTTCTAGTTTTGAAATTGCTTCGTTAACAATTCTTCAAAATATAATAACCTTTATGATTATAGTAAAGAAACACTGATATTTCTAGTTTTAAAATTGCTTCGTTAACAATTGACAAGAGCAAAATTGATATCATTCATTGGCATGTGAAGCTAATCAAGGATCTTTTCTTAAAATGACAGTAAATTATATTGCTAATCAATAAATTATCTCCCCTTTCTAACAGTTTTGGATTGAAGTCGGATCCCTTTTTACATTTTTACCCTTAAGTCAATAGAAATATGGGAGTCTACAATATCTGCTTATTTTTCTAATTTTGAAATTGCTTTGTTAAAAACAATTGACAAGAGCAAAATTGATATCTTTCATTGGCATGTGAAGCTAATCAAGGATCTTTTCTTAAAATGACAGTAAATTATATTGCTAATCAATAAGTTTTATTCCCTTTCTGGAAGTTTTGCATTGAAGTCGGATCCCTTTTTATATTTTTACTCTGAAGTCAAAACAAATATGGAAGACTACATTATCTGCTTAATAATTTTTCTAATTTTGAAATTGCTTTGTTAAAAACAATTGACAAGAGCAAAATTGATATCTTTTATTGGCATGTGAAGCTAATCAGGGATCTTTTCTTAAAATGACAGTAAATTATTTTGTTAATCAATAAATTATCTCTGCTTTCTAACAGTTTTGCATTAAAGTCAGATCACTTTTTACATATTTACTCTAAAGTCAATACAAATATATGGGAGAATACATTTTCTGCATATTTTTTAATTGCACCACAAAAAAAAATCATTTCATAAAACCTTTTTGATTTTCATTTCATACATGTACCTGAAGTACATCTTGGTTCTTGGTGTATAATAGAAATACAGGTTAGCAATTGTACACTGTAAGACTTGTGTTTGAAATATTTTTGTTATAAAATATTGCTGTATATATTGATCTCATATTTGTCTCTCAATTAATATATAAAACAGAATATCATCTTTACAATAAAAATATCCAGCATTGAAACATGTAATAGAGGACAGCCTTTGGTATTATTTAAAGAAGAACAAATAATTTACTTAAAATAACTTTTTATTTAAATAGTGTGCTCTTAAAGTTTGACTGTCATTTTGAAAGTAGTTAATATAAGTCAGTTTACAAACTTATTTCTATAGTAGTTTTATATTTAAAAGCATTGATCAGAATCTATATCCACAGTCACAATCACTTGAATTTTAGTGATATATGTATGAAAAAAAAAATCAAGCGACTGTGCTATATCAGTATATAGATCATGTATATTAAACAGGTATAATTTTACAAGCTTTTTAACATATTTCTTTTAATGTGAAAATTGTTAGTTGATCATAGTTTTAAAATATTGTCATGGTTGTTTTTTTGATGTTACATGATTTTAATTATTTCTGAAATACATTAAAATCATATGAAATTGTTATTTTTGTGTTTATTGTGTTCTGTGTGCCTGCAAAACATTTTGCCCCAGCCCAGCTTTCTGGTAAATATAGAACAGCAACACCCCCCCTTTTTTTAGTATTGTTAATTTTAAGAGGAAATACTACTTTTTATGTAAGAAATGTTATTACTTGAGTGCATAAGTTTTCCCAGTTCCACACTGGCCGGTCAATAAAATAGTGTGGCCTTCTTGTGAGTAGCTTAAAGCTTCTAATTGCTCAGGTGTCATCATTATGCTGTTTGTCACAGGCAAAGTTGATCCGGAAAATTTTACCGTCTTTCGACTAAAATTAGAAAGTTTTCATTCAGTGCGGACTAGCTCCACCATGGCGACTGTAACAAAGTCGGATGCTGAATGAAAGAAATAAAATGGCCCATACGTCCATGAAATTGATAGATTGAAGGTACTTACCCCTCCGATGAATAGAAAAACTAGTCTTGTGTAGAAAATGGTCCACGAAGCGTATCACTTGGCGTCCGTTGATGTCATACAACGATTGTTTACATTTTAGCGCAAAAACGCATTTCATAACTTCCCCTATATTATACATATAACAGTATTTTTTTTATTTTTTTTTCATACATATATCACTAAAATTCAAGCGACTGTGTAGGCACAGAATAAAGTGACTAGGTTATACATGTCTGAAAACGCTCAACATCCTTCAACACTAAACAGTGGTGTTTTTGTTGTTGATGTTTTTTTTTCTTTTTTTCTATTACTCATGTATAAAAAGATTAAGAAACAAAGTAAAATTACAATCTGGTCAAAACTATTACCGTTAAAAAAAACCTGTTTCCTTAAAGTTTATTCATCATCAAACTATTTTGAAAGATCTCAACCCTTCCCTTAAAACAAAATCGCAACGGAAAAAAATACTTATGAAACACCAGTAATAATCATTGCTGAATATCATTGATTAACAAAATAAAGACTACAGCAAAGAGGAGGCAAAGTGACTACTTGGTGTTACCGACAACTGACTGACTCAGAAGACCACTTTTTTTTTAATCCAGATATCATATTTTGTGTTTTGTTTAGAGGTTTGGGACTGTGGAGGATCATTACTGTTCTTGTTTATATCCCCTTTTTTAAATGATCGACAGTTTGCTCACAATACATCAATTTCTACAATAATAATACGAGACTTGTTTTAAGACATTATACAGGCTGTCCTACCAGTAAATGGACTCACTTTTGTGATGAAGATCAACAAATTGGTAACGAAACAATTCATTCAAATTATCAACCTTGGCATCGAAAATGAAATGACAATGATAATACTAAGGTGAATCTGTTAACAAAGAAAAAATGCCGGCCATCAAAAAAATTATTTATCTCATAAAAATAAGAAACCATCTACTTATGAGACAGCGAACTAAATAGCTCCTTTATCAATATAATCATCTATATTTATTGATTCAGAAAAGATGGGAGCTTCAGTAATGATATTGTAAAGAACATATAAAGCCACATATGTCTTGTGGATCCATATGAAATTTCGATGTGCGAACTACTTGTTGACATATGTCGTAATGTTGATGTTCTGGTCATCTTCATGGGGTAATCGTTTATTTTGATTCACACAGTCTTGTATCGTACTGTTTAAGTGAGTTTTACGCAATTACGTTGCATTATAAAAAGTCAAACTATATTGGATTTTCAGAATACAATGCAAGAGGAACGAAAGATACCTGACTCATAAATCGAATATAAACTGACAACGCCATGGCTAAAAATGAAAAAGACTAACAGACAAACACTAGTACACCTAACACAACATAGAAAACTAATGAATAAGCAACACGAACCCCACCAAAAACAAGGGACGATTTCAGGTGCTCCATAAGGGTAAGCAGATCCTGCTCCACATGTGGCACCAGTCGTGTTGCTTATGTGATTACAAATCGGGTAAATAGTCTAATTCGGTAGGTCACATTCATGAAAGGGAAGGGGATTGTAGTTACGACGTAAGGAACATATCCGATATCATTTGTGAAACGGTTATTCCATAACGGTCAACCAACTCGTGATGGCGTCCGTAAAATTTACGAAGGGATTATTTCAATTTCACCATTTGGGACTCTTTATTTAATAGCTTCCTTGTGAGCAACAACCCTCTATCAAGAAAATCATGATAGAAAATGCAAGCACGGGAATATCATATCAATTGGGAGATATATACACCGTATGCAGGTGCTGCTTGAATGTTGCTACTTAGAAATTGAAAGTTCACAATTGGAAAGCTGAAATCATCTCTTTTGTTCTCAATGACCCTCATTGTCAATTTCTAGATGTAAGTCAAGATATGAGGCCGACTTAACTGTATCTGTTGTATCCTTTATCTCTAGTTCTATGGGATAGATACGTTCGACATAGTCACCAAATTTTGAATTATATAGTGAAAGAACATCATCTATATAGCGCAAAGTAGAGTTAAAGGATATTGCTAACTTCTTATCTTTCTTCCTAAGAAGTTCCTGTATGAAGTCAGCCTCATAATAATAAAGAAACAAGTCGGCAAGAAGAGGGGCACAATGCATGCCCATTGGAATGCCGATAGTCTGTTGAAAAACACGTCCTCCGAACGTAAAACAATTGAAGAACAAAATAGAACATCTTACGTTTTGAAATCATTCGATAGGTAATGTTGCCTGCGATATGCTATATTTTGTATATAGATTTCAGCCAAAATCTAAGTACTACGTCTAAAAAGACGATAATTTACCACCGGGTGTATAGAGGTCACTTTGAATAACAATACCACAACATTTTCTTATATTTTGACTAAATTAGGGCAAGGTTTTGTCACTTTTCAATACCTTTATCCCTGTGATAAGTGGGGGGTTTTTTGTAATGAATATATTGCATTCAATGAAATATGAAATATATCTGTAAACAACTTAAGGATGTACACATCTGAGGAGCCATACATTTCTAGAATTAAACTTTTTTTCTTAACTTGATTTTTGGGTTTATAAGACTGTAAAAAAATAATTGGTGAAGAAAAAATCATATGATGGTGCACTTCTTGTTTTGCTACGACCCTTTGAAAATGCCCAATTTTGATGATTTCCCATTTTTCATAATTTTTTACCTATCTTTGGGATATTATCGTGAAAAAAATCACAGTTCCACAATTAAACTTTTATTCATACTTTCAATAAAGATGAGGTGGACTAATCTGAATAAATCTAAGTTAAAAAACTATAGGTGGTTGTTAATATAAGAAAGTTTTATCATATTTTGACGCCTTTTTAGTGTCAAATTTACCATGTTACCAATTTTTCTCAGTTTTTAGAACAAAATGCATATTATTTCATCTTTTTTGTTATAAATGATTCAAAAAAATACATATCTAAGAAATTTGAAAAGACGTAAATGATATGGGATGTAATGATTTTTGTAAAATAATTTTTTGTACCCCTCACCCATTTTCTCAAAATTTTGGCAAAAAAAACTGACTTGATTGGTCGTAAAATTTGAAAACTGGATCACTCAAAAACTATTAAAAAAAAGACATTGTAAATACACAATGTTTTCACCGAATTTTGTTTGATTATTATATTTAAAAAAATCATTGATATTTTGCACTTGTATCGCATGAAATAATTCCAGAACGAGATTTCAACGAGACTGAAACGTCAGAAGAATACATCCTTAAGAGGAGACAACAGAAAAGCGCATCAAGGGAATGGGACAAAGAGGAAGAAAAATTCATTCAGTTCTATAAGGCAAATGGACTTCGTACAATTTGTAAACCACAACTTTGTGAGGAATAAAATATACTGATTGGTATATTTTTAAAATATGATTCAATTAAAGCTTTTAGCTGATCCTTCAATTATAATTAACTGATTGGTTGTTGCTTGCTTAATGGACAATTATGACCACGTGTGGTAGTTCAGTTGACGAATTGTCAGACCTGAATTTTCAACGACATTGAAGTTAAATGTCAAGATTCGACATCAAAGTATAACATTTTTAATAACCCTTTCCAGTGAAAAACATACATAATATAAAAAATTAGCATGAACAAAAACTATTTCTTGCATTTTCAATCATTTAATCAACTATAATGTACAATTTGTATTATTATAGTTTTAAAACTGTTAATCTGTTCAAACTTCTACTGCGATACAACTTATTGGCATTAGCTGTGTTCGTAACAGATACCCAAACTTTATCTGAAACAGCAAGCCTGCAAACATCCTGCACCTGTATTGGGATTTTATTACCTGAGGTTAGAATTGTCTGTATGCATTTCTCCCTTGGTTCTTCCATTTGGCGATTATAACGTATACACACTAATGATTGTTGTAAATTATTTCTAGGGATATCTAAATCTGTATGTAGAATTAATGATAACATAATAACGTAAATTCCATTTTTTTGAACGGTCAGTTCATGATGATCCTTTGAATATATAAGGTCATTCTTCATTGATATCCAGGATAAATTGGTTGATCCATGGTAAGTAGTGTCTAATCTAAAATCTACAAAATCGGATTCTTCGGTATCATTGACAGTCGTTAATAATCTTCTCGCCGATTCATTAAAAACCCAAATCAAAGTGGCTACTAAAGCTGTAGATATCAGAACTAAAATAATAGAAGTATGATATTTCCCTTTTAAACAACAATTCGTAGTTTTTGAAGTTTCACTTTTCTGTTTTTCAAAATGGGTTTCTTCTGCTAAACTATTTCTGACAGTCAATTCTACTGTTTCCATATAAACTGGACAGTCATAGTTATTTCTCTCACTACTCACAGAATTTGACGATCCCTTTGTTTCTGCAATAATCTCAAACTTTTGTTGATCGTCAATCATTTTCTCAAATTGTTGTTGTTCATCTGTCATTGGTGCCATTAGATATACTTTTTTCAAGTTTAACGTTCCTTGTGATTTGTTTGTTGGAAAAGACTTGTCTGATAAAATTCTTTATTTCTCTCTATATAAACTATACAACTTTAAGCTACAATGCGCTGGAGTATGTTACTCTTATTTCACATATAAAAATAGGATGTAGTATCGAATGGGTTATAAATTATGCAGACTCAATATATTTTAAAACTCCCCTAGATGTTAGATTTAATTCATCTAAATATGATCGGAACAGGTAAACACGTTAATTTATCAATTAAGTATTCATTACGTTTTAGCGTAATAGAGTCTGTTGTCTGAGTGGGTCTAATACTCACGTCATCTGAGCTGTCCACTGACCACACGTACATATATGGGCATACGGTTCTAACAAATGTTTAGGCGTTTTGAAAGTGGCTAAAAGAATTAAAATGATAATATTCATTAAACGAAAAGTTAAATCCAGCTGCGAAATATATTTCGACTTAGATCACCGTTGCCAATCCTCAAACATCACTATCGCTAATCCTAGAGGTTTGTAGTGGGATATAGGTATTGAGTGGTCAAAGGGGTCAAGAAACAGTTTAGTGTTACATGCCAATCCTTTTTCTGTCTTATCATATTTATTATCTGTATTGTTAATGGTAAACGTTAAATGAGAGTTTATGTTTTAATAACAGTCTTTAGAAGTAGGTATAGTTTCTTCTGAAAAAAAAGATAGGAAATCACATGTAAACTAATTTTTTTTAAATAACCATGGAAGTGTGATAAGCTTTGACTTGGTGAGTGTTCTGACATATTGTTACAAGCAAACCGAATTGCAATTATACTTGCCAAATAATACAGACCCGAAACAAACGTACCTGATGCCTGATATTTATATGATGAAGACATAATCTTTCAATCAGTTTAATTGAGGTTTGGAGATGGCATGTCAGTTAACTGCTAGTAGTCTGTTGTTATTTATGTATTACTGTCATTTTGTTTATTTTCTTTTGTTACATCTTCTGACATCGGACTCGGACTTTTTTTGAACTTAATTTAATGTGCCTATTGTTATGCGTTTACTTTTCTACATTAGCTAGAGGCATAGGGGGAGGGTTGAGATCTCATAAACATGTTTAACCCGGTCGCATTTTTGCGCCTGTCCCAAGTCAGGAGCCTCTGGCCTTTATTAGTTTTGTATTTAATTTTTTATTAGTTTCTTGTTTATAATTTGAAGTTTAGTATGACGTCCATTATCACTGAACTCGTATATATATTTGTTTAGGGGCCAGCTGAAGGACGCCTCCGGGTGCGGGAATTTATCGCTGCATTGAAGATCTATTGGTGACCTTCTGCTGTTGTCTGTTCTATGGTCGGGTTGTTGTCTCTTTGACACATTTCCCATTTCCATTTTCAATTTTATGTAGTGTTGTACACGTGGTGAATTGACAATAAATTCATTGCGCCTGTGGAGCTGTGTTAAGTGTATGTACCGAGACATGTCAACAGGAATGGATGTTACCAAATATTGACTAAACAATAAAGGTTAAAAATATACAAATGAAAAGAACACTATAAAATGTAATCACATAATGACTCGTCTTCCATTCTCAAAAATTAGAATTGGCAATATTAGTTATTATGACCACAGCTGTATTGTTCTGGGGACAAAGAAGTGTTTTGTTCTAAATTTTCCTTCAGAAAGTATTTCATGATGTATTAAAACCATTTTTACCCAAATTAAAATTATAAAGTTGGGGTTTTTGTACTTGATAGAAAACAATATCAGTTTTGCAAGTGGTTTTTATATTGAATCTAATAGTTGCATTAAGAAAAAAACATCAATAATGTATATGCCGCCAGTCGTCAAAATTACATACTTTGTGATCGATTATTTATAAAAACGTAGATATTCTAACTTATCAATGGAGATGCCGTTAATTTTTACTATATATAACATAGTAAATTAGTAAATTGATCTACTGATTAATAATACATTCTGAAAAATAGAGGCTCTAAAGAGCCTGTGTCGCTCACCTTGGTCTATGTGCATATTAAACAAAGGACACAGATGGATTCATGACAAAATTGTGTTTTGGTGATGGTGATGTGTTCGTAGATATTGGCCCACCCCTGTGACGCCATATTACTTTACTGAACACTCTTGCTGTTAACAATATATCTATCTATAATGCACTTTGCCTAGTGGTTACAGAGAAAAACATTTTGTAAAAATTTACCAAAATGTATGAAAATTGTTACATTTTACCCCTATGTTCTACTTTTAGCATGGCAGTCATGGTAGTTGGCAGGCCGGGTCATTTGACACATTTGTTAAACTTGATACCCCAATGATGATTTTGGCAAAGTTTGGTTAAATTGGGCCCGGTAGTTTCAGAGGAGAAGATTTTTGTAAAAGATTACAAAAATTTAAGAAAAAATGGTAAAATTGACTATAAAGGGCAATAACTCCTTAAGGGGTCAATTGAACATTTTGCTCATATGACTTATTAGTAGGTCTTACTTTGCTGTACCTTATTGCTGTTTGCAATTAATCTCTATCTATAATAAAATTGGAGATAATAACCAAAAAACAGCAAAGTTTCATTAAAATTACCAATTCAGGGGCAGCAACCCAACAACTGGTTGTCTGATTCATCCAAAAATTTCAGGGCAGATACATCTTGACTTGATAAACAATTTTACCCTGTCAGATTTGCTCTCAATGCTTTGGTTTTTGAGTTATAAGCCAAAATCTACATTTTACCCCTATGTTCTATTTTTAGCCATGGCAGCCATCTTGGTTGGCTGGCCGGGTCACCGGACACATTTTTTTAACTATATACCCCTATGATGATTGCAGCCAAGTTTGGTTAAATTTGGCCCAGTAGTTTCAGAGGAGAAGAATTTTGTAAAAGTTAACAGACAATGCCGGACGATGGACGACGGACGACGGACGCCAAGTGATGAGAAAAGCTCACTTAGCCCTTCGGGCCAGGTGAGCTAAAAAAGCACAGTAACACGACAGTTTCTGCTAGAAAAATCATCCACATACTTTAAAAGAGTAATATGGAATCAAAACATGGTAGTTTGACTTGCCATTGCAGAAAATAGATAAGACAGTGTATTTACAAAATTTGTTTGGCTATTAAACTGTGAATGACGACATACTTCGTTTTATTACGACTGCATTATTCTATCTTTAAGAATAAAAGTTACCAGCGACAACCGCTTGAATATAGGGTTTTTGTTTGTTATAGGCACAGACGAAAGTGACGAGGTTTGCTATGTCTGTAAACGCTCAACATCCTCTAACACTGGACAGTGGTGTTTTTGTTTTTGATGTTTTTCCCCTTTTTTCTTACCACTTATGTATAAAAGGAAAGAAGGAGAAAAGTAAAACTACAATCCGGTCAAAAATAACAACTGTTAAAAAACTATATGTTAACCCATGTTCATCCTCAAACTATTTTGAAAAATCTCAAATCTCAATAAATTCTATATGGCAAAAAACAAGTAAATTAAGTACTAGGTGTAGCCACCACCTTACTGATAGAATAATTCAGTGGACCAATTTTTTTTTTTTTTAGTTTTTGGACTAAATTTGGATCAAATTACTCTTTTTAAGGACTCTTTATAAAACAAGATGATCGATAGTTTGCTTACTGTACATCAATTTTAACGATAATACTACAGACATTATAGGGCTGTCCTGTGGATAACGGACAGTAAATGGATCTTACCATAAGACTCACTTTTGTCATGAAAGTCAACAAATTGGTTATGTAACAATTTATTCGAATTATCAACCTCTGAATCGAAAATGAAAAGACAATAAATTAACACAAAGATGATTATGTTAATAGAAGACAAATTTGCTGGCCATAAAAAAAATTACTTATCTCATAAAAGTACGAAAAACATATCTTTATGAGACAGGGGTAATTTACAATGAAAAATAAAAAAAATCTTTCCGTTCTAAAAGCCAATGGACTTCGTACAAATTGTAAACCACAACTTTGTGATGATTTGAAATATACTGATTAGTATATTTCTAAAATTTGTTTCAGTCAAAGCTTTTACCTGATCTTTCAATTAGGAGAGAAGTGAATCAATCGGCTTTATCTAAGAACTGAATTTCAACGACAATGAAGTTAAACTTTCGAGAGTCTACTTATCGACATCAATTAACAAAATTTGTAACAACCCTTTGTTATGAAATACATACATAATTTTTAAAAATTAGCATGAACAAAAATAATTTCTTGCATTTTCAATCATTTAATCAACTATTATGTACAATTTGTATTATTATAGTTTAAAGATTGTTAATCTGTTCAAACTTCTACTGCGATACAACTTATTGGCATTAACTGCGTTCGTAACAGATACCCAAACTTTATCTGAAACAGCAAGCCTGCAAACATCCTGCACCTGTATTGGGATTTTATTACCTGAGGTTAGAATTGTCTTTATGCATTTCTCCCTTGGTTCTTCCATTTGACGATTATAATGTATACACACTAATGATTGTTGTAAATTATTTGTAGGGATATCTGAATCTGTATGTAAAATTAATGATAACATAATAACGTAAATTCCATTTTTTTGAACGGTCAGTTCATGATGATCCTTTGAATAATCTTCAGTTATTGGTTGTTTGCCTGTGAGAGAGCTTTCACATGTTTATGTATGGAGAGTTGTCTCATCGGCACTCACACCACATCTTCCTATATCTATATAAGGTCATTCTTCATTGATATCCAGGATAAATTGGTAGATCCATGGTATGTAGTGTCTAATCTAAAATCTACAAAATCGGATTCTTCGGTATCGTTGACAGTCGTTAATAATCTTCTCGCCGATTCATTAAAAAACCAAATCAAAGTTGATATTAAAGCTGTAGATATCAGAACTAAAATAATAGAAGTATGATATTTCCATTTCAAACAACAATTCGTAGTTTTTGAAGTTTCAGTTTTCTGTTTTTCAAAATGGGTTTCTTCTGCTAAATTATTTCTGACAGTCAATTCTACTGTTTCCATACAAACTTGGCAGTCAAAGTTATTTCTCTCACTACTCACAGAATTTGACGATCCCTTTGTTTCTACTATAATCTCAAACTTTTGTTGTTCATCAATCATTTTCTCAAATTGTCGTTGTTCATCTGTCATTGGTGCCATTATATATACTTTTTTCAAGTTTAATGTATCTTGCGTTTTGCTTGTTGAAAAAGACTTGTATGATAAAGATCTTCATTTCTCTCTATATAAACTATACAACTTTAAAGTTGTTTCGCTGTGTGGAGTATGTTACTCTTATTTCACATATAAAAATAGGATGTAGTATCCGATAGGTTATAAATTATGCAGGCTCAATATATTTTGAAACTCCAATAGAGGTTAGATTTAATTCATCTAAATATTCGGAACAGGTAAACCAGTTATTAATCAATTAGATATACATTTTATTTTTAGCGTTATAGAGTCTGATGTCCGAGTCGGTATACTCGCGTCATCTGAGCTGTCCACTGACCAAACTTACATATATGGGCATACGGTTCTACGGTTCTTTAGGCGTTTTGATAGTGGCTAAACAGAATTAAAATGATAATATTCGTTATACAAAAAGTTAAATCCAGCTGCGACAAATTTGAGGAAATAATCAAGTTTATCTGCCAGACCATCAGTTTTTGGATATATCCTTAATCTCAAGTTGACATGACAATATCAATGTATCTGAAAGTGAAATTGTAAAGAACCTTGCAAGATGTTTTATATTTTTGTCTTTCGAAGATTCGGCGTGAACTCTGTTTCATTTAACTACTGAAACAACAACACTAGAATTAATCCAACCATATATATAAGATACCAACTATTTTTTTTATATATATATCAGTCAACCATACTCAATAAATATGTTGTTGATAAAATAAAAAAAAGTCCAGCGTCATATCATATTTCGTGTTTAATGTTGAAAACAGTTTGGTTATTCACAGAGTAAGATTTTGGTGGTCATAAAAAAGAACGTATCTACGAATCCCATTCAAGTAGAAATATATTAAGACAATGCAGTCGACATTCACTTGAGCATTGTTTATAGTAGAATTATGGGTAGAAAGAAAGTATTGATATCAATGATAAAATGTTTAGATAGTGCCTGAAGATTTTTAAACCCTTATAACACTATTACAGTGGGAAGAGTGGTTGTAAACGAGAGACGAGAGATACCAAAGAGCTATTCAAACTCATGAGTCAATGAAAAACTGACAACGCCATGGAATAATACAAACAAAGACTAAAAGAAAAACAACAGTCTACAAAACACACCATAGAAAACCGAGGACGGAGCAGTCCGAACCAATCAAAAATCGGGATTAATCTCATGTGTTCCGGATGGGTTTGATCCTGATCCACATGTGGTACCCGTCACGTTACTTATACAAGTTCGTATTTGGTTTTTTTTTTCACTTTTGAAGAAAAGGGGACGGGATTGTGATAGAGTTTTTAATATTCGAAGGTATTATTTCAACTTAACCACTTAGAATCACTTGTTTTTAATAGTTTCCTCTGTCAGAGAAATCTTAACAGGAAACCTAAGCTTGGAACATTCGTATTAATTCGGAGTTATTTACTCCTTGTGCAGATGCTAGCGAAGTGTTGTTACATAAAAATGGAAAGTTAACAATTGCAAATTTTGAATTATCGTTGTTGTACAGTATTGTTTTAACCCTCTGTCGTTATAAACTTAGTTTCATATTTGTTTCCTGTATGAAGTCTTTTCACATGAATATAGTAAAGTCGGCAACACGAGGGACACAGTTTGATTCTTATGATTATGTTGCATGTTAAAACACTAGTCCTTCAGACGTAATGGTTATCACCAATCAAGAAATCTAGTATTTGTATAATGTCAATTTCCTAATTTGTTGTTCGTATAAGAAAGAGTATTTTATAGCGTTTGATTTATCACTACCTAAAACATGAAATTTACATCTACGTTGATCATTATTTTCTATTAAAAACGTTAGACGCTCGAGTTCTCAGTTTTCTCGACCTATGGAATTTCTGTAGTCATGTAACTCGATATGTAAAACTAAGGTCAAAAACCACTTTTTTCATAAACATTATGCCGATCATTTAAGATAGAAAAGAACCGTTAAGAATGGGATCCAGGATTAGTTTTTGGATCCAGAAACATAATCTTGCAATAGTCTTTTTTTTCATATTGAAGACTATTGCGTTTCCCTCAGTTTTAGTTTGTAACCCGGATTTTTTTTTCTCAATCGATTTATGAATTTCGAACAGCGGTATAGTACTGTTGCCTTTATCTATTGACTTCGGATTATATAATTTTTCGACAGGTTACTTTATCTGTGATTAGACATCTTGGTACTCTGATGTCTAACCACAGATTTTACTATGGACTTTCCGAATCGAATTTTTCTCGGACTTCGTTATCCTTTTATTATTTTATTTTTTAACTTTTCACCATACTTTTGAAAAAGGAGTGATATTACTGACTTGGTACAGTATTTCCTTATTTAGAAAATGGTGGATGAATCCTGTTTTATGCTATCTAAACTAAGAAGGGATATAGTTACGATACTGTTGTCAGGTCATTAAAGATTGCATATTTTGGCGTTCATATTGATTCACTTATAGGGTCTTTGCATCGGAACTAAACACATCAATTCAAAAACCAGTTGTTGGCATGACACGGTTATGTTCTTCTCATATAAGTTATGATGGTATGATACTAAGCCCTTAACGGGAAGGATTGTATCTGATATGCATATGATGAAGACATAATCTTTCAAACAGTTTAATTGAGGTTTGGAGTTGGCATGTCAGTTAACTGCCAGTAGTCTGTTGTTATTTATGTATTATTGTCATTTTGTTTATTTTCTTTGGTTACATCTTCTGACATCAGACTCGGACTTCTCTCGAACTGAATTTTAATGTGCGTATTGTTATGCGTTTACTTTTCTACATTAGCTAGAGGTATAGGGGGGGCAGATCTCATAAACATGTTTAACCCCGCCGCATTTTTGCGCCTGTCCCACGTCAGGAGCCTCTGGCCTTTGTTAGTCTTGTATTATTTTTAATTTTAGATTCTTGTGTACAATTTTGAGTTTAGTATGGCGTTCATTATCACTGAACTGATATATATATTTGTTTAGGGGCCAGCTGAAGGACGCCTCCGGGTGCGGGAATTTCTCGCTGCATTGAAGACCTGTTGGTGATCTTCTGCAGTTGTCTGTTCTATGGTCGGAGTTGTCTCTTTGACACATTCCCCATTTGCATTCTCAAATTTATTATCATTTGTTTGACCGTCGTACAAAAATCAATGATATTGACTCTAATGTATGAACAAAACAAAAATAATAGGGACAAACATGTCAAAAATTGAGTTACAGCAGTCAACAGTGTTATTATCTTAGTCACTATAAAACAAACAATGAAAAACAATAAATGCATATAGACACTTTATAGACAAATCACATAATCAAAACATGAAAGACAAGAATATAAAAAGTGACCAAGTACAATAATTCATTAGCGGGATGTATAAATACCGTGCCATGTCAACAGGATATCACCAAAATTTGACTTAACAAAAAAGGTTAATAATATATAAACAAAACTAGTATCTCAATTGTTTGTAAAACAATTGAAAGGTCTTTCCTGTAAAAGTGATGTTTTCGTAATGTTCTTTGTACGACCTTTCGTTTGATATACGACAAGCGTACCTTTTGAAACTTTTCGCTTTTTACACTTAATGACCTCATCCGCCTACATTTTTGAGATCTGAAGTATGATATATGTAACACAGGGTAGATGAGCTTTCATTTGATATGCGACAACGCCATGTTCTGAAAAGTTTGATTTTTGCACTTAATGACCCCATCCAACCAATTTTTGGAGGTTGGGAATTTGATATTTCAAATGTACACATCATGACCTTTCATTTGATATACAACAACCCTATGTAAAAGAAATTTGTTTTTTGCACTCAATGACCCCATCCAACCAATTTTTAAATTGAAATTTGAAATTTACGCTTTATGTTCTTTCATTTGATATGCGACAACCTTACCATCTTAGAAATCTGAATTTTGCACTAAATGACCCCACTCTTCCACCTGGGATGAAAAAGAGGTTTAAAATTTTCATTTTTAAGTAGAGTTTATTGAGACCTTCAATTTGATATATCAGGAAAGTTGGGATTGATTTTGGGAGTTTTGGTCCCAACATTTTAGGAATTAGGGGCCAAAAAAGGGCCCAAATAAGCATTATTCTTGGTTTTCGTACAATAACTTTAGTATAAGTGAATAGAAATCTATAAAATATTGACACAAGGTTTATGACCACAAAAGAAAGGTTGGGATTGATTTTGGGAGTTTTGGTTCCAACAGTTTAGGAATTAAGGGCCAAAAAAGGGCCCAAATAAGCATTATTCTTGGTTTTCGCACAATAACTTTAGTATAAGTGAATAGAAATCTATGAAATTTTGACACAAGGTTTATGACCACAAAAGGAAGGTTGGGATTGATTTTGGGAGTTTTGGTTTCAACAGTGTAGGAATTAAGGGCCAAAAAAGGGCCCAAATAAGCATTATTCTTGGTTTTTGCACCATACCTTTAGTTTATGTAAATAGAAATCTATGAAATTTAAACACAAGGTTTATGACCATAAAAGGAAGGTTGGGTTTGATTTTGGGAGTTTTGGTCCTAACAGTTTAGGAATAAGGGGCCAAAATTGAACTTTGTGTGATTTCATCAAAAATTGAATAATTGGGGTTCTTTGGTATGCCGAATCTAACTATGTATGTAGATTCTTAATTTTTGGTCCCGTTTTCAAATTGGTCTACATTAAGGTCCAAAGGGTCCAAAATTAAACTTAGTTTGATTTTAACAAAAATTGAATCCTTGGGGTTCTTTGATATGCTGAATTTAAAAATGTACTTAGATTTTTAATTATTGGCCTAGTTTTCAAGTTGGTCAAAATGGGGGTCCAAAATTAAACTTTGTTTGATTTCATCAAAAATTGAATAAATGGGTTCTTTGATATGCCAAATCTAACTGTGTATGTAGATTCTTAATTTTTGGTCCAGTTTTCAAATTGGTCTAAATTAAGGTCCAAAGGGTCCAAAATTAAACTAAGTTTGATTTTATCAAAAATTAAATTCTTGGGCTTATTTGATATGCTTTATCTAAATATGTACTTTGATTTTTGATTATGGGCCCAGTTTTCAAGTTGGTCCAAATCAGGATTCCATATCAAGTATTGTGCAATAGCAAGAAATTTTCAATTGCACAGTATTGCACAATAGCAAGAAATATCTAATTGCACAATATTGTGCAATAGCAATTAATTTTCAATTGGAGTTATCTTTCTTTGTATAGAATAGTAGCTGATAATATATGTTGGAAATTTGCCAGACATGACTATGATGTCATTTTCTATTTTTATTTGCCAATAACTTTATGTAAATAACTTCATTGGAAATTTGCCAATATAAAATGTTGCTGATGAAGCTTTTTTTCCTTATCTTATCTAAAATGTTTTTAGATAATGTATGTTGGACATTTGCCAGACATGACTATGATGTCATTTTCTATTTTTATTTGCCAATAACTTTATGTAAATAACTTCATTGGAAATTTGCCAATATAAAATGTTGCTGATGAAGTTTTTTTTATTGTTTTATACAATAAACAATGTATATTCACTTTTACTACCAACCAATCTTTACCATTCAGTGATAACAAGCACTTTATTTTACATTTTAATATTTTATGATGTACATGTATTTAAAAGAGTAGTTATTGTTGCAAACTCCATTAGAAATTTGAATTGATATCAGTTTTGGAAAAAGGGAAACGTGGATGTTAAAAAAAAGGGGGGGGGTATAAATTTGTCTCATTTCAGATTTCATAAATAAAAAGAAAATTTCTTCAAACATTTTTTTGAGAGGATTAATATTCAACAGCATAGTGAATTGCTCAAAGGCAAAAAAAAACTTTTAAGTTCATTAGACCACATTCATTCTGTGTCAGAAACCTATGCTGTGTCAACTATTTAATTTTAGATTTAAAAAGTTTGAAGAAGAAATCTTTAATTGATTTGTAAAATCTTGACATTTGTTTTGTGTAAAAAAAAACCATGTAATGTCAAAAATTTGATCACAATCCAAATTCAGAGCTGTATCACGCTTTAATGTTTTGTCCATACTTGCCCCAACTGTTCAGGGTTCGACCTCTACGGTCGTATAAAGCTGCGCCCTGCGGAGCACCTGGTTAGACTTATTGTATAAAATGTAGAGCACGTCGAGAGGAACAATTTACACGCTGTATGTATGCAGCAAAGTCTTATCGTTTTTCTAATATGTAAGCTTGAATTTGCAGCGTAAATTTTTTTTGCATTCGGTGACCTTTGACCTTGGGTGCATATTGAAGGTCAAATGAATTAAAGATTATTGGTGAAGGTTCAAGGTCTCTATGACTTCCGGTTCTGAAAATAGAGTTTTTCAAAATTTATAATGTTTAAAGGGAAACAACTCCTTATAAGGGTAAGTAACAAATTAATTGTTTATGTTTATAAACATTGCCATCTATTCTTGTACATGCTGTCATTTTCAAATACATTCTATCTCTAATACTTTTTGAGAAAAATGCAAATATAAAAAATTGCTATAAGGGGATATTACTCTCAAAGGGGATGATGAAATCCTATGCAGCCTCATATGGTAATACATCATGATGATATCTACCTATTGTCCATATAAGGGCATGATATCTTTTAAACCATTGAAGGGGGGCCATGTTGAAAAAAACCAATAAAAGGGAGATAACTTCTAAAGGGGATGATGAAATCCTACAAAAGTTCATCTGGTAAAAGTTCATGATGAGGTCTATCGATGGTCCATATTTGGTCTTGATAACTTCAACAGAAAGAGAAGGAAGCCCTGTCAAAAAAATGTTGGAAGAAAAAAAATCATTAGAAAAACTAGTATCTCAATTGTTTGTAAAACAATTGAAAGGTCTTTCCTGTAAAAGTGATGTTTTTGTTATGTACTTTGTACGATCTTTCGTTTGATATACTACAAGCATACCTTCTGAAACTTTTCGCTTTTTACACTTAATGACATCATCCGCCTACATTTTCGAGATCGGAAGTATGTTATATGTAACGTAGACTTGGTGATCTTTCATTTGATATGTGACAACGCCATGTTCAAGAAATTTAGATTTTTGCACTTAATAACCCCATCCAACTAATTTTTGGAGGTCAGTTATTTGATATTCCAAATGTACACATCATGACCTTTCATTTGATATACAACAATCCTACCTTAAAAGAAGATTTATTTTTTGCACTCAATGGGTTGGATGGGGTATCCAACCCATTTTTGGGAGACGTCAATTTGAAATTTGAAATGTACGCTTTATGTTCTTTCATTTGATATGCGACAACCTTACCATCTGAGAAATTTGAATGTTTGCACTAAATGACCCCAACCGTCTCCTGGGATGAAAAGGGGGTTAAAAATTTTCATTTTTTTTAAGTAGAGTTTATTGAGACCTTCAGTTTGATATATCAGATGACCCCATTTGACAAAAACCCAAAAATGATGCAATATCAACTATATAAATAGAAGTTATGAAACTTACAAAGTCAATGCAAAACATGAAAATTTCAAATTGATTTTTTGGTGTTTTTTTTCATGGAATGTTTTTGGTATTTGGTCAAACATATAACTATGTTAACCTCTTCAATTTCTTAAACATTTTAAGTGGTAAGCTGTTGTTGATTCAGAAATACATGCAGCCGCTCGCAAAATTTCAAACTGCATTATCTCTAAAACGACAATAGATATCTCAAATCTGTTCAATGGTAAATGATCTACAGTTGAAGGACAACATTATAGAAAAAGAATTGGGACAATTTCAAAGTTCACCAAGGTCACAATTAATCATCAAATATATGATGCAATACCAAACTTTAGAACCGGAAGTTGTAGAGACATGGGACTATCACCATTTAACTCAGGACCACTTGACCTTTCAAATATCACAAGGTCAAGGTCATAGTATACTGTGAAGGTCAAGGTAAAATTTCATCATGACCTGACATTGACCTCAAATTGAAGGTCTTGAATTACTGATCATCTTTGCAGTTTATAGTAGGTTGAAATCTGTTTCCTTTAAAAAGATATACACAAAATACTATACTTTTAAGAATCATCCCGTTATAACTTTTGAACAGACGGTCGGACATTTTTGGGCTTATTATATAAAATGTAGAGCTTGTCAAGAGGAACATTTTATACGCTGTATGTATGCAGCAAAGTCTTATCGTTTTCCTAATATGTAAACTTGAAATTGAGGCGTAATTTGTTTTTGCACTCTGTGACCTTTGACCTTGAGTGCAAATTAAAGGTCACATGAACTTAAGATCATTGGTGTAGGTCCCAAGTCTCTACGACTTTTGGTTCTCGAAATAGAATTTTTCAAAAATTGTGCACAATTTTTCAGGGGGAATAACTCCTTATAAGGGTAAATAAAAAAATACTTTTTGAGAAAAAGGCAAAAGAAAAAAAATTGTTTCAAGGGGATATAACTCTCATACGGGATGGTGAAATCCTATGCAGCCTCATATGTTAATACATCATAATGAGATTTACCTTTTGTCCAAATAAGGTCATGATATCTTTAAAAACAACGAGGGAGGACTTTGTTGAAAAAAATCAATAAAAGGGAGATAACTTCTAAAGGGGATGATGAAATCCTACAAAAGTTAATCTTGTAAAAGTTTATGATGAGGTCTATCCAGGGTCCATATTTGGTCTTGATAACTTCTACAGAAACGTGGGGAGGACATGCCAAAAAAATGTTGAAAGAAAAAAAGGAAAAAAAAGAAAAAAAAACATTAGAAAAACAATAAGGTCTTTCCTCGCGGAGAGGAAAGACCTTAACAATAAGGTCTTTCCTCACGGAGAGGAAAGACCTTAATGAACACTATAAAATGTAATTCACATAGTGATTCAACTTCCTCTTGAGAAAATAGGAATTGTCAGTTTTAGTTATTATGACCACAGCTGTATTGCTCTGTTGAACAAGTAGTGTTTTTGTTCTAAATTTTCCTATGGTAAAAATTTCAGAATGTTATAAAACCATTTCTACCCAAATTAAAATCATAAAGTTTGGGTCATAAAGTTTGGGTTTTTTTTATTTGATAAAAGACACTATCAGTTGTGCAAGTGGTTTTTATATTGAACCTATTAGTTGCATTAAGAAATCAACATCAAAAATGAATATGCCGCCAGTCGTCAAAACTGCACTTTGTGATCGATTGTTCACGTAGATATTCTAATTTCTCAATGGAGCAGCCGTTATTTTTCTACATATAAAATAGTAAATGAGTAAATGGATTTCCTGATTAATAAAACATCCTAAAAACACAGTAACACGAGAGTTTCTGCTGGAGAAATCATTCACACACGGTAAAAAATAATATGGAATCAAAACATGATATTTTGACTTGTTATTGCAAAAAATACATTAGACAGTGTATAAACAAAAAGTTACAGGCTATTTAATTGTGAATGACGACATACTTCTTTTTATTACGAATGCAATAGTATATGTTTACACAAAAAAGCAACCAGCGACAACCACTTGAATATAGTTTTTTTGCTTATTACAAGCACATAATAAAGTGACAAGGTTTACCATGTCTGTAAACGCTCAACATCCTCTAACACTGGACAGTGGTATTTTTAATGTTGATGTTGTTTTTGTTTTTCCCGTTTTTCTAAACACTTATGTATACAAGAAAGAAAAGAAGCAGACAAGAACTAAAATTCGCTTAAAAACAATAACCGTTAAGAACTATATGCTATCCACTCTTCCATTAAAACAAAATCGCAACGGGAACGGAAAAATGCTTTAGAAACACCAGTTATCATCATCACTGAATATCATTTACACCTTAAAACATTGGTGTGACGTCATTCTATTGTTTTACCTGTTATTTATTTCAGTGATTGAACTATCATTTTCCTGTAAAAAACCTGAATGTTACCGTTAGCTGTCCCATATTTTAAAGAATATCCGTCTTCTTTCTTAAAAATATTGGACAGCTTTGGTTCACAATTTGTACGAAGTCTATTGGCTTTTAGAACGGAACGACTTTGTAAATTACCCCTGTGTCAAAAAGATATGGTTTTCGAATTTTTATGAGATAAATATATTTTTCGATGGCCAGCAACAGAATCACCTTTATGTTATTATTGAATATATTTACAGAATGGACTATTATCGGCTTATATCCCTTACATAAAAATCATACTTAAACAGATAAAACAAAATAAAGACTATATAGCAAATATTATAATTTGTTTGTGTTTTTTGTGTGTGTTGGTTTTTTTTTTTTTTTTTTTTTTTTTTTTTTTTTTTTTTTTAGAGTTTTTGGACTTTGCAGGATCAAGCTATTCTGTTTAAAGACCATTTATAAAAAAAAAAGATGATCGATAGTTTCCTTACTGTACATCAATTTTAACGCTAATACTACAGACATTATATGGGCTTTCCTGTAGATAACGGACAGTAAATGGATATTACCATAAGACTCACTTTTGTCCTGAAGGTCAACAAATTGGATATGAAACAATTGATTTAAATTATCAACCTTAGAATCGAAAATGAAAAAACAATAATAACACAAAAGTGATTCTGTTAACAGAGGAAAAGTATGCTGGCCATCGAAAAAAATATTTATCTAATAAAAATACGAAAACCATATCTTTATGAGACAGGGGTAATTTAAAACGAAAAATAAAAAAAAGTCGTTCCGTTCTAAAAGCCGATGGACTTCGTACAAATTGTAAACCACTACTTAGTGAGGGAGGAAATATACTGATTAAAATTGAGAATGGAAATGGGGAATGTGCCAAAGAGACAACAACCCGACTATAGAAAAAAACAACAGCAGAAGGTCACCAACAGGTCTTCAATGTAGCGAGAAATTCCCGCACCCGAAGGCGTCCTTCAACTGGCCCCTAAACAAATATATACTAGTTCAGTGATAATGAACACCATACTAATTTCCAAATTGTACACAAGAAACTAAAATTAAAATAATACAAGACTAACAAAGCCCATAGGCTCCTGACTTGGGACAGACGCAAAAATGCGTGCTGTTAAACATGTTTGTGAGATCTCAACCCTCCCCCTATACCTCTAGCCAATGTAGAAAAGTAAACGCATAACAATACGCACATTAAAATTCAGTTCAAGAGAAGTCCGAGTCTGATGTCAGAAGATGTAACCAAAGAAAATAAATAAAATGACAATAATACATAAATAACAACAGACTACTAGTATATTTATAAAATTTGTTTCAGTCAAAGCTTTTAGCTGATCCTTATCAAAGGTACCAGGATTATTATTTAGTACGTCAGACTCGCGTTTCGTCTACATAAGACGCATCTGTTCAGTGACTTTCATATCAAAATATTTATAAAGCCAAACAAGTACAAAGTTGAAGAGCATTGAAGATCCTAAATTCCAAAAAGTTGTGCCAAATACGGCTATTGTAATCTATGCCTGGGATAAGAAAATCCTTAGTTTTTCGAAAAATTCAACGTTTTGTAAACAGGAAATTTATAAAAATGACCACATTATTGATATTCATGTCATCACCGAAATGTTGACTACTGGGCTGGTGATACCCTCGGGGACGAAACGTCCACCAGCAGTGTTATCGACCCAGTGGTATAAATAATTATCAAAGGTACCAGGATTATAATTTAGTACGCCAGACGCTCATTTCGTCTACATAAGATTCATCAGTGACGCTCATATCAAAATATTTATAAAGCCAAACAAGTGCAGAGTTGAAGAGCATTGAAGATCCAAAATTCCATAAAGTTGTGCCAAATACGGCTAAGGTAATATATGCCTGGGATAAGAAAATCCTTAGTTTTTCGAAAATTTCAAAGTTTTTTAAACAGGAAACTTATAAAAACGACCAAATTATTAATATTCATGTCAACACCGAAGTGTTGACAACTGGGCTTGTAATAACCTCTGGGACGAAACGTCCACCACCAGTGGCATCGACCCAGTGGTGTGAATAATTATCAAAGGTACCAGAATTATAATTTAGTACGCCAGACGCGCGTTTCGTCTACATAAGATTCATCAGTGACGCTCATATCAAAATATTTATAAATTCAAACAAGTTCAAAGTTGAAGAGCATTGAGGATCCAAAATTCCAAAAAGTTGTGCCAAATACAGCTAAGGTAATTTATGCATGGATAAGAAAATCCTTAGTTTTTCGAAAAATTCTAAATTTTATTAACAGGTATTGATTGGTTGTTACTTGCTTAGCGGTCAATTATGACTACGTGTGTTAGTTAAGATGACAGAGAAGTCAATCGGCTTGATCCAAGAACTGAATTTCAACGACAACGAAGTTAAACTTTCGAGAGTCTACTTATCGACATCAATTTACAAAATTTGTAATAACCCTTTGTGATGAAAAACATACAAAATTTTAAAAACATTAACATGAACAAAAATAGATTTTTTGCAGTTTAATCATTTAATTATCTATTATGTACAATTTGTATTATTTTAGTTTTAAAACTGTTAATCTGTTCAAACTTCTACTGCGATACAACTTATTGGCATTAGCTGGGTTCGTCACAGAAACCCAAACTTTATCTGAAACAGCGAGCCTGCAAACATCCTGCACCTGTATTGGGATTTTATTACCTGAGGTTAGAATTGTCTGTATGCATTTCTCCCTTGGGTCTTCCATTTGGCGATTATAATGTATACACACTAATGATTGTTGTAAATTATTTCTAGGGATATCTAAATCTGTATGTAGAATTAATGATAACATAATAACGTAAATTCCATTCTTTTGAACGGTCAGTTCATGATGATCCTTTGAATGGTCTATAAGGTCATTCTTCATTGATATCCAGGATAAATTAGTAGATCCATGGTATGTAGTGTCTAATCTAAAATCTACAAAATCGGATTCTTCGGTATCGTTGACAGTCGTTAATAATCTTCTCGCCGATTCATTAAAAACCCAAATCAAAGTTGCTATTAAAGCTGTAGATATCAGAACTAAAATAATAGAAGTATGATATTTCCATTTCAAACAACAATTCGTAGTTTTTGAAGTTTCAGTTTTTTGTTTTTCAGAATGGTTTTCTTCTGCTAAATTATTTCTGACAGTCAATTCTACTGTTTCCATATAAACTGGACAGTCAAAGTTATTTCTCTCACTACTCCCAGAATTTGACGATCCTTTTGTTTCTGCAATAATCTCAAACTTTTGTTGTTCATCATTTATTTTCTCAAATTGTTGTTGTTCATCTGTCATTGGTGCCATTAGATATACTTTTTCAAGTTTAATGTTCCTTGTGTTTTGCTTGTTGGAAAAGACTTGTCTGATAAAGTTCATTATCTCTCTATATATAAACTATACAACTTTAAGCTACAATGCGCAAATTGCTTCGATGTGTGGAGTATGTTACTCTTATTTCACATATAAAAATAGGATGTAGTATCCAATGGATCATAAATTATGCAGGCTCAATATATATTAAAACTGCGATTTAATTCATCTAAATATGATCGGAACAGGTAAACACGTTAATTTATGAATTAAATATGCATTACATTTTAGCGTAATAGAGTCTGTTGTCTGAGTGGGTCATCTGAGCTGTCCACTGACCACACGTACATATATGGGCATACGGTTCTAACAATTGTTTAGGCGTTTTGAAAGTGGCTAAAAGAATTAAAATGATAATATTCATTAAACGAAAAGTTAAATCCAGCTGCGAAATATATTTCGGCTTAGATCACCGTTCCCAATCCTCAAGCATCACTATCGCTAATCCTAGAGGTTTAAAGTGGGATATAGGTATTGAGTGGTCAAAGGGGCCAAAAAACAGGTTAGTGTTACATGCCACTCCTTTTTTCTGTCTTATCATAGTTATTATATGTATTGTTTATGGTAAACGTTAAATGAGTTTATGTTTCAATAATAGTTTTTAGAAGTAGGTATAGTTTCTTCTGAACAAAAAAGATAGGAAATCACATGTAAACTATTTTGAAAAAATAACTCTGGGAGTGTGATAAGCTTTGACTTTGTGAGTGTTCTGATATATTACTACGACCAAACCGAATTGCGATTATACTTGCCAAATAATACAGACCCCAAAACAAACGTACCTGATGCCTGATATTTATATGATGAAGACATAATCTTTCAATCAGTTTAATTGAGGTCTGGAGATGGCATGTCAGTTAACTGCTAGTAGTCTGTTGTTATTTATGTATTATTATCATTTTGTTTATTTTCTTTTGTTACATCTTCTGACATCGCGACTCGGACTTCTTTTGAACTGAATTTTATGTACGTATTGTTATGCGTTTATTTTTCTACATTAGCTAGAGGCATAGGGGGAGGGTTGAGATCTCATAAACATGTTTAACCCCGCCGCATTTTTGCCCCTGTCCCACGTCAGGAGCCTCTGGCCTGTGTTGGTCTTGTATTTTTTTTTTAGTTTCTTGTTTATAATTTGAAGTTTAGTATGACGTCCATTATCACTGAACTAGTATATATATTTGTTTAGGGGCCAGCTGAAGGACGCCTCCGGGTGCGGGAGTTTATCGCTGCATTGAAGACCTATTGGTGACCTTCTGATGTTTTCTGTTCTATGGTCGGTTTGTTGTCTCTTTGACACATTCCGCATTTCCATTCTAAATTTAATATAAAAAAGAAGATGTGGTATGATTGCCAATGAGACAACTATCCACAAAAGACCAAAATGACACAGACATTATCAACTATAGGTCACCGTACGGCCTTCAACAATGAGCAAAGCCCATACCGCATAGTCAGCTATAAAAGGCCCCGATAAGACAATGTAAAACAATTTAAACGTGAAAACTAACGGCCTTATTTATGTAAAAAAATGAACGAAAAACAAATATGTAACATATAAACAAACGACAACCACTGAATTACAGGCTCCTGACTTTGGACAGGCACATACATAAACAATGTAGCGGGGTTAAACATGCTAGCGGGATCCCAACCATCCCCCTAACCTGGTACAGTGGTATAACAGTACAACATAAGAACGAACTATAAAAATCAGTTGAAAAAGGCTTAACTCATCAGATGGACAAAAATACAAGTGGACGTGACCCGGTAGTGTAGTGCTGTACACGTGGTGAATTGACAATAAATTCATTACGCCTGTTTAGCTGTATTAAAGGGATAATTCGCGATTTTTCACTTTTTATCTTATTATGTTCATAATACCATAAAAAAACATATTCACCAAGTTTTATTTTGATATGAAAACTAATAAAGAAGAAAATTGGGAATTATTAATTTTTTTTCTTGAAACTTCCTGACTTATGTGACGTAGTTTAAGTCTTTTTGCATGCCGGGAGTGAAATTAATCTCATTTAAGTCTTGTTCGTTAACCATCTGATAACGTGATTTAAAGCGCATCGATGACTTTTGGTGTAGCTATTAATCAACGAAAAATAAGTGAAAGCCATGCAACTTTTAAAATAAGATCGTGTGGATTTTTTTAAACGAATTTTAATAATAAAAGTAAATCATACAATAGAACATTTTTATGATTTTTTTTTCTACAAATACTTTAAACAAACACACGAAACTGACATGATCGATAGTGTATTAAAAATAAATCTTTGTATTCTGACCTTTTTGCTTCATTCCAGCAAAAATGTTCACTTGCTTGTAAGGTGGAAATAAAATGTGTATTGTTTTGTGACACTTAGTGAATGTTGAATGCGTAGTTAAACTCAAGATAATTAAAAGATAAACATTATGTAATTCTAATCTTTTGATCTTCGTTCAGTGAAATCTAGGCGTCACGGTTCACTGGCATTTCAGGTGTGAACAACATTTCATATCGGAATGGTAAACAGGAGTCAGTCATAGTTTTAGACACAGAAATGTAAAAAAAAGAATTAAAATTAATTAACGGGAATAATAAGGTCGCACAATAACTGGATAGCTGTTGTATATTTTTATATTTTGCATAAGATCACTTTTAAATGAATTATGACTTCTGATTACTTTTGTAACGATAAAATACTGAATTATTTTAATTGAATAAATTTATTATAAATAAAAATAGCCTTCTAAACACGAGTGTATGAACTAAATTGTACTATTTTGAATTAGAATCGGCAACCTTAAATATTTCAAACAGATCATTATCAATTTCAATTATATAATTTAGTCCATCCAAAGCGATCTTTATTTACCTATTTAGGAATAAATGTTCTCATCAAAATATTTTAAATCTCACAACGCATCAATACTTTAGCTATATGAGAAAAAAAAATTAGGAAATTAAAGGATCTTCTTGGAATGGAATCGAAAAGATATAGTTTTCAAGTGTGAAAAACATCAACAAAATTTATTCATAATCGGGAATGTCCTTATTAAAAAAGTCTTCGTCTCACAATGAATAATACTTTAGCTATTTGACCAACGATATTTAAAAAAAAACCAGAACGAATTTTAAGTCTTTTTTAACTGGCAAGAATACCCCTAAAGAGGGGGCCGTTAAAACGGCCAAGAAGTTTATTCTTTAAATTGCTGTCATTGATTATCAAGAAAGAAAATAAATCCCGAAATTGATTTGAAACTTTGATACTCTATAGTTTTCCCTGGAAAATATTCACATCCCTCGCATGGGATCATTACTGTACGTCCAGTTGCGTATGTATTACATGCATGTCGGAACAATTGTGATGATGACGAATTTCTTCCTTTATTTGAGAACAATCTAATTGATATATAAATCTGTGATTTTACCATATCTATAACTTTGATGAGCTAAAGCAAGTTATATATCGGCCTGTATTTAAACCAAATTGGCTCTCTTCTTCTTCTTCTTCTTCTTCTTCTTCTTCTTCTTCTTCTTCTTCTTCTTCTTCTTCTTCTTCTTTTTCTTCTTCTTTTGGTATACAATAGTCCATTACATACTGTTGGCATACGTGGACTAGTCTATTTACAAAACTTTTACCCCAATTTACACAAAATATATGTTTTTTTCTTATGTTCAATGTATACATGTATATATTTCAATTTGTGCTATAGTTCCGTAACTTATTATCCAGGCGTATAAACGAATGGGCGACAAGTGCGTACATTTTTTAAATCAATATTTCTGATAGGTTCCAATCTGTCCTTCACTATTGACAACGAGTATATATTACATTTTACCAAATTTACCCTTGGAAAAAATATGTATATAGATTTTTATTTCATCAAATCTGGGTTTTTTTTACACCAGAAATGTTATTTATAAACAAGCGTATGCGTTTAGTAATGACTAGTATATTATATCACTTTCGGACACGCAAGACAGAGATGTCTATTATACACCTAATTGTTCAAAATGGAAAGTTATAAGTTGTCGGCCGTGTACACTGATCAATACCCTTAGAAGTGAAACGATGCATGAACTTACAAGACCAACAGGAAATCGCTTGAATACCTGGACGTGTCACCTAGCTCGGGGACCCTAGCTCACACCCCTCACAATACCTTTGGGAGTAATACCTTTAGCCATGCCGGTGATCAGTTGAGAGAAGATCCGAATTTATTTGAATAAAGTTTATTACATAAAAGAATCATGAACAAATTAGATTTTCGAAAACAATTCAATTTTCACGGAACACTTATTTATGATTTGAACTTTGACTTTTTAACTATTTCCAATATTAACAGTTTAAAAATAACAGACCATGGTTATTTAAAAAAAAATAAGAAAATTTTCCGTATCAAGTTAGTTAACTAGTCGGATAAAACAACCGTACGATTGACATGATATCGACACGCAATTACGACTACATCAGGTTTCTGTTGTTTTGGTCCTTAGACATATCGTGGTTTCAAATCGGACAAGATGACAAAATGGCTGAACGCAGAGAATTGATACTCTAAATTTAAAATCGATGGTGATCTCTTATCTAGCAGAATAAAACTTTAATATCTATGAATTTGAGCGTTTCTATACAGAATGGACATAATATCAATTTTTGATTTTTTTGCGAAGTTTCCCTTTAAGTGTATATGTTACAGTGAATTTGTATAATCAGGGATTATGTAGAATCCCTGATTTTTCAGGGTTTATGTAGAATCACTAAAATCATGAGTGATTATATAGATTCCCTGAAAATAACCAGTGATTTTATATAATCACTGATAATTTTAATTATTATTCTACAAATTCCCTAATATGATTTCAGGGATTATCAATAATTAAAAGCTTCAAAAATGATATCTCAAACCAATTACACTAGTGGTTCCAGGAAAGGGAGATCCCAAAAAAAACTAATGGTCAATAGTCGCACGAAAAGACTGAAGAAGGATATCGCCTTGCTATATAGCATGGAATCCTGCTCAGATCTTTAATACAAGAAATCAGTTTGAGGTTGCTGATTTCCCTTCATTGGTACAATTTGTACCTTCAGATGTTTGTGCTAAAAACTCTATTTCACTGAGACGTGCCGTAAAATCTGATTTGATATGGAGGACAAGGGTTTTTTTAAATGTTGATATTGTGGTAAAAACAGATGTGAATTTTATAGATATGCCTGTGGAAAATCAGGGCAAATGTGTAATAGTCGATGCCATCCAAATTTAGTTTGTAAATAAACTGTTTAATATTAATTATACATAACATTAACATTTATCAAAACGACTGTACGCATAAAAATAGTTTTAATGATAATTTCATTTTATTTAATAACAATACGATAAAAAGAATAATCATTATGCCATTTCATATTTTCATACAGACTTCATCAACCCGCCCGTGTGGGCTCGCTTGATATTATTAATACTGATAGTCAATATCAAAAAAGGCTGGCTTGATATTATTACTGATAAAGTCGGAATTAAAAATAAAACATCAATTATTCTATATATATTTTGCTTATCATTTAATTATATTGTGCTTATCATTTAATTATTTTGTGTATAACATTTCAATATGTTTGTGTCTTTCATATTAATAAATTATGCCTAACGTTTTACAATACGTCTGAGTCAGTGACAACTCTACAACAGATGTATCCATCGGATCGCCATCAATGATGGTGATACATGGCTGTGTACATAATGTATATACAACTCGTCTAAACATCAACCCAACAATGTTAGATCTGTAAATTTGCTTTCGCAAATTTTTGGTTCTTCCCTCGCCGGGATTCGAACCCATGCTACTGTGATATCGTGACACCAAATCGCCTGCACTGCAGCCGTCCCGCTAGACCACACGACCACCTGGGCTCTCAAAAAAAGAGCTTTCGCTGGCCGTGTGTTACCTTTCTTCGTCAGTTTTAATCTAATATATATATGTAGGACTCTAAAGTGCGAAGGGGATGCTAAAGTACGATGGTTACGCTAAAGTGCGATGGTCTACGCTAAAGTCCAATGCCTTCATACGCTAAAGTGCGATGGTCCGCCAAAGTATAGACGTACAAAACGTAGTTGGATTATGACGTTAACAGTCGTTAATACAAACCAAAAATGAACATACCGGAATATGAAATAAATAATGGAAGCGAACAGATGCAAATTTATGTTTACGTTAACATTAAAATATTGATTTTATTGAAGAGTATAAACATCGGTAAAATAAAGGTTCACGTTTTCAAGCGTAAATCAGAAATTGTCCATTAAAACATCAGTGTGTACATTTTGGTTAAATATAACATGTATTAATACTCGCTACGAAAAAGGGGAAAAATAAATTTTATCTATTCCGTCCAGTGGCAAATAGTTCATGCATGTTCAGGACGAGGGGCGTATTGGATGTAGCTTGTCGTTTACACAGCCTATTAATGTAAACACATCCCCTTGCCAGTTGCAAATACAAAATTCGTCTTCTTAATTTATAAACAGTCACATAAGACTACCGGTAAAGTAAAAGCCTATCGCATTATATGTTATATCATAGCAGTCTAGATTTTGCAAAAAGACTTGTTTTTAACATTAGTTCCCTTGAACTTTTCTCTTTTGTGCCATCGCACTTTAGCGTTCTATACCGTCGCACTTTATCAAATAAACAACCATCGTACTTTAGCGTTACCATCGCACTTTAGAGTACCTGTGTCGCTCGCCTTGGTTTATGTGAATATCAAACAAAGAACACAGATGGATTCATGATAAAATTGTGTTTTGGTGATGGTGATGTGTTCGTAGATATTGGCCCACTCCTGTGACGCCATATTACTTTACTGAACACTCTTGCTGTTTTAACAATATATCTATCTATAATGCACTTTGCCAAGTAGTTACAGAGAAAAACATTTTGTAAAAATTTACCAAAATTTATGAAAATTGTTACATTTTACCCCTATGTTCTACTTTTAGCCATGGCGGTCGTCTTGGTTGGCAGGCCGGGTCACCGGACAAATTTTCTTAAATTAGATACCCCTATGGTGATTTTGGCAAAGTTTGGTTAAATTTGGCTCAGTAGTTTCAGGGGAGAAGATTTTTGTAAAGATTACTTAAATTTAAGAAAAAATATAAAATCAAATATAAGGGCAATAACTCCTTTAGGGGTCATTTTGCTCATCATGACTTATTTGTATGTCTTACTTTGCTGTTCTTTATTGCTGTTTACAGTTAATCTCTATCTATAATAATATTGGAGATAATAACCAAAAACAGCAACATTTCATTAAAATTACCAATTCAGGGACAGCAACCCAACAGCGGGTTGTCCGATTCATCTTAAAATTTCAGGGCAGATAAATCTTGACTTGATAAACAATCTTACCCATGTTAGATTTGCACTAAATGCTTTGGTTACAAAGTTATAAGCCAAAATCTACATTTTACCCCTATATTCTATTTTTAGCCATGGCGGCCATCTTGGTTGGCTGGCCGGATCAGCGGACGCATTTTTTGAACTATACATCCCAATGATGATTGAAGTTTGGTTAAATTTGGCCCAGTAGTTTCAGAGGAGAAGATTTTTGTAAAAGTTAACAGACCACGCCGGACGATGGACGACGGACGACGGACACTAAGTGATGAGAAAAGCTTACTTAGTCCTTCGGGCCAGGTGAGCTAAAAAAAACACAGTAACACGACAGTTTCTGCTGGAGAAATCATCCATATACTTTAAAAGAGCAATATGGGAATCAAAACATGGTAGTTTTACTTGCCATTGATGAAAATAGATAAGACAGTGTATTTACAAAATTTGTTTGGCTATTTAACTGTGAATGACGACATACTTCGTTTTATCACGAATGCTTTATTCTATCTTTAAGAATAAAAGTTACCAGGGACAACCACTTTAGTATAGGTTTTTTGTTTGTTACCTGCACAGACGAAAGTGACGAGGTTTGCCATGTCTGTAAACGCTTAACATCCTCTTACACTGGACAGTGGTGTTTTTGTTGTTGATATTTTTCCCCTTTTTCTAACCACTTATGTATAAAAGGAAAGAAAGACAAAAATGTAAAACTACACTCCGGTCAAAAATAACAACTGTTAAAAACTATATGTTATCCATATTCATCCTCAAACTATATTTTGAAAGAATATCCGACAAAAATAAAAGCTTATGAAACACCAGTAATAATCATTACTGAATATCATTAACACCATAAATATCATACTAAAACAGATAAACAAAAATAAAAACTAGATAGCAAAAAAACAGCTAAATTAAGTACTCGGTGTAACCGACAACTTACTGATAGAATAATTCAGTGGACCAATTTTTTTTTTGGAGTTTTTGGACTTTGCAGGATCAAATTATTCTTTTGAAGGACTCTTTATATAAAAAAAAGATGATCGATAGTTTGCTTACCGTACATCAATTATGACGATTCTTCTACACACATTATACGGGCTGTCCTGTGGATAACGGAGAGTAAATGGATCCTACCATAAGACTCACTTTTGTCATGAAAGTCAACAAATTGGTTATGAAACAATTCATTCGAATTATCAACCTCAGAATCGAAAATGAAAAGACAATTAATTAACACAAAGATGATTCTGTTAACAGAAGACAAATTCGCTGGCCATCAAAAAAAATACTTATCTCCAAAAACATACGAAAAACATATCTTTATGATACAGGGGTAATTTACAATCAAAAATAAAAAAAAGTCTTTCCGTTCTAAAAGCCAATGGACTTCGTACAAATTGTAAAGCACTACTTTGTGAGGAAGGACATATACTGATTAGTATTTTTCTTAAAGTTTCAGTCAAAGATTTTAGCTGATCCTTCAATTAGGAGAGAAGTGAATCGGCTTTATCTAAATACTGAATTTCAACGACAATGAAGTTAAACTTTCGAGAGTCTAATTATCGACATCAATTAACAAAATTTGTATTTACCCATTGTGGTGAAATACATACATAATTTTTAAAAATTAGCATGAACAAAAATAATTTCTTGCATTTTCAATCATTTAATCAACTATTATGTACAATTTGTATTATTTTAGTTTTAAGACTGTTAATCTGTTCAAACTTCTACTGCGATACAACTTATTGGCATTAACTGCGTTCGTAACAGATACCCAAACTTTATCTGAAATAGCAAGCCTGCAAACATCCTGCACCTGTATTGGGATTTTATTACCTGAGGTTAGAATTGTCTGTATGCATTTCTCCCTTGGTTTTTCCATTTGGCGATTATAATGTATACACACTAATGATTGTTGTAAGTTATTTGTAGGTATATCTGAATCTGTATGTAGAATTAATGATAACATAATAACGTAAATTCCATTTTTTTGAACGGTTAGTTCATGGTGATCCTTTGAATGGTCTATAAGGTCATTCTTCATTGATATCCAGGATAAATTGGTAGATCCATGGTATGTAGTGTCTAATCTAAAATCTACAAAATCCGACTCCTCGGTATCGTTGACAGTCGTTAATAATCTTCTCGCCGATTCATTAAAAACCCAAATCAAAGTTGCTATTAAAGCTGTAGATATCAGAACTAAAATAATAGAAGTATGATATTTCCATTTCAAACAACAATTCGTAGTTTTTGAAGTTTCAGTTTTCTGTTTTTCAGAATGGATTTCTTCTGCTAAATTATTTCTGACAGTCAATTCTACTGTTTCCATATAAACTGGGCAGTCATAGTTATTTCTCTCACTACTTACAGAATTTGACGATCCTTTTGTTTCTGCTATAATCTCAAACTTTTGCTGTTCATCAATCATTCTCTCAAATTGTCGTTGTTCATCTGACATTGGTGCCATTATATATACTTTTTTCAAGTTTAATGTCTCTTATGTTTTGCTTGATGAACAAGACTTGTCTGATAAAGTTCATCATTACTCTTTATATAAACTATACAACTTTAAACCACAATACGTAAATTGTTTTGATGTGTGGAGTATGTTACTCATATTTCACATATATAAATAGGATGAAGTATCCGATTGGTTATAAATTATGCAGGCTCAATATATTTTAAAACTCCGATGGAGGTTAGATTTAATTCATTTAAATATGATCGGAACAGGTAAACAAGTTAATATATCAATTAAATATTCATTACATTTTATCGTAATAGAGTCTGATGTCAGGGTGAGCATACTCGCGTCATCTGAGTTGTCAACTGACCACACGTACATATATGGGCATACGGTTCTAACAAATGTTTAGGCGTTTTGAATGTGGCTAACAGAATTAAAATGATAATATTCATTAAAAAAAAAGTTTAATCCAGCTGCAAATTATATTTCGACTTCGATCGCCGTCGCCAATCCTTAAATATTACCATCGCCAATCCTAGAGCTATAATATAGTGATATATAGATACTGAGTGGTAAAAAGATCAAGAAACAGCTTATTGAAACATGCCACTCCTTTTCTGTCTTTGTATATTTGTTATCTGTATTGCTAAATAGTAAACGCTAAATGGGCGTTTGTGTAACATTAACAGTTTTTAGAAGTGTAAAGGTATATTTCCTCTGAACAACAAAGAAAGAAAATCCCATGTAAACTATTTTGGAGAAAAAATAAACATGAAAGTGTGATAAGCTTTGACCTAATGAGTGTTCTGACATATTGTTATAAGCAACCAATAGTGCAATTATATTTGCAAACATTTACGGAATAAAAAACGTAATAGTGTACAGGTGAATTGACAATAAATTCGTTACGCCTGTAGAACTGTTTTTAGGTTTGACTGTATTCAAGGTTCTGACATTACAAGCAAACCAAAGTGCGATTATGTATGCCAAATAATACAGACCCCAACACAAACGTAGTATTGTACACGTGAATTGACAATAAATTCGTTACGCCTGTGCAACTGTGATAAGCTTTGACTTTATTAGTGTTCTGATAATAAGAGCAAAAGTGCGATTATGTTTGCCAAATGATACAGACCCCAAAACAATCATAGCATTGTCCACGTGAATTGGCAATACATTCATTTCGCCTGTGGAACTGTGTTGAGTTTTGACTTTATGAGTGTTCTGACATTACAAGCAAACCAAAGTGCGATTATGTTTGCCAAATGATACAGACCCCAAAACAAACATAGTATTGTCAACGTGAATTGACAATAAATGCATTACGCCTGTAGAACTGTGTTAAGGTTTGACTGTAGTCGGTGTTATGACAGTTCAAGCAAACCAAAGTGCGATTATGTTTACCAAATGATACAGACCCGAAATTAAACATAGTACTAGTATTGTCCACGTGAATTGGCAATAAATTCATTACGCCTGTGGAACGATGTTGCGTTTTGGCTTTATGAGTGTTCTGATATTACAAGCAAACCAAAGTGCGATTATGTTTGCCAAATGATACAGACCCCAAAACAAAGATAGTATTGTCCACGTGAATTGGCAATAAATTCATTACGCCCGTGGAACTGTGTTGAGTTTTGACTCTATGAGTGCTCTGACATTACAAGCAAACCAAAGTGTGATTATGTTTGCCAAATGATACAGACCCAAAAACAAACATAGTATTGTCCACGTGAATTGACAATAAATTCGTTGCGCCTGTGGGGCTGTGTTGAGTTTTGACTTTATGAGTCCACGTGAATTGGCAATAAATTCATTACGCCTGTGGAACTGTGTTGAAATTTTTGGCTTTATGAGAGTTCTGACATTACAAGCAAACCAAAGTGCGATTATGTTTGCCAAATGATACAGACCCCAAAACAAACATAGTATTGTCCACGTGAATTGACAATAAATGCATTACGCCTGTAGAACTGTGTTAAGGTTTGACTGTAGTCGATGTTATGACATTTCAAGCAAACCAAAGTGCGATTATGTTTGCCAAATGATGCAGACCCCAAAACAAACATAGTATTGTCCACGTGAAATGACAATAAATTCATTTCGCTCGTGGAACTGTGTTGAGTTTTGACTCTATGAGTGCTCTGATATTAAAAGCAAACCAAAATGCGATTATGTTTGCCAAATTATACAGATCCCAAAACAAGCATAGTATTGTCCACGTGAATTGACAATAAATTCGTTGCGCCTGTGGTACTGTGTTGAGTTTTGACTGTATTCAGTGTTCAGACATTACAAGCAAACCAAAGTGCGATTATGTTTTCCAAATGATACAGACCCAAAATCAAACATTGTATTGTCCACGTGAATTGACAAGAATTGCATTACGCTTGTAGAACTGTGCTAAGGTTTGACTGTAGTCGATGTTATGAAATTTCATGCAAACCAAAGTGCGATCATGTTTGCCAAATGATACAGACCCCAACACAAACGTAGTATTGTACACGTGAATTGGCAATAAATTCATTACGCCCGTGGAACTGTGTTGAGTTTTGACTCTATGAGTGCTCTGACATTACAAGCAAACCAAAGTGTGATTATGTTTGCCAAATGATACAGACCCAAAAACAAACATAGTATTGTCCACGTGAATTGACAATAAATTCGTTGCGCCTGTGGGGCTGTGTTGAGTTTTGACTGTATTAGTGGTCTGATAATAAGAGCAAACCAAAGTGCGATTATATTTGCCAAATGATACAGACCCCAAAACAATCATAGCATTGTCCACGTGAATTGGCAATAAATTCATTACGCCTGTGGAACTGTGTTGAGTTTTGACTTTATGAGTCCACGTGAATTGGCAATAAATTCATTACTCCTGTGGAACTGTGTTGAAATTTTTGGCTTTATGAGAGTTCTGATATTACAAGCAAACCAAAGTGCGATTATGTTTGCCAAATGATACAGACCCCAAAACAAACATAGTATTGTCCACGTGAATTGACAATAAATGCATTACGCCTGTAGAACTGTGTTAAGGTTTGACTGTAGTCGATGTTATGACATTTCAAGCAAACCAAAGTGCGATTATGTTTGCCAAATGATGCAGACCCCAAAAAAAACATAGTATTGTCCACGTGAAATGACAATAAATTCATTTCGCTCGTGGAACTGTGTTGAGTTTTGACTCTATGAGTGCTCTGACATTAAAAGCAAACCAAAATGCGATTATGTTTGCCAAATAATACAGATCCCAAAACAAGCATAGTATTGTCCACGTGAATTGACAATAAATTCGTTGCGCCTGTGGGACTGTGTTGAGTTTTGACTGTATTCAGTGTTCAGACATTACAAGCAAACCAAAGTGCGATTATGTTTTCCAAATGATACAGACCCAAAATCAAACATTGTATTGTCCACGTGAATTGACAAGAATTGCATTACGCTTGTAGAACTGTGCTAAGGTTTGACTGTAGTCGATGTTATGAAATTTCATGCAAACCAAAGTGCGATCATGTTTGCCAAATGATACAGACCCCAACACAAACGTAGTATTGTACACGTGAATTGACAATAAATTCGTTACGCCTGTGCAACTGTGATAAGCTTTGACTTTATTAGTGGTCTGATAATAAGAGCAAACTAAAGTGCGATTATGTTTGCCAAATGATACAGACCCCAAAACAATCATAGCATTGTCCACGTGAATTGGCAATTAATTCATTACGCCTGTGGAACTGTGTTGAGTTTTGACTTTATGAGTGTTCTGACATTTCAAGCAAACCAAAGTGCGATTATGATTGCCAAATGATACAGACCCCAAAACAAACATAGTATTGTCCACGTGAATTGACAATAAATTCATTACGCCCGTGGAACTGTGTTGAGTTTTGACTCTATGAGTGCTCTTACATTGAAAGCAAACCAAAGTGCGATTATGTTTGCCAAATGATACAGACCCCAAAAACAAGCATAGTATTGTCCACGTGAATTGACAATAAATTCGTTGCGCCTGTGGGGCTGTGTTGAGTTTTGACTGTATTCAGTGTTCAGATATTACAAGCAAACCAAAGTGCGATTATGTTTGCCAAATGATACAGACCCAAAAACAAACATAGTATTGTCCACATGAATTGACAATAAATGCATTACGCCTGTTTAATTGTGTTAAGGTTTGACTGTAGTCGATGTTATGACATTTCATGCAGTATTGTACAGATGAATTGACAATATATTAGTTACGCCGCCGATACACACTTTACATTAAAATTTTGATATTTTGAATAAGGTAACAGTCCAAGCACGGACATACAAGCTGAACAGAGTCTGTTATTGAGAACTGTAAATGAAACTTTTCCACAGATTTTTCTCTTATGGTTCAATCTATTTAATATTTTGTCAGTTCTTTTGTCCAATTGAAAAATAGCAAAGCTTTTTGTAGGTCATTCTTTAAGTCCTTTATATATCTATCACTCATTGATTGATTTACTTGAGTAATAAAAAAAACCATCTTCTAAATAGATAAAATTACATATGTTATCTCAAAAATGCATGTGATGTTATATTCATTCATTAATAATGATATATTTACAATCTGTTCATTACAAATACTGATCTAAGAATAAAAAGTTAATTTTTCATCATTGTTCCTTTTGAAAGTGTTTTTTGTGTCTGCTTGGCAAATTAAAACTGGAAAATGATGATGTTTGAATTAATGCCTTCATGGGGCACTAGCTACGAGAAATATTAGAAAAATAAAGATTTTTGTTTTAAGGTTCAATCAATAATGAAAGTGAAATAGTAAAATAAGAATTCGATTGAAGCAGCCTGTATGGTTCAATTTTGTCAAAATAAGCTTAGAAACATCGATGATCAATTATTCACTCGCAAGTTTCAATGTTGACAATCTTTTCCTATTAATTACTGAACATTGAAGGTTATGTATATGAATTCGTATTCATGAGACCTTCAATGTAACCCCTTGTCTAGAGATGGATTACGCATGAATTATGCGTGTTCAGTAATTAAGATGGAAAGATTATCAACATTGAAAGTGAAAGAAAAGTAAATGGTATGATTGACTAACTCGATCCACAAAAACACATTCTTATACAAGTTCAAAGGATGATTAACATATATTCTAACCTATAATATGAAATTTGACAGACCTGGAAAAATCCAACCGCACGAGTTCTCTATCTATTGATATTTGTGTTTATAACGCTTTTATGACCATCGGCAGTCTTTGAAGGTCAACTCGATAGCTAATAGATAGAGATTACATGAAACGATCATACATATTATCGAGCCAATGCCTTAACAATTGTTTATTTTATACTTTTTATAATTTGTTAATCAAATATGAGAATTTGAGTCATATCACTTAACGTGAATTTGATAGCCAATGCCCTTTTAATGTATTCTAAACAAACAAAAAAAGCTAATTTTAATAGGAACAATGCTGAAAGTGTTTTTTATCAGATCTCAACTATTTATGGTCAAATCCGTGTTTATATTGAACAGATTGAAAATATATTATTGATGATGCAACATCACATGCATTTTTTATTAAAAATTTTACTCCGTTAATACTAGTAAATGAGTGATATATTTCTCTGAGAATAAATGTATAGGTTAAAGTGAATAATTGACACAGAGAATAGTAGCTATGTATTTATTGAATGGGACAACAAAACTGACAAAAGTTCAAATAAATTGAATTATAGGAGTTGACTCTGTTAAAAAGCTTCATTTGGTTCGCAGTATAGTCATTAATAGTTTTATCAAAACACACATTTATGCGCGAAACACTTGATTGAAAGGAACACTAGCTGTCACATTTATGTTCACCGATTTGACTCAATTTCTTATATTTTATTTATAACATACTAAACGTATATCCCATGTATAGACAGACTAAAATAACCAAAGAAAATTACCTTTTGAAGGAAAGTTTTAAATATAGAAATTACTTAACAAAATTCCGTAGCAGTGCTCTCGATTTAGAGATTGAGAGGGGAAGGTACACAAATCTGACAGTGTCAGAACATATCTGTAAATTGTGTGGTACTGAGGTTGAGGATGAAATTCATTTTCTTCTTCAGTGCCACAAACTTTCAAATATTCGTCTTAAATGAAATGAAACAACGGTTTAAAAATTTTACTGGTTTAGATATTGAATCATTTATTTGGCTTATGTCTTCTGAAGATATTTTCATACTCCAGAAGCTCGGAGAATTATTGGAAAATGTATCCTCACATAGGAAAGTTTCTTTAAATGATATATAGATGTAGTAATGCCCAGTGACCCCCTTTTCTTAACCTAGAGATATTATTAAACACTGTGCTTGTTGTATTCTTCTGCTTGTCTTAATTAAAATATTTTTTTTATAACATTGTGTCTTAATCATATTGAATCACTTGTAATCATTTGTATGTAATTAATGTTGATTGTTCTGCTCCTTGTGGACGCTTTGATTAGCAATATTCAAATTCAAATTCAAATTCTTTATTAACTTTGAGCCTTACGGCTCATCAGTATAATAAAGTACATGTACAGTGTATACATATTGCATATTACAAACAATATAAACAATATGCATAATAAACAATAGGTGACGTCAGAAGTTTCATCAATACAAAATATATTTTATTACAATAAACTGTTTCTTAATTTAAAAGAGAAATGTATAAACTTTCCCAAGTTACAAAGCTGTTTTGTGTTTTCACCTGACAATAATTCTATTAATTTAAAATATAATTGATTTGATTTATAACCCGATATAATTTAAACATAAACATATATATACTATTTTACTGAGAGGTTTTTAATAAAACAACAAGATTACTTCATTTTATTCTTCGCAATCTGTTAATATAACCTCTTTGAAATATATTCTTTTTATCACATATCATTTTTTTTTTTTTTTTTTTTTTTACGTCATACTTAATTTTGTCATTTCTATTTTTAAAAGATACGGGTTTTTTTCTTTTTTTTTTTTTTTTTTTTTTTTTTTTATTACTTATTTTTTTATGATGTAAAATATCCGGATGATTTTAAACATTTTTAACATTTTACTATGTTTTTCAATTTGTATTTGTTAAATAGATATATATTTGTATATTTAGTGTCTCATAAGCCTTTCTAGGCTGGGTATTTGTCTTATTTTATTATTGTGTAATGTATTTTATATAATCTGTAGACAAGTATGTGACACTTTAATGAAATAAATTATTATTTATTATTATATATAAATAGATAGTGATATCGTGCCACTAAATTTGTCTATGTCTGTTTGATTTCATGTTATAGGTTAAAAATATATCGTAATCATCGTTTTACCTATAAAAGAACTAGTTTTTGTTCATCGAATCAGTCAATCAAATCGTTTACCCTTGTTTCACTTTCAATGTTAACATTCTTTTACATATAATAACTGAACATGATACATCATGCGTAAACCATTTCTAGTTAAGGTGTTGGATTGAAGTTCACACGAATATAGATTCAATGAGGTCGAAATATTTCACTTGCAAGCGAACAGTCCATCAGCGATGTGTCTTCGCTTATTTTGACAAAATTGAACCAAACTGGCTTCTAAAAGCATATTATTATTTCGCTATTTCACTTTCATTAATGATTGACAAAAGTCAATCTTTATTTGTTTATCTCGTAGGTATACCCCTTTAAGCGACAAAATTGAACTACACTCTTGAAATGTCGCCTTTAACTGAGATCGGGAAACCGAGGGTCAGTTCTTATATATATGTATTAAAAACACATTTAAAGTCCATTACCAGAATATCAATATGCTTCTATTGATACGTTATTGTTATACAAAATACAAATATTTTATTGGCACAAACTCAATTACAATAATTGGCAAAGACCCATACAACTATAGTATACAAATAGTAATGATGCAGCAATTAAACAATACTACATAGCATATCATTGTACAAATGGTACAAATGTAAGTAAACCTCAAAACTCTGTCAGACCTTTCATGTAAAATACACAACTCTACAGATGAGTGAAATGACAACAATCAGTCAAAAGCCGCCATTGTTGCCAATGTAAACAATTTTGAGTGATGTACAAAATGACTTCGAAAATAAACATTATATCAATCATAGCACTGTACAAGATACTTACCATAGTGCTACATGCAGAAAACACATATTTGCATAAAACTTCAAGGAAACATCGAAATACAGTTAAGACGTTACTCTTGTTGAACAGAGTATATTTCAAGATACTAGTACATGGCTGCACCATACGCCAATCAGTGGCGGATCCAGAAATTTTCATAAGTGGGGGCCCACTGACTGACCTAAGAGGGGGCCCGCTCCAGTCACGCTTCAGTGATTCTTTATATAAGCAACCAAATTTTTCCGAAAAAGGGGGAGCCCGGGCCCCCTGGCCCCCCTAAATCCGCCTGTGCCAATCCTTAAATGGAGCATAGCAAAAGAAACAAATAAAGTCCACTCCAGGAATAACAACATGTATATCAATATATTTTATACAAGATACAACACCCAAACCCAGCGTTTATTTATACATTATTATTGATGTCCGGTGACGTGCACCCCCATCCAGGCCCTATCAAGTATCCATGTTCTGTATGTGAGCGACCAGTAGAAAAAAATCAACATGCACTACAATGTGATTCGTGTGATCAATGGGTTCACATAAAGTGTGACGGTATTACAAAACAAGAATACAAACAATTTCAGGAAATAAAACACCTAATATTTGAGTGTCCAAAATGTAATCTTTTTACATTTACGGACTCGTTCTTTAACGCCAGTGGAGAAAGCATAGACCTCAGCAACTCCTTTCAAGCATTATCAGATCTCTCTGATAAACCGAATAATTCCATGGATTCCACAACCGATAGTGTGACAACAAACCAGAGTCAACACAAACGCGGCCTACGAATTATGAGCGTTATTTGCAGAAGTTTAATAAGCAGCACCAAACATATAGATCTTCAAAACCTCATAGAAACACATAATCCAGATATAATCCTGGGATGCGAATCACATCTTGATCCACAAATTGCTAGTAGTGAGGTGTTCCCTATAAACTACAGTAACCCGTACAGGAAAGATCGGAAGCTAGGCGAAGGTGGAGTGTTCATAGCCGCCAAAAGCGACCTCATAACAACAGAGATAAATATAAAAACTGATTGTGAAATAGTCTGGGCAACACTTACTGTTCAAGGCAGCTACCCAATTTACATAGGTTCCTACTACAGAAGACCTTCAAGTAAAACCAATATTATAGAGGAACTGGAGAAGTCAATCGAACAAATAACATCAAAGGTAAAGAACAACATGCCACATATTATACTAGGAGGTGACTTTAACCTGCCAGATATCAACTGGGACAATACCACAGTGAACACCAACCCACAGTATGGACAGGAGATCAACTCCAAACTTGTTGAGATAGTAACGGATAATGACTTCATTCAGATGGTAAAAGAACCCACCAGAGGGAAAAACATACTTGACCTGATACTTACCAATAACCCAGGACTGATAGAAAGAACACAAACACAGCCTGGATTGAGCGACCATGAAATCGTGCTTACAGATATCAACATCAAAGCAAAAACATACATTTATAAAAAAGCCGACATGAATAGTCTACAAAATGATATTGACCAAACTTTTACAGATCATTTAAAGAACAAAGATAAGCTATCAAACTCTGTCGAAGATAACTGGATTTTTTTTCAAAGACACAATTGTCAACAGTGTTAACAAGCATGTCCCACAATAAACTATCAGTGGGAAACAAGATGTGCCCTGGATGAACCATACCATTAAGCGACTAATTAGAAAACGTCAACGCAGATACAACACAGCTAAAAACTACGATACATCAGAAAACTGGAAAAAATACAGAAAAGCTAGAGACATTGTCAAGCAGACAATGACAGAAGCACACGATAAATACATCAGAGGTATATTAAAAGATGACAGTGCTAATGAAGAACAGAAAAAGCCTACCATGGGAAAGAAATTCTAGCAATACATAAAGTCCAGGAAAAAAGACACTGTCAACATATCAACCTTGAAGAACAGCTCAGGAACCGAAGTAATAGACAGTAAGGGAAAAGCTGCTACAGTATGATAGTGTATTTACAGACGAAGATATGAATACAATGCCATCTCTTGGGAACAGCAACATCGACGACATAGAAATACTAAGAGTAACAGAAAATGGAGTAACCAAACTTCTCAAAAAGCTTAACACATCAAAAGCCATAGGCCCAGATATGATACCAACTAGAATCTTAAAAGAGGCAGCCGACCAAATATCACCTTTTTTAACATACATATTTAACCAGACTTTGACATCTTGGACAGTACCATCAGACTGGAAGCTAGCAAACATCACAGATATCTACAAGAAAGGTGATCGCACACAAGCAGTCAACTACAGGCCCGTCTCTCTGACCTCTATATGCTGTAAAACAATGGAACATATCATCTACCGCCATGTAATGAACCACTTGGAAAAAAAAAACATTTTAATGGACTACTAACACGGTTTCAGACAACATCGCATCTGTGAAACTCAACTGGTGAACACCATAGAATCAGTGGCACGATATCTGGACATGAGAGAACAAATAGATATGCTTGTCTTGGATTTTTCCAAGGCATTTGACACAGTCCCACACCAGCGGCTATTGCAGAAAATGAGCCACTACGGAATCCGTGGAGATGTTCTTGGTTGGATAAGTGCATGGCTTACCAAACGAAATCAATTAGTCTGTGTAGATGGTGAAATGAGTGATATGAAAGCAGTACGTTCCGGTGTACCCATGGGGACGGTCCTTGGACACTTATGTTTCCTGCTGTACATCAACGACATAGGCGATTCTATATCGCCATGTACCAGTCTACGACTGTTTGCTGACGACTCCCTTTTGTACAGAAGCGTCCACAACTCGGATACATGCCAGCAGCTACAACAAGACCTTACGCAACTGGTAGAATGGGCAAGACGCTGGCAGATGACATTCCATCCAGCAAAATGTTTCATCCTTAGGGTAACCAGAAAACGCAACCCTGTTGTTCACAACTACCATATGATGGGACATTACCTGGAAACTGTTCAGCACTACCCATACCTCGGCTTAGAACTATCAGAGGACATGAATTGGGACCACCATATAACAAAAGCAACATCAAAAGCCAACAGAACACTTGGATTTTTAAGAAGGAACTTAAATAAGTGCCCACAAGACATAAAAGAGAGCGCATACAAAACATTAGTCCGACCTCACCTTGAGTATGCATCTGCAGTGTGGGACCCATATAAAAAGTGCCATATTAACCAAATCGAGATGGTACAACGAAGAGCTGCCCGATTTGTAACATCAACCTATTCTCGGGAACCAGGAACTGTAACCAACATCCTACAGACACTTGGCTGGCCAACACTAGCAACACGCAGACAAGGAGCCAGGCTCATACTCCTTTAGGGAGCTACCATTTGATTTTTATGGGGGGGGGGGGGGGGCTAGGATGAAATTTGAAAAAAATAGGCAGGACAGCAGTTTTGGGTAAAAAAAAGGGCAGGATGAGAAACTTGTTAAAAAAAAGGCAGGATGACAATTTGTGTAAAAAAAGTCAGGATAAACTAGTAAAAAAAAGGCAGGACCGAATAGAGTAAAAATAAAAAGGCAGGACAGAGATTACAACTAAAAAAAACAGCAGGACAAAATTTTTCATCCTAGCCCCCCCCCCCCATAAAAATCAAATGGTAGCTCCCTTATAAGATCCTACATGGAGAAGCATCAGTAATTATTCCAGATTACATCAGGAGACCAATTTAACAACCCGTCAATACCACAGAGACAGGTTTTCCAGAGTCAGCACTTCAACGGATGCCTATAAATACAGTTTCATCCCAAGAACAATTGTTGATTGGAACCAACTACCTGAATGTGCCATCCAAGCTCCCACAACAGTCGCCTTCCGGGTCTGTGTGTGGCAGTTTCTGGCGTAACTATTGATACCTGATTTTAACCCTGTACAGTTGTTGCAAATATCTCATAATTTTATTTGTTTTTGTTCCTGTAAATACACAAGTTTAATTGTTATTTTTAACTTGGCGTGTGCTGGTTGACACACGTGCACAGCTAGTATATTTGCGTTATGGAATTTCCGACTGCAGATTAACCACATAGAAGAAGAAGTAGAAGTAGAAGCCCATAATTTCAATACTTATGGGGCAATTAACCCCAAACTCAATCCAAGTCTGTTCTTTGAAGACATGATAGCATTATACGTACGCAAAAACATTACACAGAAAAAGAGTTCATGATATTTTTATTGTTCTTTGTGAGATAATTATGAAACGAACTATTCAGAATAAAAGAAGTAAGTGAACTTTGAGTTATTCTTTTAAGTATAGAAAAAAAATCTAAAGAAAATTTGGTTGTTCCTGTGAAGATGACTGTTTAAAAAAAATCATTGGAGTGTTTTGATATTTACAAATTTATGTAGAAAGGCTTCATTTTTTTACAGATGAAAGAGGAAAAGATTATGTGAACAAATAGAGTTATTCCTCTTTGAACATTGTAATATATTTTAATTTCCGGTTAAAAGCTTATGTCGGTTAAAAGCTCATTAGAGCTTATGTTTGTCTATGTTTTATATACCATGCCGACTCTAAATAAAGCTTATTTATTATTATTTATTTATTATTAATATATTCCGGAAAAAATCGGAATTGGTTTAATTAGTTTGTTCGATCAAGGATGTTACATTAGCGTTTTAATTAAACGCTTTAATCGATTGTATGTAAAGCTGATGAATGACTCTATCAAATTAATTATTGATTGACCAACCTTCCTTGGGTAGAGAAACTTTGCCCAACAAATAGCGACATGTTGTCTTGGCGTAACATAAAGCCTAAATCATTTGTTGATGCAATGTCCATGTTATATTTCATGATCATGGTGCATTCAGCTTACTTGTATGGAGAATTTGCAATTGCTCCATGGATGAAAGAAACGTACTCAATGGGAACGTTAAAAAACATCGTGTACCAGATCTTTGCATTGTTTTTGTACCTTAATGTCATGGGAAATGTCTACAAAATTATAGAAACCAACACATCAAGTGTGGGGAAAATGCTGCCAACTCTTCTTAAGCCAGGTAATCAACGTTCCTATACAGGTATAAAAGTTACAAGCCATATTATACAATCGGCACCAGAAGCGACGAAGCAGCGCATCTATTTTGGGTGGGCAAATATCCACTTTTTGATATGGGACGAGCTCTGACGTCCCACGGCCCCAGCTTGTCTGTCAAAACAGCCGTTGGACGTCAGAGTAATCTCGGACTAGGCTTACATGTACTTCTCCCTGCCTACATGTATAATGAAAAATATTTGTATTAGGCAATTTAGTGTATAATTAAAGTTTAATAAACTTATTCAGATATTAATATAGTATATGAATGGTACTTCAAATGACCGTTCACACTAGTTATGGCCAAAGAACACTTGAAATTTTAATATTAGCACATATTGCTGCATGTAAGAAAAATGATCAATATATTTTAGAAAAGGTGTTTTCAAATGATACATCTGAAAAATCACATATCAAATTTATGAAATATGTTCTAGGTGTAAATAAGAAATCCAGTAATCTTGCTGTGACTTCTGAACTAGGGAGATACCCAAAGTATTTTTATATTAGATTAGCAATGTTGAAATATAATATCATCGACTCGATAATTCTAAGAACATGTTATTATATGATGCATATTTATGTATTAAAGAACTTCACAATAATAAAGTGAATACATGGTTTTCAAGTATAGACTGTATTTTAAAAAAGCTGGGCATACAAACATGTAATTTAAAAACCAGTATCTACTCTTTCACAAAATTTATCAAAGATAAGCTACATGTATATAAAAACTATCTCCATTTCTGGAAGGAAAATAGAAATAAAGTTTTACAATCATATCAAGGTAAACTTACTACCTATTTTTCCTTTAAAACTCTATTTTGTTTTGAAAAATATTTGGATCTAAAAGATTTTAGATTAAGACAATCAATCTGTAAAATTAGAATAAGCGCTCATCCATTAAGGATTGAGACTGATAGATATGCTAAACTTTATGTGAATAGGACACTGAGATAATGTTTATACTGTACTTTAAATAAAGTTGAAGATGAGATACACTTTGTAACTGAATGTCCACTATATATTGATAACAGAAATGAGTTTGTTACTGAAATTTCTCTAAGTTGTAATAATTTTCAATCTTTAGACAATTTTTCAAAGTTTTTATGGCTATTTACACAAGAAAATTTAAATGTGTATAAATGTTTAGGAAAGTATTTATCTAAAAATCTAGAGATAAGGAGAAGTTTAAAAATAATAAATGCAAATTAGCCACAAATATATTTTGAGTGGTATATAGTTTTAAATGGTATAATTTAAAGATGTAAATTGTATTATCTGGTTCTGTCCTGGCCTTTTATACATGTAGCATTTTTAATAGTATTAAACAATGTTGTTTTCCTATCTATATATTATATGTCTCTAATTTATGTCTAATCTTACATACTTGTATGTAATGTCATGAAAGTTCTTTATAGGGACCTTTAATTGGAAATAAAATATTCTTATTCTTATTCTTATTCTTTTGGCTTTCAAACATTGATTATTAAATAATATTATATTTTCAGTGAATTTATTAACTTAAAAATATACATGTACATGTATGTAGGAAGCAGGGAAGTCCATAAAGATCATTATAAATATAGCGTGTACATCCAATATGGTAAGCATGGAAAACATAATGGAAGCCATGGACACACTATATTTATAATGATCTTTATGGACTTACATTTGTACCTGCTTTATGCGCTTTCTGTAAATCATTTTTAAGATATAAAATACACTTATAATATTATAATAAGGGGTTAAAGTCCCCACTTCTGGTAGAACAAAAACAGAAATTAGAAAATAAAAAAATAAAAAATTTTGAAAATTTATTGCAAAAAAATCATCCTACTAATGTTCTCAAAATCATTAACTTTTTTCACACTTTTTCATTTTCCCACATTTGGGAAGAAATCTACTTTTTTCTTCTGGTTTTGTCATTTATGAGACTTTGAGTAAAATACATATTTATTACTCTAGTAAAATATACATTTTGTAGGAAGGAACACAATACCAATATCATTTTTTATAATTCTTTGACATGAAAAAAAGTTACCTGATGATAGCGTTTCTTTGTTTACATTGAATATGAAGTCATAACTAAATAACATCACAACTAAAATCCCTAACAACAGAACCAAAATTGGAAACGTTACCGGCGTATTTTCGTTTCTTTTTTAACAGAATTTGAAGTCAAAATATGTTTGAATTTTGAAAAATAATTCATACACACCTCTTCCCCTTTCACAGGTAATGTCGCCTCATATTATTTAGTAATCAATGTTTAAAAAGTCACCAATATGTGCTAATATAATTTATTAGAATATCAAGTGTTATTCGGATAAAAACCGTGTTATTTCGGTCATTTGTGTTTTCCATGTTTGAATTCTTGAAATTCACAAAAACACTTGGAAACATTTAAAATTAGTGGCATGTTTTTGAGCATTAACTGTTCTGAATAATATATTTCTCACTGATTGTTGTAATTATTGTCTTAGAAAGATTAATAATAAAAACAACATATTGTTTTGATAAATTAGTCAGCTTGGAATGAGTAAAAGCAATGGTGTACGAATTCTAAAACATGACAAGGATTCATAAGTTCATTGTAATTATACTGCAAAAATTGACTTATTATTAAAATTGTAAAAAATTTCAATAAAGATAAATACATTGTATTCCAATATTCTACAATGCAAATCAAAGGAAAATATTTGTTTGCAGCAATACAAATATTTGGAGAATTTCCACAAACTGTAACATATTCTGTTCAACTAATGAATGTGTTTATGCAACTAGACAACCATGAAAATAATAAAAATCTGGGAAAACTTGAATTGGGGCAAACAGACCGGGATTCCCTGTAAAAGAAGGGGGCAATGTCAGTAGACATTTTTTTTTGATTCAACAGTATTTTTTATCAAAATCTGTTGTAACAGGAATACAGATGTTGATCCTACTGAGCACATGGGTTAAAATTAGTGGTCGGCCAAGGTCAAGGTACCAGTAAAATTGGTACCCATAGAAAAAGTTTAATCAGCACCTGATTAAAGGTATCTAGTCAAACTGGCACTTAATTAAAGTCTATTAGGCATCCTAAAATGTAAATAGGTCAATATTTCTGGACAACCCCTTCTTTGATTTAATCTTTTTGCTTAAGATAATAAAAACAAAATATTAAACAATTTACATATTTAATATATTTGCCTATATGACTACAATGGGTGACTATTTTACCAGGTGCCAGATTTGACTAGGTGCAGATTTGACTATACCGGGTGCAGATTTGACTAGGTGCCAATTTAACCTGCTGCCGATTTGACTAAAATTCCGTGGTCTGGGACCTACATGTATATTACTTAGTCAGACTACCAATTTGGTTTTAGCTGTACCCGACATTTTCAAGTTTAAGTAAACACATATGAGAAAACCACAAACATTCGATAGGAAAAACTGACAATCCTAGTTAAGATTAGAGTACAGGGCACCCCCACAAGCAGGGTTCGAACTCACAATCTCAGTGTTGACTGGCTAGCGATTACAGTATTAGAAGTTGAACTACTTAGACCACTTGGCCACTGAGGCCCCTACAATAGTTTGAAGAGAATGCAATATGCTTTGAACTTTTCTATTAATACTAAGGAAACATTAGGAAAGTTTTTTATTATGAAATTTCTATAAAATGTTCAATTTTGTCAGAATGTTTAAAAATGTTTTGATTTTTTTTTAAGGATGGACTTTTTGCTATGCCTGTGAAGCTAATTCACCACCAAGATCTTTCCACTGTATGACCTGCAATAAATGTATTCTGAAGAGAGATCATCATTGTATGTTTACAAGTCAGTGTATCGGCCACTCTAACTACCGCTATTATTTCTGGCTGGTTTTCTATGGATGGTGTGGAACCATGTTCTGTGCTATAATGACTGTCCCTTATGTTTTGACTTTGCTTGATGGATTTTCAATATGGAAACTACCTTATTTTATTTTACCACTGTTTTGTTTTATGTTACAGTATATATCATTCTTTACAGCCATCTCATCATTTATTACGTTACTGTCTGTTGTTTTCTCATGTGCATTGATAGCTTTGTTGTTCTGGCATTGTAGTCATATTTATAAAGGACAGACAACTTTTGAAAGTTCACATCGTATTTATGACTATGACCTTGGATGGAAGGAAAACATAATTCAGTCATTTGGAACCAAATGGTATTTGACATGGATATGTCCTTGGATTATCTCCCCTTTGCCAGGTGATGGAATAGAATTTCAAACAAAGGCAAATTATCAACATTCCAAAGATCAATGAAATGTATTTTTAAGAATCAAAATTCAGAATTGCCTTTTTTTAATTTTTTAATAGATAGATAATGTTGATGTACTTAGAAGTCTGTATTATAAAATAGAAAAAAACACTTATATTTTACTTATATGTGAAAATGTAATTATGATACTTTGCTGTTATTCATGATTGCATGCTGATTTCCAGTTAAAATAATTATTGACCTAATGCAGTACATGTAGATGTCTGAATTTGAGTATTTTAGTTCTTCGCAAGTTGTTTACACAATTTAATGTGTATCCTATTTTTAACTCAATATTTGACCACCATCAAGATCTATCTTTTGATGGATGATTGCTTTAATTATGATTTTTTTGTAACTTTTTTAAAGTAGCACCTTTTTGTCATGAAGGTATTCATAGATGTTCGTCTCAATCTTGCATAAATTATTGGACTGATTAAGTTGCTGTTGGGTTTTTTTCATTACTTAGTATTTTTTTACCATTACTTATATGTTACATGTATTTAGAAAGTTTTCTTGCACAAAACTGAAATGGACCAAACAAGTGTTTTCACTGGCTATTTTTATTATTCAGCATTTAGTTTTCCTCAGATTATGGAACCTTTTTTTTTAGTTTTTAACATAACACAAATATATGCAATCTTGTGAAGGTTCAGATGTGTCCTTTTCTATCTTTATATATACATGTACAGTGTTAATGCTTCATTTTTGCTGAAGTATGTGACTAATGCTTCATTTTTGCTGAAGTATGTGTATTTTATCAAACAAACAAACAAAAATTGTCTCTCCAATCTACAGGACACTTTAAATTATAGTTTTACTATTTATAGCAATATTTATTCCAGATTAATATCCCTTAAATTGTCTTACAAATGTTAATTAATGGTTCAAATATGAACTTTGATTTTCTATGGACAAATATTTAGTTAACTTCAATACTGTCTATACTATACTATAGAATGTTGTTACAATAAAAATGTAAATTTTGCCAACTTGAACTCTTTTTTTTCATGAACTTGATTTATATACATTTTCTTATTCAAATTGTTCTGTATGTTTCCATGTTTTGATGACCTATATTGCTCATATACAACATGAGCTAGAGCCAAAGGGAATGACATTTACTGACTTTTAATTTTTTTACAAGCTTTTTTTTTGTTCCTAGAATTTTTAAAACCTGAAATTACAGCAACAACTGACAACTCTCTATCCAAGTAACGATGTATAAAATGTTAACAATTATAGGTCAAAGTACAGCCCTTCAACAGGTAGCCTTTTCTCACGCAGAACATCCACAGGCAAACAACCAATAATTGTTAAATATATGGATATGAAGTCATTTCAAAAAGTCTACACAAAACAAATCATGTTTATAAATTATCAGAATGTAGTTAGTTCCCCCTTGTTTTAGTCTTTGATGCAAAATATTCCTTTAAGCACAAAAGAAACATTTCTAATTTTAATATTGGTATTACGTTGTCGTCAACGTCGTCTGAAGACAGTTGATTTCCCCATAATAACTTTAATATAAGTAAATAGAAATCTATGTTATTCAAACACAAGGTTTATAACCACAAAAGAAGGTTGGGATTGATTTTGGCCCCAACTGTTTAGGAATTAGGGGTTTAAAAAGAGATTTTTCTAGTTTCCAGACCATAACTTGTGTTTAAGTGTATAAATCACAAGTTTCCATACTACAAAGGGTGGTTTTGATTGACTTTTGGGGTTATGGTTCAAACCATTTATGAATTTGGGGCAACAAAGGGGGAAAAACAAGGGTTTCCTGGTTAATGGACAATTACAACAATTTAAAAGCAGTGAAAGGGAGGTAATACAAACCCATTTAAAGAACAATGATATCTATGTTTGATTCCCTCCCTTACACTGCTTTAAATTGTCTTAATTATCCATTTACCCGTGTAAATTATGTATTGAGAAATGTTGTTTTTACTTGAGGTAATTAGCTGTCAATTTATTTTTAGAAGTTACTATTTATTTATATTAATTTTAGCCTTTAGCCATGACTATGTATTGTCATTTTCTATTTTAAGACTTGTATAATGTATTTGAATTTGAATTGAGATTATGACCTTATCTTGAGAGAAAGAATTAAGTTTTGGGAATAAGGGAAAGGGGGAGGTGAACAAAAATTTTGGGGGATGTAAATAAGAATTTGTAGGGGGGGCAGGGGACATTTTTTTCTCATTTCAGATTACAGATATTAAAAAGAAATTTCTTCAAATATTTTTGTTTGGGGGGGGGGGTTAATATTCAACAGCATAGTGTATTGCACAAAAGCAAAAAATGGAATATAAATTCAAATCATATAAATAATTTAAAGTTCTTTGACTACAGTTATTCTATGTCAGAAACCTATTATGTGTCAAATATTTAACTACAATCCAAATTCAGACCTGTATCAAGCGCAAATATTGTGTCCATTTTTGCCCAAACTTTTCAGGGTTTGACTTCTGCGGTGGTATCCAGCTGTGCTCAGCGAAGCAATTTATTATAATTGTAATAAGGATGTTTCTTTTGTATACAGTTAGAAGCATATGTTATGCCTATATTTTAAATTTTGAACTTGTGTAAATTTTTGTTATTTTAATAGTTAATAAAACTGTATTAAGGATTGCTGAGGTTTGGATTGTTTGTTTTATATTATACTTTATTCCAATAATAAATCCAGTTTGTTTGAAGTCATTCACCCAATCCTATTTTCAATCAGGTCATGGTATATTGTATATAGGGTCTATCATGAAACATACATGTACCATATTGTTTTCTTTCATCATCAGAAATATACTAATAATGATTGAAGCTTGTAGTTCTTGAGATCCAAACAAGATTCACAACTCAGATTCCAGCATATTTGATTCTTTTGTTTTCAGACATTTATGTTCTTATCCTTGTACATGTTTCCTAAATATGTTTCTTTAAATTAAAAAAATCTGATATTTTGCCCCAAATATAAAAATGTTTGGCTTTTTTAGAAAAACCAGGTGTCCTTCCAGTCTTGTTATCACTCTTACAGGAACAATTCTTGAAAGATTTGAATGAATTTTTTTTTGAAGGTTTATATCAACAATGTCTTAGACAAAAAAATAAGTGCCAAACAACTATTTATATAGGAGTTATTTTCCTTGGAAATATAAATTATATTGAAAATTGCATTGTCAGCTATCCATACAAAAATTGTGATGTGTTGATTGATTGCAAATGAGGCAAATATAACTTGGGGTCTTATGTCGTGGATATATGCAATTATAGGTAATTATATGTCCTTCAACAATGAGAAAAATTTGACTGACATGAACCAACGACAACCACTTAATTACAAGCACCCTGCTTGGGACAGGCACATAATGTTGCTGGGTTAAACATGATGGAGTAAGCACTCATCCTCCCAAAAACTGCAGGGGGAATCCAGCCATTTTAAAAAAGGGGGGCTCCCAACCCAGAGTAAAGGGGGAGTTCCAACTATATGCTCCCATTCAAATGCATTGATCGTCCCAAAATAAAGGGGGGTTCCAACCTCCAGACACCCCCCTGGATCCGCCAATGAACTGGGACAGTGATATTATAATATAACATTAAAAGCATACATTTCTTTAAGGGTTATTATGAAATGTGTATCCCACGTTAATATCAGCAAAGTCTTGGACAAATTCTAAAATCATAACTAGTCTGTGAGTGATCTGATTTTTATATGACTGCAAAAATTAAAAAAAAATTGGTCCTATATTGATATCACGTCGGCAGCGGCGGCGTCATCATCATCCAAAGATGGATGGTTTCCTGATAATAAATTTAGTATAAGTGAATAGAAATCAATAAAATTTTAACACAATGTTTGTAACCACAAAAGGAAGGTTACGATTTTGAGGGTTATGGTCCCAACGGTTTAGAAATTAGGGGCCCAAAGGGGCCCAAAACAAGTATTTATCTAGTTTCAGGACAAGAAGTTGTGTATAAGTATTTTAATTACTCTGATATTGTAGCACAATGTTCATACTATAAAGTAGAAGGTTAAGATTTATTTTAAGGGTTATGGGGCAAACAGTCTAGGAATTATAAGGGCCAAAAAGGGACAAAAAAGAAGCATTTTTGTAGTTTTGAGACAACAACTTATATATAACTGTATGGATATCTCTGACATTGTACCACAAGGTTCCATATAACGAAGATAAGGCTTCGATTTAGTTTGGGGTTAATATCCCTGAACATTTAGGAATAAGTGGCCAAAAAAGGGCCAAAAAGAAGCATTTTTATACAACCTCAAAAAAAAAATTGCGTCGTATAATGCTATCATGTCGTTGTCCGAAGACGCATTTAGTTTCAGGACAATAACTTTAGTTTTAGTGAATGGTTCAATACCACTAAAGGAAGGTTGGGATTGATTTTGGGGGTTATGGTTCCAACAGTTTTGGAATCAGGGGCCAAAAAGGGGGCCAAAAATAAGCATTTTTGTAGTTTTCAAACAATAACTTGTGTTTAAGTGTATGAAGCTCACTGAAATTATACCACAAGTTTCCATACCATGAAGGGATAGTAAGTATTGACTCTTGGGGGTTATGGTCCCAATAGTTTAGGAATAAGGGGCCAAAAAGGGGGCTCAAAATAAGCATTTTTGTAGTTTTCAAACAATAACTTGTGTTTAAGTGTATGAATCACTCTGAAATTATACCACAAGTTTCCATACCATGACAGGATAGTAAGTATTGACCTTTGGGGGTTATGGCTCATAATTTTATGGAATTTGGGACAAAAAAAGGGGGAAAAACTAGGTTTTTCTGGTCAATGGACAATTTAGACAATTTAAAAGCAGTGAAAGGGAGGTAATTCAAAAATATACATTGTATGTTAAGATTTACCTCCCTTACACTACTGTAAATTGTGTTTAAAGAAATGTCAGATTTTGGACTAATTGCAAAAAAAAAAGGGGGGGTGGTAGTAGTTTTCAATTTTTTTCCCCCCAAATTTCTCAAATTTCAAATTTTTGAAAAGTTTGTAGAAGAAATCTTTAATTGCATAATATTGTGCAATAGATTTGTAAGATCTTGACATTTGTTTTGTGTAAGAAACCCATATAATGTCAAAAATTTGATCACAATCCAAATTCAGAGCTGTATCAAGCTTAAAAATTTTGTCCATACTTGCCCCAACTGTTCAGAGTTCAACCTCTGCGGTCGTATAAAGCTGCACCTTTCGGAACACCTGGTTCTAGATTACAGGCAATAACTTGGGTTTAAGTGAATTGATCTCTCTGAAATTATGCTACAAGGTTTCTTACTACAAAGGAAAGGCTGGAATTGAGTTTTCGGGTTCTTGCTTCAAGCTTGGAGGGAGTTTCAGTAAGTGATGGGTCAAAAAAGGGGCCCAAATAAGCATTTTTGTAGTTTTCAGTCAATAACTTGTGTGTAAGTGTATAAATCTCCCTGAAATTATACCACAAGTTTCCATACTACAAAGGGATGGTTATGGGGGTTATGGCTCAAATCATTAAGCAATTAGGGGCAAAAAAGGGGAAAACAAGGGTTTTTCTGGTTAAAGGACAATTTAGACAATTTAAAAGCAGTGTAAGGGAGGTAATGCTATTAAAATTTAAAGAATACTGTTATATATATGTTTGATTACTTGATTACCTCCCTTACACTGCTTGTTTTCAAAGGTTTAAAGAAGAAATCTTCAATTGCACAGTATTGTACAATAGATTTGTTAGATCTTTGACCACATTTATGATGTGACATAAACCTATATTATGTCAAAAATTTGATCACAATCCAAATTCAGACAGTATCAAACTTGAATATTGTGACCAAATTTGCCCCAACTGTTCAGGGTTCGACCACTGCGGTCGTATAAAGCTGCGCCCTGTGGAGCACCTGGTTACATAAGTAATAATTATGCCCCTTGAAAATGTAAAAGAGCAAGGAGATAGAGAGAGATAAAATCTCTCTGAATTTTAGGTCATCAATGCTTTTTATTTGGCATTTTAAACTTTTTTTATTTGAATTTCACTGATGAGTCTTTTGTAGATGCACTGTCTGGCATACACAATTTTAATCCTTGTAATTTTGATGAGTTTATTGAAAAGGGGGCCTTTCCTAAAAGTAAAGAGTCAAGGATTACTTGTTTAACCACCGCAACTACCGAAGTGGAGATCGCACATTAGGTAAAAGCAGCCTGATACGACCACAGAGGTCAAACACTGAACAGTTGGGGCAAATTTTGACACAATATATATTCAAGCTTGATAATGTCTGAATTTGAATTGTGATCAAATTTTTGACATAATATAGGTTTCTGACATAAAATAAATGTGGTCAAAGATCTTACAAATCTATTCTACAACACTTTGCAATTTCTTTTTGAAACTCCACAACACTTTGCAATTTCTATTTAAAACTCCACAACACTTTGCAATTTTTTTTGAAACTCCACAACACTATGCAATTTCTTCTTGAAACTTTTCAAAAATTTGAAAAATTTTGAAAAAAATAATATAAACCCCATCAAAAAATTTGAAAAGAAAACACCCCAACTTTTTGTCCCCCTCCTTCAGCAATTACCTCCATACACCATACACTTAAACACAAGTTTTTGTCTGGAAACTAGAAAACTGCTTGTTTTTGGCCCTTTTGTCCCTAATTCCTGCATGTTTGGGGCAATTACCCCAAACTCAGTCCCAGCCTTCCCTTTGTGATATGGAACCTTGTGGTACAATGTCATAGAGATCCATACACTTACACACAAGTTATTGTACGGAAACTACAAAATGCTTGTTTTTGGCCTCTTTTTTATTCTTAATTCCTCAAATGTTGGAACCGATAACCCCCAAAATGAACAACAACCTTCTACTTGTGGTATTAAACGTTGTGGCGCATTTTCAGAGCACTCGAAATACTTATACACAAGTTATTATCCTGAAACTAGAAAAATGCTTGCTTTGGGCCCCTTATTCCAAAACGACTGGGACCATCATCCTCAAATCAATCCCAAACTTCCTTATGTGGTATAATTATTGAACCTTCTTAAAATATTTCATAGAGATAATTCACTTACACTAAAGTTCTTGTCCGGAAACCAATTGTGTCTTCGGACGACGACATCATAGCATTATATGAACCTAAAAAACAGTTTGCGGTCGTATAAATATTCAAACCAAAACAAATGGAAACGAGAAAGGGTTAGATTGATATTCATGTTCACTAGGTTTAAATGTATGAAGATAGAATTGTTCGCTCCTTAAGGTACACATAATGTGTAATGCATGTAGATACAGACTGTGGTAAAAATGTTCACTCACAAACCACTGCGTTCGAAACCCAACAAACATATCCAGAAATAAGATGATTTGGTATAAGTGCCAATGAGACAACTTTCCGTCGAAGTCACAATTTGTAAAAGTAAATCATTATAGGTCAAAGTACAGTCTTCAACATGGAGCCTTGGCTCATACCAAACAGCAAACCAAAAAGGAACCAAAAATGACTAGTGTAAAACCATTCAAACATGAAAATCAACGGTCTATAGGAATAGGAAGATTTGGTATGAGTGCCAATGAGACAACTCTCCATCCAAATAACAATTAATAAAAGTAAACCATTATAGGTTAAGGTACGGCCTTCAACACGGAGCCTTGGCTCTCACCGAACAACAAGCTATAAAGGGCCCCAAAATTACAAGTGTAAAACCATTCAAACGGGAAAACCAACGGTCTAATCTATATAAAAAAAAAACGAGAAACACGTATAAATTACATTAACAAACGACAACTACTGACTGAACGTCAGATTCCTGACTTAGCAGGGGAGTAGCTAGAATGTAAAGATGTGCAAGCCGATCACGGTACTGCCGAGCGGACCGAGGCGAAAATTTTTGGGACCGGTCATATGACGGTTAAAAAGGTAGCTACATGCACATATGACGTATAAACAATTCATGAATGCAAAACTATTCAGAAATCTTCTGAAGAGAATAAAGCATGCATGGTTAATTGAATACATAAACAACACATTTTTGTGATACAGAATTTACTAAAATTTGTGCAAAAGCTGCTTTTTCGGTCTTAGCAGAAACGAACTTCTCTATTACTTTGTCAATATTCACACTTAAATCCTGAAGAATATGCAGTAACCTTTCGTTGTTCATGGTTACTCGTATATATGTTTTCAACAGACATAGTATACTTAGCTATCTCTCCACGGTAGCACTCGCCAGGTGTTAATCCAGTGTGTTCGCCATCGAGCAACCTCCCGGTTGAATTTGTCAAAATTACATGCCAGGTCAGTTTGGTATGTCTCATACAATTGTTTGTTGTATTTCCTAAAACACGAGGAAGCAGATAATGCGCCAAGAAGTGATTGAGTTTCTGGTGATATCAGACGCGACTCCAGTTTCATTATCATGTGGTCTATGAACGCAAAATATAATGAGACTTTCGAATACTGTTTTGGCATGTCTGCAGGGTGATTGTCTCTGGTAGTCTGTCGAACACATTGCCTCGGCATATGTTCAACGATATCAAATTGGTTCTGATAAATCTAATGCCGAATGCTATAAATTTTTATTTTGACATTTTTTTTTGCATGCCGAATTGATGTGCACGCAACTGCGTGTTGATGTATAGGGAGCTACGCTCCTGCTTAGGACAGGTGCAAACATGTGCAGCTATATAAAAAAAAACGAGAAACGAGAAACACTCATGAACCACATCAACAACATCCATTGAACATCAGATTCCTTACAGGTGTAAACAAATGCAGCGCGTTTAAACGTTTTAATAGGTACCAAGTTAACTTCACCCTTACCTAAAAGTATCTTCTATATCAATATACTCAGTCTCTAAACGGTCATGTTCCGCCTTTTGTGTTTATAAAGTACTGCATTTTGTCTTTAACTTAGTCAAGGACTTCTACGTTTACGTCCTTGCCTAAGTGCACTGTATTTTTAAGGAAGTTCAGTGAAACATTGACAGACATTGTTAACCAAGCATCATTCTGTTTAAAAGTGTTTGGTTGCCGTTTAGTGCTGTTTCTCATATTTGTTTTTCGTTTATTGTTTTGCATATTTTTTTCTTATGTTGTGTCGTTACACCAATATTCAAGCTTATTTGTAGAGATGGCGCCTTCATACATGTTTAACCCCTCTAAATTCTAAATAACTAAGCCAGGAGCCTGTAATTAAGTGGTTAGTTTGTTGCTGATTATTAAGGATGTTCGCTTGTCATGTTTTGGGATTTTTGTCAGATTTTCGGAATCATCTGGTTTTATCCATTTGAATGCCTTAAAAAAAATTGCCCATTGACCCCCATTTTTCTTTTTATAAATCTTTTATATGTATGATTATAAATCATCTGTAAAAGTCTTATAAAATCGTTGTTATTTTTTAATAGTTTTTGAGAGCTTTAACTTGTCAATGATAAGCAATGCAAAATCAAAAGAGATCATTTTCCCGACAAGTTTTCAAAGGCTAATATCTCGAAAACAAGCACATTGACCTATATTTATGTTTTGCTTTTTTGGTTCCTTTATTAAACCCCTATCAATATATACTAGTGTTATGACAAGCTTGTTATTTTGAAACTGAGTAGCAAACTTCCTTAAATTGTTTTTCGTTCATTGTTTTGTACATACATCAGACCATTAGTTTTCTCCTGTGAATTGTATACATTTGTCATTTCTCCTGTGAATTGTATACATTTGTCATTTCGATGTCTTTTTTCTCCTGTGAATTGTATACATTTGTCATTTCGATGTCTTTTATAGCGGTAGGGAATTTGCTCATGGTTCTTGAAGGCAGTACGATGATCTATAGTTGTTAACTGCTTTGTCCTTTTTCTGGTGGAGAGTTGTCTCATTGACAATCATTTATATTGTCCCCACCTTTTGATAAAACAACCAAATTTTTCACGACTCCTGTCGTACTACTTAGACACCGTTACTTATTCTTTTACCATTTTTTTCGCGAAATATATCGAAAGACAGTCGTGTAAGATTAATGGCCATTTACTAGTATATAGAAAATTTACAGTCATTTTCTGATGTAGAATTTATATTTCGTAACACGTTTGAAGATCGACCAGTCTGTAGTTATGATTTTCTACTCTCTATACTACTCTACAACTTAATCTTCTCATGCAAAGATCTATTTTTTCTTGGATAACTTTATCTCTTCTATTTGTACAACTGCTTTTCTATCAGTAAAACAATATACGGTCATATACTAAAATCATAGATACCAGGAATAAAACAAAAATAAAAAACCCTATATAGATTGGACATGTAAAAAAATATCAATTCCAGTTAATTTTTCGGCTTAATATTATCAAAATTTTCGAAATTTCTTTTCCATAGTCTACTGTACTCTTTTCTTTATTTACCATTCCGTTTTCCTTTTTCACTTGAGTGAGCATTTGTTTTTCAATCAAGCAATATTTACTCAACATTGGGATGTAACACCAATATATTTAAATGTCCAAATGAACTTTCACCACGATAATTGTCTCGAAAAAAAGAATAAACTGTTGTCCATCATAAATAACTGTTAACATTTGTGACGTAATGTTTCTTTTTCATACAATCCATATTGGTTGTCTCGATTGAACAAACATACTCTACCCAGCTGTGACACTAAAGCTAGCTTATAAGTAAATGAAATCAAACATTCATTGGCAGTTATCCATCTTACACGCAATGTATCATCGCTATATTTTTAGAGTTCTTTGTTTCATATACCAAACGTAAAAATGTGTTCTTGTGTGCAACTGCAGATATTTTCTCTAGTAAAATTGTAATTAGTTATGTACAAACGCCATTCAAATCATTAGTGCAATATTTAAATTACATCAATATGGACAGGGATACACACAGCCTCAGAGGGGTAAGTCAGAATATGTGACTTTTTATGAATGTTTTGTTTACACTTAGACTATTAAATGTGTTATAGTAATCAGAAAATACCTTTCATTCAAAACCATGTTCAGTAGAGAAAACTTTCCCTCTTGCAATCTAATTAAAGTTAATTGGGGTGGTCGACATATCAGAATTGGATCAATTCAAGGATTTGATTTTAATTTAATTGTCCCTCTTAGAAACAGTCTTACGTCTCAAAAAGTGTCAAGTCCGGAAAGGCATTTTCTAGAATAAATGCAACTTGTCTTCTATACTTTTAAGACATAACGTGCATATACAATAAAAGTAAGCGATATACAATGTACTACTCTTTTGCTCAAGAAGGCGTCACTTTGGATTTTTGTTTGTTATTTTATGTTCGTTTTCCAAAAGAGGTATGGTAACAGTCTGTGCAGTTTATCAAATCAAAATATTGTCCATTAATTTTGCAGGCGATTTTGGTAATCATACACATATAGTTTGAATACCCTTCGTGATCCATTTGTATGGATCAAAACCTCAGTTTTGATAAAATCATTAAAAGTTTGATAGAGCCTGTGACATAATATGTTAGTTAGTATACTATTCCCAGACAGCATGCCATAGTGTGGTTAGAAATGCAATCATAGCGTTAATTGTTAGAACCGTAAGAGTGCAACCTGTATTAATGTGACCTGTAATGTAAAGGTTGGGCTTTTTGTAAATTTCCTGTCTCAGCTTTGAAATAAATGCAAACGCCACGGGGAATTCAAACCTCCAATTTCGGTGACTTCACCCGCTCACTGCAAACCATCAATACCGCTCAGATGCGGATCCAGTCATTTTTATAAAAATGGGGTTAAAATATGTCACCATTCTAAAGTCAATCAGAATCAGAGCCAAACAAAATTATAATTCATTGTAGTATATACATTTATGCAGAGAGATGTTGAAGACGAAATCCATTTCAGTTTTGATTCAATCCCATATGATGCTTATAAACTGAGACTAGTTATAAACGGCAATAGTAAGCAACTCTATTTTGTGAGAAATTAAAACTGAAAAGTTAATAAGAACTTCAGGTAAAAACTAATTGGATATTTTAGATAGTCTCTCATAACTCTTTTTAGAGTGGCTCTTGTATGTTTTATGATGTTGTTTTATCAACTGTTTGTCATATATTTTATATAATGAAGAGGTGAGACTTAAATAAAATATTGTCTTGTCTTGTCTTGTCTTTTCTTCATACACTTTTAAAACAACTGTCAAAACAAAGAGATGCACTATTAGTTCACGGTGAACAATTGACTTAATTAACAGGCAGTGTCCCCTTTTATTATATTTCTCAGTATCATTGTGTGAATTTTCAAGTTATGTTCCAGGTGGAATCCTTATTGCTGGGTTGTAATCCTTCTTACTATACAAATCCTTTGTTTTATTCACCAGGTTTTTTTTTACCTTAATAAGTGACTGTGTATGTATGTCAATGTTATAATAAACTCGATCAATCCTTTCAGTCATCACCCGAAACATAAAAATTTCACACAAAAATAGAAATATAATAAAGGGGGTTTGTATTTGTCTCTGATTTATGTATTCATTCCTATTACATGGTCAATAAACTCAATATGACAATCGTGAAACTTTTGCTCGCACAAAAATCAGCTGATATATGTAAACAAAGAAGCACATGTCAGATTCTAAATTTAGAAACAAAATAAAAATGACGAATCGACTGAATAAATGAAGTCACGTGACTATATGCGTATACACTAAACAGCTGCATGCTGATAATTTTTGCTCTTACTGTGATTGTTGATGTGAAATCAATAACAATGATTGATATTAATTGAAATGTGAATGTTTTTTGCACAAACATTGATTATAGATCTGTTTGAATTCACCCGTCAATCGTTGATAAGGTTTGTATCCATGTTTTTCTGAAAGTGACAGAATAAATAATTTTGTCAGCGAACAAAAAACTGTGACAATATGACATCTGCTGAAAGTTCAAGTGATCTTGATGACACTGGAAATGAATAGAAACTGTACTTTTTAATTTCAAATGACTAAAAGCTCTTAACATGTTGACTGTCACTTATTCATGACATGATAATTGATATTCAGGCAAAAAAGGGGGGAGAATTCATTACAAAATGTAGAATAGGCAGATATATATTCTTCCCTTTTCACTTTATCATGTAGTTAATTCGGCACCTGATATAGTTATTTCGTCACCTGATATAGTTATTTCGTCACCGTCTGTAAACAGATGCCAATCTGAGACGCATGTCTGAGTTGAGCAAGTTAAACACTGTTTTTTTCACGTCTTTTTTACAAAATCTAGGCACGCTTGATTTTTAGACCAATGTGGCTGCGGAAGCCTTGTCCGTCAATTCGTCTAACCATCCGTGCATAACGTTCAGTCTACGTCTGTATGTCTTAAATTAAGTTGGTTTCCATTCTCTAACTTTAATAGTTTGCCTCAACCAAATGTTATGAAAATTATATACAATACATTTACCATATTGAAATTTGGGTTGTCAACTTTTACTGTTCTAGAGTTGTGCCTGTTAATACAAATGGAAAAATTGCTGAATTTTTCGTTTCTGTTCTCCAACTTAAGTTAGCCTCAACCAAACGTTATGAGCTAGAGTTATACACAAAACTTATTACCACAAAACATAGATCAAGTACAAATTTAGGTAGCATCACTGATGAGTCTTTTGTAGACGAAATGTGTGTCTGGCGTATTTAATTATAAGCTTGGTACCTTTGATAACTTTTTACAGTTCTTTAGTTATGTCCCATTATAAATTCATATGATATGCAAGTAGGGGCATCATCTCTGTCCCATGGACACATCCCCCATTTATTTAATACAGCCCTAACAGGGTCTCTTTATAAAGGTCAGTTACAGATAAATGAGGGTGGTAAAGGGGGGGTGCTTGCACGAAAAAAACGTGAAATAAGACAAAATTTCACGTTGAACGTGAAATAATTTCTGTAATGAACGTTGCACGAAAATAAATACTTTTATTTGAACCTTTTGTGACTGAGTCACTGTCTTCTTGTATATATTAACTCTTTGTTTTACTTGATATTCCCGATTTAGTATACACATTTATGATATAATTGGTTTACGGCTTTTAAAAAAGTATTTCTTGACGATCCCTGCCAAGTGTTTGAATTTTATTTGAAAAATACCGAGCACGCAAAATAAGACTTTGAAAATCACGATGCACGTAAATTTAAATAAGCAGAACACGTTGAACGAGGCAACCTTCTTGCACTACTGAACGTCAAATAAAAAAGTAAAAACACGTTGAACGTGAAATAAAAAACGGCGATCACGTTGCACGAAAATAACCCTTTACCACCCTCATAAATGATTGCCAATGAGACAACTGTCCACAAGAGACCAAAATGACACAGAAATTAACAAATATAGGTCACCATATGACCTTCAACAATGAGCAAAGCCCATACAGCACAGTCTGCTATAAATGGCCCCGAAATGACAATGTAAAACTATTCAATCGAGAATACTAACGGCTTCATTGATATAAAAAATATGAATGAAAAACAAATATATGTAACACATAAACAAACGACAACCACTGAATTACAGGCTCCTGACTTGGGACAGGCACATACATACATAATGTGGCAGGGTTAAACATGTGAGTGGGATCCCACCCCTCCCCTTAACTTGAGACAGTGGCAGGGGTGTGGAAATGCTATGCCCGACTCGCCCGACTCGTACATTTGAACAACCAGACAAGTAATTATTTTTGTCTCTGTTGCCCATGGACAAGTAAAAAAAATATACAAGACAAAGTTCAAATCCAACAAAAATATAGAATTAATTCCAAAACGTATAAAGATAGATATAGGAAGATGTGGTTTGAGTGCCAATGAGACAACTCTCCATACAAATAACAATTTAAAAAGTAAACCATTATAGGTTAAAGTATAAAGATAAAGATGTTTATTTTATGTAAAGTACCAATAGTCAGCGAGTCAAAACATCTATGTCCATGACGATAAATATTACATAATACATAAAGAGTTATGAGTCGAGTAGAAAAGCTAAAACGCAGATGGAGAAGAACACGTATTTTGAAAAAAGATTTGGAAGCGAGAATTTCAGACATCGTGTATATTAGATTGCACTGGTTATCTTGGATGGAAATTCGTAAAATAAATAATTTGTTATCTTATCTATAGAAGACATGCACAGGTCAGCATCACTTGTTGTCAAAGTGGTAAATAAGAGAGATGATTGAATTGCCCTTCAAGACAATTATGAAAGAAGAAAAAAACGTGTGTCAGTTAAGGAAAACACCAAAACTTCACCATGTTCACTAACTGTCCTCTTAATTTAGTTTACTGGCTACAATTTTTATACAAAAACTGCTGTAAAATCGTCCTCTGCATGTTATCTCATTGGTTGGTTTGCTGTTAGGTTTCTATCCTATTGATGTTAACCCATTTCCTACTTTCCTAAAGTTTTACACAATATAAACAAATGGATTTCATTTGTTTGTGATGCAAAAAAGTGCTAAGAATCATATATTAGCTAACAATGAAAAAATATTTATTGCGACCATCAGGGCAAGTAACTTTTTTTCCGGACAAGTAAATTTTACAGTTTTACTTGCCCAGGGACAAGTGCTCACAACAAACATTTCCACACCCCTGAGTGGTATAACATATGTTTGTGTCTACAGTTGCATTGCGTTATTGTAGCTTTGGACTTATTTGTTTTTTAACAGACTTTGGTCAATCCTGCAATCGCACAATTCAAGAAAAAACTGGACAAAACAGTAAATATGAGAAACCGCTAAAAACAACGATCACTCAAATACAGGCCCTGACTTGGGATAGGCACACATAGAATGTGGTAGTGTTAAACTTGTTTGCTGGCGCCAAACCCTCTACCTAACCTGGTACAGTAGTTTTTGCAGTACACATAAGAACAAACTATTACCAGTTGAAATGGGCTGATCTTATCAGATCTACACAGAGCAAAAACATCTAATGATAAGCATATCAAAACATCCCACAACAAAAAGACACAAACTCATCAAATCTATTTACAAAGCTGCTTTAGCAGAAATACATCTAACAAAAACAGAGTGGAATCACTGGGTACTTACATGTATACATCCCCACAACAAGAAAAAAACTAAGTTAAGGTCTGAAAGTACTCACACTTACTGACAGCTAGTCGAATTCAAAGCCAATAACAAATGATAAAAAAATCATGTACATGTATCCAAAAATAAAATATCAATCAGTACACATCCAGCATACAACAGATTTAGAGTGAAGGCGTCATTTAAAGTCAGAGCAAAACATGACCTTGTGCAATGCCAAGGTAAGGTAAAGACAGATTGGAGTACTGTCATTACTGTGAAAGTGTATATGTGTAAAACAATAAGATTAAATATGGTTTCAATTTCCTGATAACAAAATCAATATTCATGCCAAAAAAAAACAATACTCAAAGATCTAATTCTGTATTTTTTCCTCTTCTGAGGCAACACTTTCAAGCTTAACCCTCTCCTCTTATTTTATTTTTGACTAATATACTTTCATACTCATAAGAACTGTTGTGATATTTTGCAGATCAAGAACTTTACTAAGAATGAGATGGGATTTGTTCACCAGTTTAGATTGTTATTGTGGAAAAACTTTACATTAAAAAAGAGAAGTCCAGTAAGTTACTGTAATATACACACAAAAATATATCAATGACTGTAATTTCAGACATTTTTGCATGTGATTATGCTTGCAATTAGTTGTCCAAGAATTAAAAAAAAGGTGAGATTATTTATTGTGATTTTACATTGTTTTAGAAAGCATTGCATTATACTATGCTATCAAAATTTAAGTTGTTACTTTTGTGAATCCTTTGAATTTTTGTATTAGTAAACACATTACAAAAATATATGAATTTACTGTATTTAATAGTGAAATTTTTAAGCTGACATGTTTTAGAGAAATAGATTTAATGTTATCAGCTTATTATATTTGAGCTTAAAGTTATGGCTCTATGGTCATATCTGACCTGCAACCTAGGTTTGGCAGGCAACTTTGTGATCTGACATTTTTAGAAATATTCAGACATTGTCAGAACTGAATAATTTTATTAAAAATGACCTGTTGACTTGAGACAATTTTAAAACTTGACTTGGAGCCCCAAAATTGTACATTTTGTTGTCCCTTTGATTTTTGCCATGAAAACTACCTGGCGTGTTTTAGATGCTAGCAACTTCTTATAAACCATGATTGGAAAAAGTGACTACAGGACATGTTAATACAGTGCAAACAAACAAACACAAGATGAAAATCAGTAATACAAAATACCTTTACAATATATACAATTGTATTTCAGAAAGTCTGACAAAGCAAGTATGTTGGTAGATTTTCAATTGCAGAATATTCCTAATATTCTAATTTACTCTACTCCTAATCTAAGAGTTGGGATTACGTTGCATTCACCTTATCCCTCCCTCTATCGAACAAATGTTTCAGTTTACATTTTCACAGTTACAAAAATGTGCTACTGAAAACAACGACTTCATGTTTGGTCGTAGTTTGATAGTGATAAGCTGTACCATGTGAGCATTTTTTTGGACCTGTCAATTACCAATTTCCTGTTAACAGATGAATGAACTTAAAACTTTAAATCACACTTTTCTCAAGTATAGTACATATATTTGTTTAGGGGCCAGCTGAAGGACACCTCCCGGTGCGAGAATTTCTCGTTGCATTGAAGACCTGTTGGTGACCTTCTGCTGTTGTCTGCTCTGTGGTCGGGTTGTTGTCTCTTTGGCACATTCCCCATTTCCATTCTTAATTTTACATGTACTTAACAGAATAACTTAATATTAAGTCATGAGCTTGAGGTCTTATGCAACTTCTTGTGTGGAAAGAATTAGGGTTAAGGTACTGAAGTCAAGAGCTTGGCAGTGATGAGTTGTAATGTGTGTGCTTCTAGGGTCTGCTAAGACACTTACTCCCTGTTTTCCAATACCGGAACTCTGAATTACAAAATTAGGTATGCTATGCATTACAATGTGTACTTTCTTGTTATTTTTGTAATAAAAATATAAACCACACTTCAAATCCATGAACACAGTGTTATCACTGTATGTATGTATAGAACAGTGAATATACTGGGTAGACCTTTTTACACGTTTGCTCATGATAAAAATTTATGTTTTATAAATATGGGAGACATTTTTGCAAGTTTACTCTTGTTGGTAGTTTAAATATTGTTGGTGATAACATGACTGAAGATAAAATAAGTATTTCTATGAATTGTTAATAAGTTAGATTGACCCACTTTTGTTTGAATCAGAATCAGCTGACACAAAAAAGTTCAGTGTACTGGTGACAGCTTGATTATGGGAAATTGCTCTCTGATAGGATGTGATTATTATTCTTTTGTATTTAATTGTAAAATGAGCAATTACAGAAGTACATATGAGTTTGTGACATATGACTTTTATTCCAGTTGAATTTTATTTATAGACTGTGTTCATCATGACTTACATTAATAAACTCAATGTACTTTAAGATTTCAGGCAGATATACATGTTTATCATATACTTGTATAAAATATTACTAAAATTTTACAGTTCAATAACATTTAAAAATATCAAAAGGCTATGAAAGGATTACTAGGTTTATTGACCAGATTCTTAAGAATTTCCATAGCGGGCTGATAAAGGTACCTTTATTGACTGCTTCCGGAATGTTATCACATGCCTTTCCGTTAATTTCCGTGACGTTTATCACATGCAACTTCGTGCATTTCCGGAAATTTGATTGAAATTGACAACAGAACGCGGAAAACGGCAAGTGATAAGACTTTTCCCAAAATAGTTGAGGAGCAAAAATGAATTAAGTTAAACTTGTTTTGAAAGACATAAATGAGGTGACAATATTATTGAAGAACATGAATAAACAAATAAAATGCTTGTTATCAATAAAAAATTTAAAGCCAGTAAAAGCAGTAAAGAACTTGTTTTGGTTGTCTGTAAATATTTTCTGAAAGTGCAAAGACAAACAAAAATTAAATTTTAATATTTCTTGTCTGTATATCTTCTGCTGAAGTATATGATAAAAAGATAATTACATGTCATTTTTCATATCAGACCCTTTATCGGCCCTCGTTCATGATATCAGCCCTCGAGCCTCCGGCTCTTGGGCTGATATCACAACCTTGGGCCGATAAAGGGTTTGATATGAAAAATGCCATGTAATAATCTATACATATCAGACTGATTTTTGTCGAGCCTGCAACTTTTGTTGCAGAAAGCTCGACATAGGGATAGTGATCCGGCGGCGGCGGTGTTAGCTCACTTCTTAAAAGCTATATATTTTAGAAGGTGGAAGATGTGGATGCTTCATATATTGTATAAAGATGCCTCATGTTACGAAGTTTCCGTCAGTCACATGTCCATTGTCCTTGACCTCATTTTCATGGTTCAGTGACCACTTGAAAAAAAAGTTCAGATTTTTTGTAATGTTAAATTCTCTCTTACTGTAAGTAATAGGATAACTATATTTAGTATGTGCGTACCTTGCAAGGTCCTCATGCCCGTCAGACAGTTTTCACTTGACCTCGACCTCATTTCATGGATCAGTGAACAAGGTTAAGTTTTGGTGGTCAAGTCAATATCTCAGATACTATAAGCAATAGGTCTAGTATATTTGGTGTATGGAAGGACTGTAAGGTGTACATGTCCAACTGGCAGGTGTCATCTGACCTTGACCTCATTTTCATGGTTCAGTGGTTATAGTTAAGTTTTTGTGTTTTGGTCTGTTTTTCTCATACTTTATGCAATAGGTTTACTATATTTGTTGTATGGAATGATTGTAAGGTGTACATGTCTAACGGGCAGATGTCATCTGACCTTGACCTCATTTTCATGGTTCAGTGGTTATAGTTAAGTTTTTGTGTTTTGGTCTGTTTTTCTCATATTTTATGCAATAGGTTTACTATATTTGTTGTATGGAATGATTGAAAGGTGTACTTGTCTAGCGGGCAGATGTCATCTGACCTTGACCTCATTTTCATGGTTCAGTTGTCAAAGTTAAGTTTTTGAGTTTTGGTCTTTTTATCTTATACTATATGTCATAGGTCAACTATATTTGGTGTATGGAAATATTTTATGATCTATATGTCAGTCGTGCAGGTTTTATTTGACCTTGACCTGGTTTTCATGGTTCATTGCTCTGTGTTGAGTTTTTGTGTTTTGGTCTATTTTCTTAAACTATAAGCAATAGGTCAACTATATTTGTTGTATGGAAGCATTGTTAGCTGTACATGTCTGCCTGGCATATGGTTCAACTGATCTTGACCTCATTTTCATGGTTCATGTTAAGTTTATGTGACAGTCGTAATAAAGCTTTATATTTAGGAGTATCAACATAATATCAATGATTAGTAAAGAAGGCGAGACATTTCAGTGTGTGCACTCTTGTTAATAGGTCTTGATAAATTTTAATATTTCAATGTTTATATTGATTTTAATTAGCGCGAGACTCCCTCTCAAACAGGAGGATTGGCAGGATTGCTTGGGGTTCTTTGATATGATGAATTTAACCATTATTTAGATTTTGGATTGTGGGCCCTGTTATCACACTGGTCCACATTTCAGTCCAAAGGGCCCAAAATTAAACATTGTTTGATTTTATCAAAATTAAATTTAAATTCTTGGGTTTCTTTGATATGCTTAATCTTACCATTTATTTAGATTTTGGTTATTTGACCATAAAAGGTAAATGTCCAATTTCAAAATTTTATTTTGGAAATAAGTTCTTACACCATATTCATTCTGTGTCCGAAACTATCATGACTATGTTATGTCAGATATTTAATCACAATCCAAATTCAGTGCTGTGTCAAGCTTGAATGTAGTGTCCCTACTTGCCCCAGCTATTCAAAGTTCAACCTCTGCTGGTGTATCAGGATGTGACCAGTGGAGCATTTTATTCAATAAGCAACAACAAAAAAAGCATGCAGTGAGATTCAAATCTATTTTATTTAAGAATTGAATGCTTCTTTATGTAACTTCATTGGGGTGTTAAAGCGTTGACTGAAGTACATTTTGTATGAAGCGCGGAAGCTCTTCATTCTAAATATGTGTGCACGGTCAATGATTTTACAACCCTATGAAGTTGCAAAAAGAAGCTTTCAATACTTATAATTACATTTTTTAGCTAGGATCATAAAAACCCGATTTTTATCAAGTTTTTATTTTATTTACTTGTGGTACCTAGGTTCATCATAAATGTTAAATTTTATTGTGTAATGAAGTTGATTAAGGAATAAAGCGAGATTGCAGTAAGCCAATCAGAGTAACGTATTATAATGAAACATACATCTAATGTAATTATTCAAATTTAAAGTTAAATTACAAGACATCAAGACATAGGATTCCTTTAATTTTTATATGACCGCAAATTTTTTTTTTGGATCATATAATGGTATGATGTCGTCGTTGTTGTCCGCCTCGTCTGCATTGTTCAAAGACACATTAGTTGTCAGACCATAACTATAGTTTAAATCAATAGATCTTTATTAAATTTTTTAAAAGGTTCAATACCACAACAGGAAGGTTGAGATCGATTTTGGGGATGATGGTCCGAACCGTTTAGGATTAGGGACCCAAAAGGGGCCAAAAACAAGCAGTTTTCTAGTTTAAGGATAACAACTTGTGTATAAGTATTTCAATTGCTCTAAAATTGTACCACAATGTTTAAAACCACAAGTAGAAGGTTTGGATTCATTTATGGGGTTATGGGTTCAAAGTTTAGGAATTAAAGGGAAACTTCGCAAAAAAATCAAAAATTGATATTATGTTCATTCTGTATAAAAATGCTCAAATTCATAGATATTAAAGTTTTATTCCGCTAGATAAGCGATCACCATCGATTTTAAATTTAGAGTATCAATTCTCTGCGATCCGCCATTTTGTCTTCTTTCCCGATTAATAAAAACGATATGTCTATAAACCACAAAGAAACAAAACTACAGTAACCGATGTAGTCGTAATTGCGTGTCGATATCTTGTCAATCGTACGGTTGTTTTATCAGACTAACTAACTTGATACGAAAAATATTCTTACTTTTTTTAAATTACCATGGTCTGTTGTTTTTAAACTGTTGATATTGGAATTAGGTGAAAAGTCAAAGTTGAAATCATAAATAAGTGTTCCGTGAAAATTGTTTTCGAAAATCTAATTTGTTCATAATTCTTTAAAGTAATAAATAAATATATTTTGATCTTCCCTCATCTGATCACCAGCATGGCTAAAGGTATTACTTCCAAAGGTATTGTGAGGGGTGTGAGGTGACACGTCCAGGTATTCAAGCGATTTCCTGTCGGGCTTGCAAGTTCATGCATCGTTTCACTTCTGCAGGTATTGATCAGTGTACACGGCTGATAACTTATAACTTATAACTTTCCATTTTGAACTATTAGATGAATAATATACAACTCTGTCTTACTTGTCATTACTAAACTCATACGCTTGTTTATAAATAACATTTCTGGTGTAAAGAATATAATTCATAAACATATAAATAATACCCAAAAAATAAGATTTGATGAAATTAAAATCTATTTAAATATTTTTTCCAAGGGTGAATTTGGGAAAATGTAATATATAGTCATTGTCAATAGTGAAGGACAGATTGGAACAGACCAGAAATATTGATTTAAAAAAATGTACGCACTTGCCGACGATTCGTTTATACGACTGGATAGAAAGTTACGGAACTATAGCGCAATTTAAAATATATACATGTATACATTGAACATAAGAAAAAAACATATATTTTGAATAAATAGGGGTAAAAGTGTTGTAAATAGACTAGTCCACGTATGCCAACAGTATGTAATCATCGAATGTCGATAGACTATTGTATACCAGAAGAAGAAGAGAACCAATTTGATTTAAATACAGGTCGATGTATAACTTTTGCTTTGGTTCATTGAAGCTGTGGACCTAGTAAAATCACAGATTTATATTTCAATAAGATTGTTCTCGAACAAAGGAAGTAATTCGTCATCACAATTGTTATATATGCCACTGGACGAACACTAATTATCCCCAGGGAATGTGAATATTTTGCTGGGAAACTTTTGAGTATCAAAGTTTCAAATTAATTTCGGGATTTGTTTTCTTTCTTGGTATTTAATATCAGAAAAAAGAATAAATTACTTGTTCGCTAAATAGGGGTATTCTTGTCAGATAAAAGACTTTTAGTTATATTTAAAAAATAGGGAAATATGACATTAAATTGGTTCTGTCTTTTTTTTTAACATCGTTAAAAAGATGTGTGTCTAAGGTGAACGCCACAAGAACCCTGTAATACTAGTACGAGAGTATAGCATGTAAACATTCCTTCTCAATAATATGGTTGTATTGGAAATCTTTTCATACAGATTGACAACTCATTGTCCGATATGCATGTAATATTTGCCACATGACGCCCATAGTTCTTTCTACCATCATCATCTTATTCTGTGATGTTGCTGTAAACATCGATGGTTCACACCCAAACAAAATGGGAGTAATGGACCTTCAGAGCTTCTCCGTGTTATACACTTGTGAAATATATAGACGAAATTTCTGTATTGAAATGAATCTATATCTCAAAAACACGATTGTGAGTAATCACCTTACAAACCAATATAAACGTATGGCAAGATATAACCATGAAGGAATTTAGTTTTTGTCAGACGCAAGAACTCATCACTATATATATCATAAACGTATACGTATATATATGCATACAGTTTCAAATATTAAGAACAAGCGGTCGATGTCGATAGTCTGTTTTCTAACTGTTCAGAGTTAGACATGTCACTTGTTCATTCTTGGAAGCCTTCATATTCCCCGTCTAACGATGGGAACTCTTTCTGATTGTGTTGACTATAAATGCTTGTATGGTAATTCTGTCGTTTATCTGTACAAGCGGTTGCATTTCCTCTCCTTTCCCAACAAACAAACGAACGAAACGCCACTAGTCTGATTTCTCTGGAGCTCATCCTCAATGGCTCTTATACGTCAGGAAACTTACATGTATACTAATAATGATTGTTTCAAGAACAACGATGTATGGACGAACTATTATAAATTCGTCAATATCAGTTATGCATGACTAAAATATAACTTTTATTACAACTACTGTATTACTTATTTGGATTAATGACAGCTATCATGTTCAACATTGCACAAATATTATCATAGAATTTAAAAAAAAATCCTCAAAAATCCTCAAAAGAAATAATGCCTTAGCTTAGATAATTGATATTCTTTTCACAAAAAGTTCGTGTAAATGATTGTCAAATGAATTTAATTATGTAAGAATAAAATGTTAAAAAGAAACTAAAAAAAAATCATGCATGTTGTATGTTGTATTTTTTTGTCAATTAAAAACTTTAAAATTGCAATAGTTTTATTAGCATTTAAACACAGCCAGATTTGAATACAAGTTAAGAAATTCCGGTAAAGTCAATGATATCAAACAGATGTACAATGGTATATCAAATTGGGTAATATTGCATTTAGTTTTTATAAAAGATTAAAACTACTATTTTTTGCTTCATATTTGAATCTTTACGCCAATTGCTGCTAAGAAAGTAATCAAAAATTGTTTCCTTTTATTTTTATACACTTTCGGAATTACGAATCTGAATTTTATTTTCAATTAATTTACACAATTTAATTATTGTATCTTTATTCTCATCGTGTTTTAAATCTTAGTGTATTAACATCGTGACAGCATACTCTTTCTAATCCTTTCTGTTTATCCTTTCCAAATAACAACATTTATACCTGTGTACGCTTGAACTCGCACCTGCGGCTAAATAGCTACAAGGTAAACGAATTGACCTCAAGCCGAGAAATATACAGTGACCTTTACAAAATAATATACACACTCTGCTCACACATTAGTTGCATTGAAATGATTATCAAAACAATAACGGTAAATAGAACTGAAATATTTTCAGTTCAATATCAGTAAAAATGTTCAATAAATATTTTATGAAAAAAATCTCAACAATAATTAATTAAATTTATTCAAAAACATAGGAATATAAATTTTAAACTTTGCAAATGTGTTTTTTATGTTAAGATGAACATAATTAGATGATAAGTAAAAAATCGCGGAATTTCCCTTTAAGGGCCAAAAACAAGCATTTTTCTAGTTTCAAGACAATAACTTGTGTGTAATTGTATGGATCTCTCTAGAATTGTTCCACAATGTTCCATATAATAAAGGGGAGGCTGGGATTAAGTTTTGGATTAATTGCCCAAAATATGTAGGAATTAAGGGCAAAAAAGGGTCAAGAAGAAGCATGTTTCTAGTTTCCAAACAATAACTGGTGTTTAAGTGTATGGATCGATCTCTCTGAAATTGTACTACACAGTTCCATACTACAAAGGAAAGGATGGAATTGAGTTTAAGAGTTATTGCTTAAAGGGGGGGGAATTCTTGTTTACAATTTTTTTAGGGATTCTTTTTTTTTTCAAAATTTTTCAAGTTTCATATTTTGAAAAGTTTCAAGAAGAAATCTTCAATTGCACATTATTGTGCAATAGATTTGTTGATCTTTGACCACATTTATTTTGTCCAAAAGTTGATCACAATCCAAATTCAGACAGTATCAAGCTTGAATATTGTGACAAAATTTGCCCCAACCGTTCAGGGTTCAACAACTGCGGTCGTATAGAGCTGAGCCCTGCAGAGCATCTGGTTATTTATAGTATAAACTATAAATATAACTAATTATTAACCAACTAAGTACATTATTGCCAAAAATGACTGGTTATTAAAAATAACATATTTTCTGTAATGGCCCTGTTTTTCTGTAATGGCCCTGGTTTTTTTTGTAATGGCCCTGTATTAATGCCCGGTTGGTCTGTATAAAACACAGTTAGGGTTTTTAATAAAGTTAATAAAATTAAGTTGGTACATATAAAGAGTATAATACTTTTTTGTATTTTATTTAATTTAGTAACCAGCAACCAACATTAAAGAACCATATATAGGGATCACTGTTCCTCCTGTTTTTCAACACATAACTTTTGTCAACTTAATATCTTGGAAATTTGGTATATTAACACATACACTTTTATTCAGTTGGTTAATAAATGTATTAAGAAATGGGTGTTTTTATAATGGCTCTGTTATATGTCCTTGGTCAGTAATAATGGCCTCGGATGTTTGTAATGGCCCTCGGCGTTGCCTCAGGCCATTACAGACTTCCTCGACCATTATAACAGACCTTGGACATATAAGGCAGCAACCATTTGACTTTCTGGGGGGGGGGGCTATGGTTTTTTTTGGAAAAAAAAGTTTGTTTCCAGTTTTTGGAGAAAAAAATAATTTGTTTTTGATTCTGAGAAAAAAAAATGTTTGTTTCACCCTCAGCTGCCACTATATGTAATGCTAAAATTGAAAGAAAAAAATTGTTTTCGACTTGTCACGAAAAAAATATATTGTTTTTCGCCACAGGCGAAAAAAAAAGTTTGTACAGAAAAAAAAACCATAGCCCCCCCCAGAAAATCAAATGGTTGCTGCCTAACAGGGCCATTATAAAAACACCCATTCATTAATACTATAATGGTGACCGTGAACATCAGGATGGCTTATTACAGGTATATGATATGTTGTTTGCTCAGTCACTCAGTTGAAGGCCATACGGTAACCTATAGTTGCTTTCATCTACATCATTTGGTCTGTGGTGGATAGTTTTCTCATTGACAATCAAACCAAATCTTCCTGTTTTTATATGTACTGTGCTGTTCATTTTCTTTGAGTGTACATATAGCAGAGATTTAATCATGAATTAAAATAAACACCATCTAACTGGTTTTATTTTGTACAATTAATTGATCATCAATATGTCATTTAATATTTTTAATTGATTCCTTTTATCATGTTTTAAAGTCTTGGACCAGACATTGATTTGTAAAAGTACATTACATAATGCCATAGTAACAACATTGTACATATAGCTGGCTGTATTGACATTTTAACAAACTGCTATTCATTTAATACACTTTTAATTACACTTCCATAATAGAATTAATAGAAATCTTTTAGGCAGGCAAATATATATATATATATATGTACATGTTAGTTCTATATATAGTCTAAACAAGAAATATCTGAACTTGTCACTTTCATTGTTCAGCAGGGAATCATGAGCACAGATGTCTGAATGAAGTCTCAGACATTCAGTAATAAATCAATGATTTGAATTCTAGTTGATACAAGTTTACTGAAAGGTCAACATCACACTTACTTCTATGTTAAAGTTATTTTCAGCAGTTAAAAGGACACATTCACTGTTTTTTGACATGATCCAAATCAAAACATGAATGAGTATAACTGACCCATAGATTTATTTTAATGATGTTAGTGGGGATTCCCATGGGTGAATATTCTAGTTTGCCATCCACCAGAAACCTGACGTAATATATCTTGATGCTGAGGTGTCTTTATTTTGACTTGAGGTTCATGGCTCTATGATTCATACTTTTTATGATTAATAACATTTTATACAGAAATTGATGAATGCATTTTACTATAATATACTTTATCCTTGATTGGGAACCCCACCCCTAACACACTAAAATTGGCTGGATCCACCACTGGACAACTATTTTATGTCCTGCCTCCTAGGCCATGGTCAGTTAATTTTGAACTAGTTTTCTGCCGAAGTTAGTTTGTTTTAAAACAAAATCTTACAATATACAACAGTATTTTCTAGTAGGTTTAATTAATGTCTGTACATCTCAGTATGTCAACTTATTCCAGGTCCTACCGACTAGTTCAAGGTCCAGTTACTTCGAATTAATTACAAGTAGCAATGTCGCTGTCCTTCAGATTGGCTTTTTCTGAATTTTATGCAGACATGCAAGACATACCTCTGTGTCAACAGTTTATTTTGTCTTGTGCTGTGCATATACTGCACGATTTTGTGCCATGGATTGATATCTCATAGCCTCACTTTTCTATAATATCATACTATAGAATCAGATAGTTCTCATTTAAATCAGTGGACATATGAGGGGCCTGATGGGTTATTTTCGTTCTTCATGATTGGCACATTTTCGCTATTGTGATCTGTTTTTCTGTAGATTCTTTTTTTTATATATGATTTCGAGATTTGTGATCATGGAAATTTATTTTCTGTGAATCATGATTGACAAAAAAATCAACTTGTGAATCGTGATGAGACCCCCCCCCCCTCAGGCCCCTCACATATGGGGAAGACCTTAATGCATGTTCACTCTAACATGATAAAAATTATGTTTTAAAGATAGGCAAAAAAAAAATTTCAAGTTTACTCTTGTTGGTACGGTAGTTTAAATACTGTTGGTGATAACATGACTGAAGATAAAATAGGTATTTCTATAAAATGTTAATAAGTTTGATTGACCTTCATTTGTTTGATTCAGAATCAGCTGATACAAAAAAGTTCAGTGTACTGGTGACAGCTTGATTATGGGAAATTGCTCCCTGATAAGATGATAAAAAGTGATTATTAACATAAGTTTGATGTTTATTTCATGAATAGGATGAATTTTTATTGATTAGAAGTCGAAAGATCTAATGAAAAATTATAACCTTGAAAGGAGCATTAGCCACAGGCACTTGTCTCAGAATAAAAAAATTCCTATATACCTTAATATAACACAAGGTACTTAACTAAATTTTTTGAAAAATGTCACCCAGTCCCGAATTTCCGTTATTTTTCGATTTCTCGGTTTTCAAACCTACTTAAACTCAGTTTGCCGTAAATCTAAATTGATATATCTACACAATGGTATATGACACAACTACCATTGTTGTCAGGTCATTAGTAGAAGGCCTCAGAAGTCGGTCAACGTGATTTGTTTTTGCATACCGCTCCAGACTCGGCAACACAGAGTCCGCAAGTATTGATATACCGGTTTCTCATTGGTCAATCGTGTGGCTAAAAATAAATGTGGGAAATTTTAGTCAATTTATAACTCCTGACACATTTGACAGACCTCAAATAACACTAATTTGGGTTTGTATCACATAATCTTTAAAGAATTTACAATAAAAATAATAATTGATATATTCAGAGGGAAGCTGACAGTTTTTTTTTATTAATAATTTTTATAATAAATCAATCACTGCGGACTTGGTGTTGCCAAGTCTGGAGCGGTATGCAAAAAAATTCATGTTGACCGACTTCCAAGGCCTGCTACTAGTGATCCCGACAACAATGGTAGTCGTGTCATATACCATTGTGTAGATAAATCAATTTAGATTTACAGCATAATAAGTTTAAGTAGTTTTGAAAACCGAGGAAATCGAAAAATAACGGAAATTCAGGACTGGGTGACATTTTTCAAAAAATTTAGTTAAGTACCTTGTGTTATATTAAGGTATATAGGGGGAAAAAATTCATTACCTGCCAATTGACTAACTTTTTAATTTGATTTATAGAATACAAAAATATTTCCCAGAAATACACAAGTAAGGTAAAAAAAACACTATGCATTGCATGTAAATGTAATAACATTTTAACATCAAATGAGTCTTTTAGGACTAGAAGTCATCTAATTACATATGTACCAATAAAGATGACATCTGAAGACTGCAGATTGTCCTGTGACCTGATTTACACATAAATATGAATTGAAAGATAGAAAGACAGACAGACAAGCACAGTGTGATGATGCTTTTACTAGATCTGTTTGGTTTCATGACATTAAAAAAAATATGAACAAAAAATATTTCTTTTCTTTGTTTACAACATTTAAATTTCTGACTGAAAAAAAGGAGTACTGTAAATTCATAAATTATTGCGTGAATTTAAAAATTTGAGATTAATTATTGCTATTTCAGGGCAATCTGCTGCTCATACATTTATATGTAGATATCAGAATCCCAGTTCTTATTATTGCAAAAATCACAGAGTTGCATTATTCGCAATAATAAAAACTTTGCAATAATTTTTGATTTTACAGTACATAAACTCATTCTTTTCAGTAACGACATACAGGATTTGAAAAAGGAAAGTAAAACATCATTTGTTAGAAAATGTTACAGGCAGTTCTGCTTATTATTAATTTTACCAATTTGATTTATTTTCAGTTTGTTTTGTTGTTTGAAGTATGCATTCCATTAGTATTGTTTTTAATCCTCCTGTTGATCAGAGAGCGACAACCACCAGTTCCAGTCAGAACAGGTAAGGAACAAGATACACATTCAAATTGATGGTTCATTTAACATTATAAAAAGGAAAACACTCTGTCCTGCCATATATATTATTAGTATTGAAACTCATATCTATCATAACATACATTGTTTCAGATCATTGTTTTTTGTCAAATCTAAATGAAAACAATAAGGAGATGTAAAATAATTGTCAATGAGACAACCATTTACCAGAGACGAAAGGAAGTGGATATAAACATTTACAGTTCATCTTACAGCCTTCAACAATGAGTAAAACCTGTAACATTTAGTTCATAATGAAATGTGGGGAAATTCAAGCTTGAAAATCAATGGCCTGATTTATGCAACAAAATATAAATAAAAAATAAAATATTGCAGACAACAACCATAAACAATAATAGAATTACTGGTATCTGACCTGGGTCAAGCATATAAAGATTAAAGAATGTGATGGGGTTACAAATGTCTGTAAGCACTCAATCCTCCCCTAACCTTGGTCAGTGATGTAACAGCATATTGCATTTTATTGTATTCACTGTTGACTTCTGAATGCACTTCGCTTGGCATGTATTAATAAAACACAAGGTAATAAAGTAATTTTTTTTTAATTTTAATTTCATGTTAATTATTTTATGACAGCTACAATGTAGTATTATGAAACCAAAACTTTTGATTATATTTTTATTCTAGGTCACCAGTCAGCTTTCCCTTTACCATCAGCTGGAATTATTCCAATTATGGAAATGTTTTGTGATGGAGCTCAGAGAGATGAATTTGGTTTCCTTACTTTTCCACATGCTAAGTATGTTGTGAAATGACCAGTAAAGAATAAAACTTCACTAACTTCTTTTATGCCCTTGTCATTTTTTAAAGTTACGAGGATATGTGGTTTAATCAATATATCATTATACATGATACACTAATTGTGTTATGGCTGCATATATTGAGTTAATATTTGATGTGAAGTCACAGGGAAAGTTTACACTTGTTCTGGTTCATTTGTTAATAAATTGCTGTCATAGACTTGAAGTTGGTTGCTTTAGCTTTAATGACAGAAAAAGATACTCATTATAAAAGTAACTGTTGTATCTTATAGTATTCAACAACATTTTGCTATCTTTATTCAAATTCAGTTACAGTTAATACTTTAAAAAGAAATATTTTTCAGACATTTGGTTTTGCACCTCACACACACATTGACATAGCAAAAAATCTCTTGAATAAAAAAAATATATAAGTGAATATCTATCTCTATTACTTAGTTGAAAGGATATGCATATTTTTTGTTTGGGGTAGTAGTCATTTAGTGTGAGACTCGCACATGTTTATGCTTTCTTGGTTGCATTTTCCTATGATCTATTGTTTTTTCTCTTTTGGCCAAATCTCACGCATTTGCTTCATGAAAAGTTGGCAGAACTGTGTTACATTTTAAAGTATTGCAGTTTTAATTCAACATCTGAATCAATCTACCGGTACTATCAAAATTACATATAGGTGAAGGCTTATCTCTGTGTCTACAGTTTTTTTATTGTATGAGTGATGAAATTGGAAACAAATGATGAAAAATACCTGAATAGCTTAACACTAATTTGAAACAATCCTTTAAAAGAAAGACACACTCAAAATTAAGCTTAAAATTCTTATTAACTCAACTTATTTTATTTACATGGTGTAATTTCAGAACTACAGAATTTTTAAACAGATTGCAGACGGTAGCAGAAAATCATCATTTCTTCCAGGAAGGTTACTCTCCATCAGAAATGGATGACCTTCCAGATACCTTTAGAAGTATTATAGACAATACTGCTGATATGCATGACACATTTCATAGTACTAAAAGTGAGTTACTAACATACAGTTTATGTAGTAACTTGTGTGTCTTACTTTCAAACCATCCTGTAAATCTGTCTGCAATAATGAAGACTGATTTTTTGTATGCAGCCATTTATGTTTGGTATTATAGAGAGATAGAGTTGATAAATGACATATAAACATCAATGAGACAGCAACCCATTAACAGAGTATAACCAAAAAAAATAAATGTAATTATTCATAAGGTTTCCACATTGATCTACATTTATCATTTTATGCATAAATGGTTCTCACTTAGCTTTGCACTAAATATATATAAGATGTTATGGAATGAGTGCCAATGAGACAACTCTTCATCCAATTCACAATTTGTAAAAGTAAACCATTATAGGTCAAAGTAGGGTCTTCATATAAACTACAAGATATAAATAATTTATTAATTTGAAGTGTACAATTATTTAACAGTAATGATAGTCTCCTACTTCTAGAAATTATGGTCACCTTAGTCTACATGTAATTCATGGTTAGCCTTGCTTCAGTTTGCGTTAAGGTCCAGATTGTAGCAACTACAAGTAATAAATCATTGATGATTTATCAATGCAGAGACATTGTATTTCAGATATTAACAATTGTAAGAATTAGATTACTTTATAAATGCCTCCTCAATTTTTGTCTCGCCTTGTCGTCGACGGCGACAGTGTCAACAATGTATTAGTTTGTGATTAGGTCTAGTTTATGGAGAACAACAAGTGGTAGGTCAATCATATTTGGTATGCAGTTGTATAAGCATTGGCTCATCTCATTTCCATGGAGATTATTTGGCCCTACCCCCTTAGTCATGGTCTATTGACTTTGAAAATATTTCTAAGTTATCATGTATCAGTTTGTGATTAGGTCAGTTCAAGGGGATCCATTAGTGGTAGGTCAATCATATTTGGTATGTAGTTGTATAAGCATTGGCTCATCTCATTTCCATGGAGATTATTTGGCCCTACCCCCTTAGTCATGGTCTATTGACTTTGAAAATATTTCTAAGTTATCATGTATCAGTTTGTGATTAGGTCAGTTCAAGGGGATCCATTAGTGGTAGGTCAATGATATTTGGTATGCAGTTGTATAAGCTTTGGCGCATCTCATTTCCATGGAGAATATTTGGCCTTGTCCTTCAGTCACAGTCTAATGACTTTGAAACTTATCTTAGTTTACATGTATTAGTTTGTGATTAGATCAGTTTAAGATGAACTGCTTATGTTAAGTCATTGATATTTGGTATGCTTTGGCATTTGCAAGTATTGTTTCCATGGAGATTATATAACCCAACACATTCTTCATGGTTCATTGACTTTGAAACTTTTACATAGTTTACAAGTTAATGTTTGTATTTAGATTTGGGAAGGACTTATAATAAGTCATTGGTATTTGGTATGCAGTTGTATTAGCATTGGCACATTTCATTTACATGGAGATTGTTTAGCCATATAAGTTATAACTCAGTCATGCTTCATTGACTTTGAATATTTGCATAACTTGTGTAAAATGTTTAAGTATTGCTATTTGGATTTCAACATTTGCATAATCAAAATTACATAAAGGCAAGACATATCTCTGTGATAACAGTTTATTACTTGTAGATTTAACAGTGTACTCTGTGTTGACTGACAAGGATAAGTTTGCAGACTTTCTTCATAATAACCTGTCTATTCCAATAGAAGATGTCAATTCATTGTTAAATTCTACAATAAATATACGCAAAGTGAGTAAATTACACTCAAAATAAGTGAAAGCATCTGTAAAGTTTTATGTTATAAACACTAAAGTTAATCTTTTTGCTTTATTGAAATTCAGAATTGAACATGTTGAAAGTATATATAAGTATGTGAAAAAAAGAAAAAGATAAGTCATGAACAACATTAAACTTTCAAAAATTGGTTTAAAATTGACACATTTTTCTTGCTTTCCTACTCATTCAAAAGCAAAAGTTTCTAATGAATGCAAAAAGGTTGATAATTGATGTTTAAAAATTGACATTCATCTTGACCTCTGTAAGGAGTAGCAGCAAACATTAGTGTAAAGAGGTATTATTATATTGTGACTTGTATGTGATTCTTGATCACTTCAGCATTCTTTGTGAAATGTTTTACTTCCAAAACATGAATTCTATTGATAGTAAAAGGCACAAAAATTCAGTAAAACATACTTTATCTGACCATTTTAGAACTGTCATCATCTTATATGTCATCATAACATTATGAAATAGACATATCTAATTTTTCTGCAGATTTACCAACTTCTTTTTGGATCAGACATACTTTATACAGAAGAGGGATATAAAGTGAGAGTACGACGTGAAGTGGAAACAGGGTTCACCCATGATCTCAGACCATTTACCATACTTCATCATTTGACTAAATATTTACCTTCGCATCAGGATTCAAGTATTGAAGATACTTTACACAATAGTGCTATTCAAAAGTTGATAAATCATATGATGGATCCTGAGCTTCTTTCAAATGATACATTTAACTTGCCAGCCAATGAACTTGCTCAAATTCTTAAGGTATTATATTTAAGAAGATGAAATTATTATACTTCAACTAGTTTGTAAGGCTGTTAAGACGTTTTTACCTTACAATGATTATAAAATATTTATCATATCATTTGTCTATTGAAATCTTTGTGTTTGTTATAAAAAAGACTGAAAATCTACATGTGGGATTGTCTTCAAAGTGTCAATTTCTGTATAAATTCTAAAAAGAACTTAGAAGCGACCCATTTAATCATGTTATTGTGAACTAACTCTGATTAGAAATTTGAATCTGGAAAATCCTATAATATTTTGACCATAAGGAAGAATATTAATCAAACCCGAGATGGAATAAACTCTGTAAAACATGTTCATATCAGGTTTTAACCTTATAAAGATATTCTGTATCATATAGACACTGCACGAATACTAAAAAAAACCATTTTGTTTATTAATCCCTAGAGATTTTATATGTGGAAAAAAGAAATACATGCACAACAACAAAACTACCATGCAGTTTATAATTACGTTGCTGTTATATATCAGATACATTTTGTGATAGATAATGATTATGAGTTTTCACTCATTTTGTACATATTAGAGTTTGCACAGAGGATGAATAATAACTCCATTTGTGAATAATGAACATTATTTACCTATTTCAGGGGATCCTATTGTCTCCTTCTAATTTACATCAAATTAGCTGTGATAATAAAGAATTTTTACAGATATTTATTCAAGATTCGTCTTCAGACAAAATACTTATGGTAGGTATATATTTTTTTAAGCATTGCTACTGAGTAATTTATTGTGATCAGAAGTATAAAGATGTGATTTAATGAGTGAATTGTTCAGAAACAGGCTGAATTTCAATACAAATTTCAACATATACATCAATGAGGTAACAACACCAAAACAAAGTAAAAAAAAGACATCTTCAAGAATAGATATTATAAAGTGCTTACCCTATTTCAAGTATTGAATTGACCAGACAGGTTTTGAATCATTTAGTTTACAAATTATTCCATATCAAACAGAACATTCTAAAAAAAAATCCACAGAAATCTATAAAAAAAAACTTGAGGCAGTGGTTAAGAAGTTCTTCACTTGGGACAGGTTTCTGGTACTGTTAAGTGAAAGTTTTCAAGCACTCGACCATGATAAAGAACAAATTGTTTGGGGAACTTGAGATTACATCAGAACATTGCATTCAACTTTATAACAACAATATTATAAATTGCATTTAACAGGTACAATGCCAAAATAAAGCTGTATTGAAGAGTTAAGCTCTCTAAGTGCCTGTTTACGTTTTTTTAAATCAATAACAACATATATCTTTAAGTGCCTGTTTACATTGTTTTAAATCAATTACAATATATATTTATGTACTGTGTACTCATTATTATTTGTTGGATACCAATTTTCGATGATTTTGTGGGTACAGATGAACCATGAATTACAAATTTTATATAGGTGTTGCATTAAAAAATTGGCAAAAACCACGAAATAAAATATCCATGAATTTGCAAGTTTTCCTCAATCCATGAAAATAAATAATTCTACAGTATGACATCAAAATGGTTGAAACGGCACTAAATTTTTTAATTTAACAGAAAAGTTAGGCCTTTTAAGTCCAGCATAAACCTTGTAACTAATTAAAATATATTTGTTTATTTTAGGGGGAACTACAAAAACGTTTATGTAATATGAGTATAGATGAATTGAAAAGTTTATCATCAGAACTTCAGAGCCAAATAAATGAGACAGAAATGATAGAAATTGTAAGTTTGTATGGTGACTTAATAGTCATTAGAGGATAACATGATAAAATAGCAATACATGATGTGGTATTTTATAGTTACAAGATTATTTATTAACCTAAGTGTTCTGATGAATTTTGCTAGCTTGTGTACATATAATGTCTTTTTAACAAATGAATAATTGTATAACTATACTTAGCCTTATATGTATTTAAAATCATATATTTTTAGCTCACCTGACCTGAAAGATCAAGTGAGCTTTCTCATCACTTGGCGTCCGTCGTCTGGCGTCTGTCATCCGTCGTCCCTAAACTTTTACAAAAATCTTCTCCTCTGAAACTACTGGGCCAAATTTAACCAAACTTGGCCACAATCATCATTGGGGTATCTAGTTTAAAAAATGTGTGGCGTGACCCTGCCAACCAACCAAGATGGCCGCCATGGCTAAAAATAAAACATAGGGGTAAAATGTAGAATTTGGCTTATAACTCTGAAACTAAAGCATTTAGAGCAAATCTGACGTTGGGTAAAACTGTCTATTAGGTAAGATCTATCTGCCCTGAAATTTTCAGACAAATCGGACAACCCGTTTTTGGTTGGCTGCCCCCAAATTAGTTATTTTAAGGAAATTTTGCAGTTTTTGGTTATTATCTTGAATATTATTATAGATAGAGATAAACTGTTTACAGCAATAATGTTTAGCAAAATAAGATCTACAAATAAGTCAACATGACCAAAATTGTCCCTTAAGGAGTTATTGCCCTTTATAGTCATTTTTAACAATTTTCATAAATATTTGTAAATTTTTGTAAATTTTTTTGAAAATATTTTCCACTGTAATTTCTTGGCCAAGTTCATTATAGATAGAGATAATTGTAGCAACAAGAATTTTCAGTAAAGTATGATCTAGAAACACATCGCGATCACCAAAACACAATTTTGTCATGAACACATGATGAATTTATCTGTGTCCATTGTTTAATATGCACATAGACCAAGGTGAGCGACACAGGCTCTTGAGAGCCTCTAGTTAATATGGATTATAATTATATTTTCAGTTTCATTTAGACAGTTTTAATATAACAAAAGAAATACATGACATCAAGGAATTTATGGCAAAGGTAAGATCATTCTTTAGGACTATAAGCCACAAACCAAATAAAGGATGAGGTATGGTAAGAGCCTTTATTTCACCCCTGAAATTGCAAAAATAGTAAACTTATTCTAGTCTTTCTACTTATGTCAATATATAAATGAACTGAAGTGTGATGGTCTTTTATTTGTTTTAATCTGACTTATACACAACTCTGTAGTGAGGATTTAAAATGCAATGACTGTTTATCTTGACTTTTTAAATTAAACAGTTTTATTATCTTTATGATTTACATTAAAAAAAAATAAAAAGCTTCTTAAAAAAAAGAAATTGACATCTATATTGATATGTTTACATGAAATACATTGAAAATATGATGTGTGTTATGCATAGCACTTCAGCGTGACCATTATCACACAATGAATAGCTATCAACAAGATAGCGTCACACTTTGGCATGATCAAAAACACACCAGCATTTAAACTTTTCACGTCAGCATGACCATTACGGTTTAGAGTTCTATCACAATTCATACTCCTACAAATAGAGAGTTAACAAGTTGCAAGAACTTTTTAAAACATGCTGAAGGCTGTAAAATTGTTCAACACTTGCCAGGTGTTTTAAACATGTACATTCTAACAGGACATCTGTTAATTTACAAGACTTGTGTGACCATATTTCCATACATGACATGTGTTTTTTGTTATAAAATTTTTTTACTCATATTTATATATATTTTTTTCTCTCCACTATATGGGTCATTTTTAAAAAATGTCGAATTTTGAAATTGAAAAATTTATAAAAAGTTACTTATTCAAACAACCCTCTTCATAAGCAAATCAAAACAAACAGTACTTTAAGAACAACATATTAAAAGATGCAATCTTAATGATGTCATACAAGAATATCTTGAAACATTTTTTTATCGGTGGTACAATATTTTGTCTATCCTGTTACCATTTTCAAAAGAAATTTTGGGTTATTAAGAAAAGGTTTAGATAAAATGTTAAACTTGTTTTACGTTACCAATTAGATGGTTTTCAAGAGAATAAACTTCTATATATGTTCATTCTGTAAAATAATAGATTATTTGCCAATTTTCTAGGTTGTACTGAAAAATGGCTCTAAAAATTGGTTTTCAAAGGTTGTAAAAATTACCACCAGTAATGCAAGTCTAAGATAGCAAAAATATAAAACAACACGTTTAATAATTTATTGCGTTCGAAGCGCTTTTCTGGATTTACCTTCATCAGGAACGCTCAAAGCCAAACATTTGAAATCCGAAGATGTATAAGTACCGAAAATCGTTGAAGAGCTATATGTTAAAAATACCTAAAATAAATAGCCAAATTCATCTAAAGCCAACTTTGCCTGAGGGAGTTGAAACCTTAGTTTCATAATAATTTCAAAATTTATAAACGGACAATTTTAGTAAAGTTTGTTTAATCATGTCAGTACCGAAGCACTGACTACTGAGCTGATGATACCCTCGGGGACTGATAGTCCACCAGCAGAGGTATCGACCCAGTGATGTAAAAATATAAAACAACACGTTTAATAATTTATTGCGTCCGAAGCGCTTTTCTGGATTTACCTTCATCAGGAACGCTCAAAGCCAAACATTTGAAATCCGAAGATGTATAAGTACCGAAAATCGTTATTGTTCGGCCTTTTTTCACCCTTTCAAATAAACCCAATATCAAGTAAATCCCTCATAAGTTAATTTACTTTTCTCTTTATTTCGTTGGTAACAGGAACGTACGTTTCTGATATATCACTATATAAAAGACTATCCTGTAACCTTTTTGTCTATCCTGTTACTGATATCAGTATTGCACCTGCAAATGCTTAATTGGGAAGATTAAGACGTTATAACCTTAAGATGAGTTCAAACAATGAAATATTTCATTCGTTTTCCACCTACGTGTTAAGATAAAAAATTTAACAACGTTTTTGTCTATAATTGTCTATCCTGTTACTGTAACCATAGCAACCATAGTAACAGGATAGACAAATTTCTTTGTTTTTGATTGCTGTTGTGAAATAACTACTCCCTTTGGTGAAGTGATTATGGTTTTCTATTGTGAATTTGGTTTCAAACACGTTATTGCACTTTTTACAACCATACTGTTAGTGTAATTAATCAAAATGGTTGGTAACAGCATAGACATGAAAAAAAGTACGCTCTATTTTTTTCACTAAATGTCTTGAAATTTCTTTTCTCTACTCTGTCGTTCAAGAAACGAGGCGTTTTAAATGTAAAGATTACTTTGCATTTTTGAAATCAACACTGACTGATTCAATATTCATAGGGAGAATAATTTAACGACTGATTTAAGTAGCTGTAACAGGATAGACATGAACCTCCTGTATGCTGATTGAATTTAGTTTGTAGATAATCTGTTACATACAATGATAAAGAAGCTACGATTTTTCGTTAGAATTATAATTAACGTTCTTAAAAAGTCCCTTTAGCAGATATCAAGGCGATCAGAAAATCCGAAAAAAATCATTTGAAATGTGTTTTTCTGACAATGTACGCACACAAATACCCCCAAAATCGGACTTAAATGCAGTTTAATCTTATCAAAATAGATGTAAGGTGTGTTTATTATTAATATTCTGAATCACAAATCCGACAAGCTTTCATTTAAACCATTACAACTGAAATTTCCATTAGAAATAAAAAATTTAGCATGGGTGTACTGAAAATTCTACATTTTTTGAAAATGACCCCTATATCAGTCTGCACAACTACGTATTTGAAACTATAAGTCACCTTTTCTAGGAATGTATGCTAGTTAGAAATTTGTGGTTAGAAATTGCAGCACTTTTTCTAGTTGAAAATAATTTAACTTTAATTCTTAATATGGAAAATATTGTTCTTGGGTCAGAGTCTTGGGATATCTCCCTAAACTTATTCACTATTCTGGATAAATATTATATTTATACATGTCGCTTCAATACTTCATTACCGACTCTTAAAGGTGTCATAGCTATGATTAAAAATTCCTACCAAATAGAAAAAATATCTACCTCCTTTTACAGATCCCCTAGAGCAAGAGAGAAATTTGATAGTAAATGGGAATTAATTAAAAACTTAGTTCACATGTGAGGAGAGATCTTTCTATTTATGTACTTACTTAAGGCTTTATAATAGTTCATGTAGAATTAATAATATGTTGATGCACATCACAACTGGACAGTGATTTGTATGCATCTTAAAAGTACTATCTATGTTTATTGCTATTGTTATATATATATATTGATATACTAATTTTTGTTTGATTGTATTTGAATTATCTCCCCTTGACTTAGGTTGACATTTATTATGTGACTCTGTCCAACATGTTGTCCAACATGTTATCTGTTAATGATCTCTGGTGGCCTCTCCTGGTACCTCTCATGTTTTACATCACTGTATAGGCAGTGATGCATGTGGCTATAGGAGAAGGCTGATGCAATCATTAACCTTATCAGCATATTCAGGTATTCTAATCCAGAGTGATAAAGGATGTGTATGATCCAGTAGAAAATTTAGAACATTTAGCATAACTAACTTTTTAATTTTAGACTGTTATTGAAAAATTTAATATCATTATATGTATTATGAATTAATTATATAATTATGTATCACAATATATACTTGGTGTATTTTCAGATGAAATAAAAATAAATTACAAAAAAAAACTACGTATTTGTATTTTATCCTGATGGAAAACCTATGAATATAATGATAGGTATTAACATCTTAGAAGATTAGTGCTCCATTACCATATCTTCTGAATCATTATTTTTCACAAAGTTATTAGTCAAATGAATTCTAGACTAAGACTTGTACCGTTCCCAATATGAAACTTAAAAAACATGGGATCCTAGGTGAAAGTAAAAGCCCTCAAAGCTCTAGTTATAATGATAAAGCTTTTATTTCAGCTTCAAAAGTTTTATGAATTTGAAGTGACGTTGACAGAAATGGCATACTTAGCTGATTATCTTCCACAAGATGCTTGTATAGATGGTAACAGTACTTCAGCTACAACACCCGCTATGAATGGGTCAACAACAGGGAGGCCACCTACTGGTGGGGATAGTAAAAAAGATGATTCACATGAGGATGGCAATGGAGGTCATACAGGCAATAATGATCCGGTAAATACTGATTGAATTACTGTAAATTATTGTGAGGTTTTTATTAATGCAAATATTACAACTGGGTGGGTATCGCAAGAATAAGAACATACATATTGATTAGGCTGATATCTGAGGCATATATCCCTGAAATCACAATAATTAATCGCAAATTTTTGCCCATTCTTAAAAAATCACAATTAATGCAATTTTTGAATTAACAGTACTAAAATGTCAGTCTTATTATTTTTCAAGTCCTGATTTTACAGAGTAGAATATTCCAAGACCATAGAATGTTTCCTTGTGCTCTTACTTTTTAAAATTTCTAGGAAATTTGTTCTTGTTACCACCTGAAATGACAATGAAATCACACAATGTATCCTTTGAATTAGACAGCTAAGCAAAAACCTCCCACAAGATCATTGATATTAGTAAACAATATAGGGGAAAACTTTGGGGCATAATTTTCCTCAATATTTTATAAATACTTATGACAGGGACGTTAAAACATAAATGAGAATACAAAGATAAGTAAGGATGGTGACATTGCTTAGGTTGTACAATGTTAAAGAAACTTAATAAACAACAGAAAAAAAGGAACAATACTCCATCACAATAGAAGTAAATGACTTTGTTATAAAATGAAATGTTTATTTTATAGACAAAAACTAAGATGTATGGAATGTTACATTTATGGAATGTAGTGCAGAAAACAATATGTGGAAAAGAAACACATGCTCACATAAATCCAGCCAAGAAATCATCAAAAGGAGGAGGAATTCAACATTTTGATCTCAGTAAGTCTTGTTTAATACATTTTACTTTACAGTTCTTAAACATTATTTTAATGTAGACCTTTAAAGTGTTATAAAGGAGAAAGTTATGCTATATAGGTGTATTTGTGAGTTTACTATATAAAAAAAACTACATATTAGTTGACCTGATGCATTTTATTTGAGTTGACAGTGTTGATAATATGTTGTCTCACTAATGCATTTTCTATTTTTTTGTCCCCCCCATTACTCATTGCAGGGGACATAAAATACTGGGGGTCTGTCTGTCCGTCCATATTAATGTTATTTAAACTTTAAAAAAATAATAAAATGTCTATCTAAAAGTGTAGATGGGGTTTGATTGCCAATGACACAACTCTCCACAAGAGACGAAATGACTGAAAGAGAAGATGTGGCTTGATTGCCAATGACACAACTCTCTACAAGAGACCAAATGACTGAAAGAGAAGATGTGGCTTGATTGCCAATGACACAACTCTCTACAAGAGACCAAATGACTGAAAGAGAAGATGTGGCTTGATTGCCAATGACACAACTCTCTACAAGAGACCAAATGACTGAAAGAGAAGATGTGGCTTGATTGCCAATGACACAACTCTCTACAAGAGACGAAATGACTGAAAGAATAGATGTGGCTTGATTGCCAATGACACAACTCTCTACAAGAGACCAAATGACTGAAAGAGAAGATGTGGTTTGATTGCCAATGACACAACTCTCCACAAGAGACCAAATGACTGAAAGAGAAGATGTGGCTTGATTGCCAATGACACAACTCTCTACAAGAGACCAAATGACTGAAAGAGAAGACGTGGCTTGATTGCCAATGACACAACTCTCTACAAGAGACCAAATGACTGAAAGAGAAGATGTGGTTTGATTGCCAATGACACAACTCTCTACAAGAGACCAAATGACTGAAAGAGAAGATGTGGTTTGATTGCCAATGACACAACTCTCTACAAGAGACCAAATGACTGAAAGAGAAGATGTGGTTTGATTGCCAATGACACAACTCTCTACAAGAGACCAAATGACTGAAAGAGAAGATGTGGCTTGATTGCCAATGACACAACTCTCTACAAGAGACTGAATGACTGAAAGAGAAGATGTGGTTTGATTGCCAATGACACAACTCTCCACAAGAGACCAAATGACACATAAACTAACAACTACAGGTCACTGTATGACCTTCAACTTTGAGCAAAACACATACCAAACAGTCAGCTATTTAAAAAGGTCTTAAAATGAAAAATGTACAATAGTTCAGACAAGAAAAAATAGCGGCCTAATTTATGTACAAAATAATGAACAAAAAACCAATATGTTTTACAGCAAAAAATGACAACTATGTTAAGTAATGGCAATGAACCCATCAAGTGCTTGAATAACTATAATTTCTCCATGCAGGTGATCTAGATGCGTCTTCAGCACAACAGAATCATTTGAAGATCCTAGTTCATGTACTGTTCAGTAATCCTAAAGTACTGTATGCTCCAAATAATACAGCTGCAGATACCATTATTACAAAGGTAGGAATCTTAACTGTACATTTACCATCACTTGGTATCTAAAGTACTGTATGCTCCAAACAATACAGCTGTAGATACCATTATTACAAAGGTAGGAATCTTAACTGTACATTTACCATCACTTGGTATCTAAAGTACAGTATGCTCCAAACAATACAGCTGTAGATACCATTATTACAAAGGTAGGAATCTTTACTGTACATTTACCATCACTTGGTATCTAAAGTACTGTATGCTCCAAATAATACAGCTGCAGATACCGTTATTACAAAGGTAGGAATCTTAACTGTACATTTACTATCACTTGGTATCTAAAGTAATGTATGCTCCAAATAATACAGCTTCAGATACCATTATTACAAAGGTAGGAATCTTAACTGTACATTTACTATCACTTGGTATCTAAAGTAATGTATGCTCCAAATAATACAGCTTCAGATACCATTACTACAAAGGTAGGAATCTTAACTGTACATTTACTATCACTTGGTATCTAAAGTAATGTATGCTCCAAATAATACAGCTGCAGATACCATTATTACAAAGGTAGGAATCTTAACTGTACATTTACTATCACTTGGTATCTAAAGTACTGTATGCTCCAAATAATACAGCTGCAGATACCATTATTACAAAGGTAGGAATCTTAACTGTACATTTACCATCACTTGGTATCTAAAGTACTGTATGCTCCAAATAATACAGCTGCAGATACCATTATTACAAAGGTAGGAATCTTAACTGTACATTTACAATCACTTGGTATATAAAGTAATGTATGCTCCAAATAATACAGCTGCAGATACCATTATTACAAAGGTAGGAATCTTAACTGTACATTTACTATCACTTGGTATCTAAAGTAATGTATGCTCCAAATAATACAGCTGCAGATACCATTATTACAAAGGTAGGAATCTTAACTGTACATTTACAATCACTTGGTATGTAAGAATCTAAACTTATATTTGTCTTAAAAGCAAAGATAAACAACAGACATATATATTCTATATCCAAACAGCCTTTTATTGTAATCATATTCTGCAATAAACCAAACTTTTTCAGCAGTGTCCATCTATTTAGATGTTGTATATCTTATATATTATGTTTTTTGTGCATGAAGTGTGTATAATTTTTTATTATGTTCATGGGCAAATAAAAAGATATTAATTAAAAAACAAAAATTTGCTTAATAAGAGATATTGTTGTTTTAACATTGCCTTATAAGTGGTAGGTTTGTCTAGCCATAAAACCAGGTTCAACCACTATTTTCCTTTAAATACCTTACCAAGTCAGGAATATGATAGTTGTTATCTACAGTCCAAAGATCAGAACACATCCCATTGTCACCAATGGACCTTCAACACAGCAAGACAATCCTTCACCCAGAGGCAGGATTCAGCTGGCCCCTAAACAAAAAATGTTGACTAGTTCAGTGAAAATGGACGACTCACTAAACTCCAAAGCATACAAATGAACTAAAATAAAAACATACAAGACTAAACAAGGCCAGTGGCTTTTGTATCCTATGTATTTCTGATCATGAATCCTATATGAAGAATTATACCAGTTAGCTTTTAAAAATATTTTAAAACTATATGATATGGCAGTAATTTTGTGTTTATTTTTTCATGAATTTCTAACAGAATTGATACTTATATGGACAAATACTAACTAGTTGTTGTTGTTTTTTAATTTTCTAGGCTAATCAAACATTCCAGTTGATTCAGGAAGTTAATATATATGCCAGAAGATGGCAGAATGTTTCAGCAGAACTCAGAGCTTACTTACTGGAAAATAAAACAGAACATAATCTGATATCTATAAGACAAGTGAGTCATTTATACAAGCAATAGTCCATAAAAATACAAGATTATTACACATACAACTTGGAAGAAATAAAGTTTGCATAACATGAATGGCACAATTGAAGTATGTTAAAGGTAATGAAATGGTGGCAACACAAAAGCATTATACATGTTATAAGTAATTCACATTTTATTTTAAAGATTAATAAACTAATTGATTGCATGTAATTCAATGTGTAGGTTTTTTACAATGTGTAATTTTATGACAAATTAGAACTGCTTGATTGGTTTTTATGCCCCACCTACAATAGTAGAGGGGCATTATGTTTTCTGGTCTGTGCGTCCGTCCATCCGTTCGTCCCGCTTCAGGTTAGAATTTTTGGTCAAGGTAGTTTTTGATGAAGTAAAAGTCCAATCAACTTGAAACTTAGTACACATGTTCCCTTTTGTATGATTTTTCTACTTTTAATGCCAAATTAGATTTTTTACCCAATTTCACGGTCCATTGAGCATGGAAAATGATAATGCGAGTGGGGCATCTGTTTTCTTTGGACACATTCTTTTTTTCTAAATGTAATACAATAAAATAACTTTTAAACTTATTTTTTATATTTTTCAGATGCAACAAGAAATCAATAATACACATGGACTGATTCCAAGTTATATTAAATCTTCCCCACTGATGACCAAGTTTTTACAAAGAAAAGTACCAGATATAAGCCACTTTCTTCATCAATTAGACTCCATTGATAATGCAGCATGCAGCTGGCTGTCACTAATATCAAATTTTACTTTGGATGTTTTCCGTGGTTTTGCTTCAGAAGAAGATTTAGTAAACTACTTTTTAACCAAAGCTTATCATGAAAATGTCACAACAGTAGCAGGTAAGATTTTCTGAAAAATGTGTCAGAACAAAAAAAGATTTTTGAAAAAAAAATTAAACCAAGCAAACAGAAATTTGTTGAATGCAGGTATAACTGAGTTATTGTTCAAAACAATGGGGAGGTCCACATCTGACTTGATATAAAAATTGATATCCTGAAATGTTACAACTCTGTTAAAAACAACAAAATACCTAATTGCAAATTATAATAAGCCAGATTTTACTATAGAGCTTGTTGTTTACAAGAAAACAAAAATACTCAGAAATGCATAAATGAAAGAAGGGTATTGTGGTGTTTAGTTAGAGAACTCTTAAGAATAAGTTGTACATTAGTTCTACTCATATGCAGTTATAAGACTTTTGAAACATTTATAATCAGCATTTTTCAAAACTGGGTTAACCGTGTAAAAAACTTGAGCAATTGTAATATATGTTCCTTTCTTTGTCACAAATGCATTTAATGAACATCTTCTGACAACACCAATACTTTTAAATAAAGATTAACTTAAATCTGCTTTGGAAGACTCTTAAATGAATTTAAACAATATTTACATCTACTTTCCTGTATAGTAGACTTTCACATTCATGCATTTTCCTGTACATTTTCAATGTCACATTGCTTTTGTATTTATGTATCTGTCAGAGTTGATAATCAATGATGTAATTTAGCAGATTGTCCTCAGGTCAACCTGGCCCAACTCATGCATAATTAAGACATACCTGTCAACCTCTGAAAATGAAAAGTCAGGTCAACCTGGCCCAACTCATGCATAATTAAGACATACCTGTCAACCTCTGAAAATGAAAAGTCAGGTCATGACCTGCATTGAGAAAAAAAATCTCAGGTCATAACGCGTATGACATTTTGCGGGCTCAATTGAAGAACAAAAATATGTTTACATATAATTTATATAGTCAATATGTATATGAAACAGTTAGAACATGTATACAAGTTTATTTCAGACTATTGTTATATTCCATAGTAGCAGACTTGGCATTCTTTAAAAGAACTGCACTTGGTTTCAGTTCATAGCAATGCAAATGTGTATTCATTTTACAAGAAAGAAGAGCACACAGTGTATCCTTATTAAGATCAGCCCTAAACTCTGTAGCTATTTTCTTTACTAAAGAAAATGCCCTCTCACTGTCTGCATTGCTGTTTGGCAAAACCAGTAATGTTTTAGCAAGTTTTGACAAAACAAAAAATCTTGGCTTGTTAATAAAAATGTCATGCAACTTGGACATTTCTCCCCAAAATGTACCAATGTCAGTTTCAGGGGAAGTGCAAAGTGGAAGTTCATCTAATGGGGTCAACTGATAGTCACTGAACTCATCTTGTAGCTGTGTTGTCTCTTCATATCGTTACATAGCTCAGGTAAACAGTCCTACATTTTGACTTTTGGTTACATTGAAAAAGACCGATAAAACCGAAGGTCGTATTACTTCTAAATACCGGAAACAATTCCGGTCAGAAATCCGGGTGAAACGGGTAATGTTAGAAATTCCCGGGACCCGCCGGGTAAAGAAAAACTCCCGGGTGAGAGGTGAAAATAACGGGTGTCACCCGCAAAAAACGGGTGAGTTGACAGGTATGAATTAAGAACTTGATGCAGAGTTCACACGTAATTCAAATTCGATTCGCATTTACTAATTTCGAATAAGTTAAATTCGCATTTGAAACATTTTACGTCCTAATGTCAATTCTAATTCGAATTGCAATGCGCGTCAAATCAGCTTTACTGTCCTAATGACGTTAACTGAGGAAAATTCGAATGAGCAAATTTGAATCAATTCGAATTAAAAAAGTAGAGTTTGAAATGCGATTAGCGAATTCGGTTTGCATTCAAATTCAATTCGAATTAAATGTACATGTGAACAAGGCATCAAGTTGGTTTATTATATCTTTTATCAGTCCAGTACCCTTCTCAAGACCCCAAACGTTTGCTTGATATGAGAATCTCATGTTGATCCCACAACAGATATAGGAATTTTGTATCCTTAAATAAGGAATATAGCTTTAAAAATAAAATTATTAGCAAAGGTTATTAAGCATAAGCTAAGTTTAGAATGGAAAATAGCTGAATTCATAAATTAAATCTGTACATTGGATGAAATAATTTTGAAACTTGGTGTTAGTATGTAATACATGTTTTCCAGGTGTTATATTTGAAAATATGCCTAAGACAGGAGAGCTACCTGCCCATGTGACATACAAAATACGACAAAATACTTCTTTTACACCTACAACAAAGTTTGTCCGCAATAGATATTGGTTTCCTGGACCAGGTCCATGGACATATCAATACTACCATTTTGGATTTGTGTGGATACAGGTATATATATAAATATATAGTCTTTAACTGATCAAATACACTGATAATTTAGTATAATTGAAAGGATATATGATATAAATGTTAAAGGGACATCAATCCATCATTAAATAGAAAAGAAGACATTTAAAAGTCTTCAAATGAATTTACTATATGTCAATCTAAAAGTAAAAAGGTATCTTTGGCCAATGTAAACATTTCTGAAGTATAAATGAATGATAGAACAAAAGTCTGAATTGCCTTCCTTAAAGGAAATTACCAAGGTTTTATCATTCGATTACTTCATTATATGTACCCTTCGCTTACTCTCTTATTTGTAATGTGTAGCATTAAAATACAAGAGTATTAACAAATTACTTTTATATTGATAGGATATTATTGAGAGAGCTATTATTGATGTCCAGACTGGAAGAGATGTTATTGAACCTGGTGGATACATCAGACAATTCCCTTTCTCCTGTTATAAATATGATAAGTAAGTAAATAGGGAAGATAATCGAATACATACATCAGACAATTCCCTTTTTCCTGTTATAAATATGAAAAGATAGTGTACAGGGGAGGTAATCGAATAGATACATCAGACAATTCCATTTCTCCTGTTATAAATATGAAAAGATAGTGTACAGGGGAGGTAATCGAATAGATACATCAGACAATTCCATTTTATGTCAATAAATACGTTACCATCATAAATTCTGAATGCATCCATCTGCGCAAGTCTGACAGGCGGAAAACCCCAAAATAAAAATATCATCCAATGAGAAGAGGGATGACCAGTGCCCGTATAACCATGCCTTTATATCATCCATTTAATTTCCGCCTGCGCATCAAGACACACGTATTTTTTGTATTAGTACATAACTTACAGAGAAGACTGAAGTTTTTTGTTTTTTCTATATTGAATATCGTAGGTATCCCCATACCATTATTTATTTGACATTTTTTGTTATTATATTGTTGTTATAAGTGTTTAACTTCATACTTATTTAATTATGGAGTTTAATGCTCCCAGTCCTTACGAGGCCATTACAGGTAATGATGTTTTCTTAGACGGTTCATTACCCTTTCCTGTGACCGTAACAGCGGTAGGGCAGGGAACCCCTCCTATTAGTAGTCAACTAACCGACGTTTTTACTTCGGTGACTACTAAGACCGGTCAACAGACCCTGCATGCAGGTTCTGTCGGTTATGATGGAGGTGTCCCTACCACTGCTACGGTTACACACACATTTTCTAGGCCAGTTGACACCACAGGGTCCATTTCATCTTACCCTGGTATCTCTATGGGTTTGAACTTACCTGGTTCTAGAGCACCAGCGTCCTATTGTGGCTTAACTTTACCGGCTTCGGCTAGTAATGCCATGTCATGGTCTAGACCTCCTTGGTCTCAGGGTTATCCTTATTCAGGCTTTTCTGGTCAGGGTTTTCATGGTCAAGGGTTTCCTGGTCAAGGTTTTCCTAATCAGGTTTTTCCTAGTCTGCCCTTTCCAGGTTTCTGGCCTTATTGTGGACCAACACCAGTTATTGTTCCACAGAGTACTACTCCTAATCTGTCAGTTCCTGCTCCTCCTGTAGCAGTGTCTAGTAGGGGTAGTAGTATATCTGTACCTGCTGCTCTGCCTACCTCTTCTGTTGGGCATCAGTCTAATCAGGTAACTAACTCTGGCCCCTCCTTAGATGGGTTCAAGAGTATTTTGGATGATTTTCGTCAATCTATTTCTTCGGAATTGACTTCCTTCTCCAATCGCCTGTGTACACTAGAGAACATTGCCAATAAGTCAAGTTCTCCAGTGATTTCACTCCGTCCAGATCATGACATTGGAAGTGACCTGGAAGACAGTGATGAGGAGGAACGTTTTTCAGTTGCCCCAGGCAGCCAAGAAGAAGGGTTTACTTCGGATGAAGATGACAACTCAGTTCAGGTTTCTCAGATTGTTTCGCAACCTTCTGTTCCTGTGTCTTTATCTTCATCTGTAATTGGTCAGTCTTCTACCAATTCTGGTAAAGAACCAGAGACTGAAGATGCCCCTTCCTCCTTGAAGGATCTCAGAGATTCTGTCTATACTATCATGAGAGATGTCAACAAGGTGCCTTTTCAGTCACCTCCCAGACCCAAGAAACTAACCTCCACTTTTGAGGCTTCATGTGGTCTGCCTGTAGATGATAATAAATCTCATAGTAGTTTTCCACAGTCTAATCATATGTCCAACTCTTTGCAGATCATTAATGATGGGATTGTGTCTAATGAGTCCCAATTTTCCCAGGTTAGTGGTTTCGGTCTGGCCTCATTCTCTGAGCAGTTCCGCTCTAAGGATTATGAAATTTTTGACTCTACTTTGGGCAAACTAGTACCCAAATGTGACAAAGTGTTATCATCTACTATTTCTTCTAAACCCGCCGATGGACTGCGTCTTACTCAGTCTGTTTGGTCTAAAACAGAGAATCTTCTTAGAAACGCTTCTCATGTTCTAGGCACTGCTGAACATTTCTTATCAGCAGTTGCCCCAGTTCTTAAAGACTCTTCTCTTCCACCAGAGGTCAAACCTTTCCTATTACAGGTAGACAAGGCTTTGGGTGCCTCCCAATTGCTGATTATGGGTTCCATCGCCAACTGCACCTTATCCAAAAGATCTGAAATTTTGGAGAAGGCAAAGGTGTCAGATAATCTTAAGGATGCTTTAATCAAGTCTCCTTTGGATGAGAAGATATTTGGGTTACCACTTGATGAGGTACAGAAACATCTCAATCAAACTCCAGTCCCAGTGAAGGTAAATGTATCTGTTTCGGGAAATAATTCTAAGCGAGGTAGTTATTCTTCTGCTGGAGGCTCATCTTATAATTCTCAGGAGAAGAGGAGGAAAATCACTAATGATGGAGGTAATAAACCTAAGAAATCTTCAATCCCTAGGTCTAAACCTAACAGTTTTAAGAGAGGTGGCAAGAGGGCCAACCCCTCTTCCTAGGAAGTTGCCCCCTCGTACGTTACTGTCAGAACCCAATCCAGAGATGTACTACAAAACTCCTCTTTCTCAATTACCAGTAGGGGGGAGGTTAACTCATTTTCTAAAAAAATGGATAAGTATTACCTCAGATTGTTGGGTTCTGTCAGTAATCTGAGAGGGATTGACTCTTCAATTCAAAGAACAACCACCTCTTTCACCTGTTCCTATCCCACTGTCCAATACTCAAGATCCACAGAAATTTCTTCTTCTGTCAACAGAAGTAGAGACTCTTTTGACAAAGAGGGCAGTGGAGGAAGTCCCTGTATCTTCAATAGATCCAGGTTTCTATTCTCGTCTCTTCCTTGTATCGAAGAAGACCGGAGGAATGAGACCGGTCATCGATTTGTCTATCCTCAACTCTTATATGATTATTCCCCATTTCTAAATGGAGACCAATCGTTCAATAAGAGCTTCTATTCTTCCAGGTATGTGGACAACATCCCTGGACCTGACGGACGCTTATTTTCATGTCCCAGTTTGCCATTCATACCGCAAATTCCTTCGGTTTGTTTGGAACAAAAGGGTTTACCAGTTCAGGGCTCTCCCTTTTGGTCTGTCAACTGCACCACTAGCTTTCACCAAACTTATGCAGGTAGCAATTGCTCACCTTCATTCACAGGCTATTCAGATTCATTCTTACCTGGACGACTCACTGATCAAGGAACTTTCTCCCGAGAAACTCTATCTCAATACAGATGTAGTCATCAGATTGCTGCTCTCTCTGGGGTTTCTCATTTCTTGGAACAAGTCGGACCTCATTCCGTCTCAGGACTTTATTTTCCTAGGCGAACATTACCTTACTCATCAGTGCATAGTTCGACCTCCTCAGGAAAAGTTTCAGAATCTTTGTTCAAAAATTCATCTGTTTCTATCTCAAAAAACAGTCACTGCTCGCCAGTTTTCACAACTGCTAGGTCTCTTGAATTCTCTAGCCGATGTTGTTCCACTTCACATTCGACCTCTTCAATTTTATCTACACCAACATTGGCTCCCAGCTACACAGAATTGGGAGTTTCCAGTTCCAATCATTCATCAGGAATTGTGTCCTCATTTGGTTTGGTGGACTTCTCAAGCAAACGTTTTGAGAGGCCAACTTCTGTCCTCTCCAGTCCCAAATCAGACTCTGTTCACAGATGCCTCCAACCTCGGTTGGGGAGCTTATCTGGAAGGTCTTTCAGTGTCAGGAGTGTGGACTCCAGATCTTTTGAAGGAACACATCAACATACTAGAAATGAAGGCAGTGCTTCTTGCCCTGTCTCATTTTCAGTCCCTACTGCAGAACAAATCTCTGGTTCTAGCAATGGACAACACCGCTGTGGTGGCTTATTTGCGCAACCAAGGGGGAACTCATTGTTACGAGCTGTATCTTTTAGCAAGAGAAATCCTTCTTCTTTGCAATCAACTTCATCTACAGATTGTAGTTCGTCATGTCCCAGGGAAACTCAATGTGTTAGCAAATGCTCTGTCAAGAACACTTACTCCAGTCAATACAGAGTGGGAACTTCTACAATCAGTATTTCAGGCAATAACACTTCAGTGGGGGTCTCCCCATGTAGACCTGTTTGCAACGAGCCTCAATTACAAAATTCAAGTGTTCATGTCTCCTGTACCAGATCCGAAAGCTTACGCAGTGGACTGCATGAGTGTTCCTTGGGACGGGATGTTCGCTTACGCTTTCCCACCGTTCAGATTTCTGTCACAAGTTCTTCGGAAGATCTCAGCAGAGCAAGGGTTGATCATTCTTATTGCTCCAGCTTGGCCCAAACAAGCCTGGTTTCCAGATCTTCTTCATCTATCCTGTGCTCGTCCACTGGTTCTACCAGTACGACACAATCTTTTGTCCCAGTTCAAGGGCAAGATACTTCATCCCAATCCAGAGAAGCTACATCTGTTCGCATGGCTTCTCTCAGGGATAGCTTCAAGGAGAGAGGTTTTTCTGAATGCGCAGCCAGACATCTCTCCAGGGCAGTCAGAGATTCCACTAACATCGTCTATGATGCCAAGTGGACTATCTTCAGTAGTTGGTGTAGTGGGAAGGAAATTGATCCTTTCCAAATTTCTGTACAACAACTAGCAAATCTGATCCACCTTTTTGAAGAGAAAGGATTATCTCCCTCTACTATTAAAGGCTATAGATCAGCTATTTCTAGGACGATTCTACTGTCTGGAGGTCCAGACTTTGGTAATGATGAATTCATTTCTCTTTTAGTTAAGAATTTCACTCTTGAACGCCCTAGACAGAGAGTTTTAATCCCGTCTTGGAATTTGAGTCTTGTTTTATCAGCTTTAAAAAACCATCCTTTTGAACCTGCGGAAAAGGTTGAAATCAAGTTTTTGTCGTATAAGTGTTGTTTCCTTCTTGCCTTAGCTTCTGGTAGAAGAAGTGAAATTCATGCTTTTTCCACTGCTGACTACTGCCTTCGTTTTAATAGGGATAAGTCATCTGTTACCCTATTAACGGATCCAGCTTTTTTAGCCAAAAATCAAATTCCTGGTAGAGGTTCAGAACCGATAGTGATTCCAGCCCTTCCTGTTGATTCAAGTTCTAAAGTACTCTGTCCTATCCGAGTCTTACTTTTATATCTTCAGAGAACTCAAAGTCTCCGCACCTCCTCAAATTCCAGGTTATTTATTCCTATTAACAAAGGAAACAAGATTTGTCTGTTAAAACCATTTCATCTTGGATCTGTAAAACTATTCAATTAGCTTACAGTTTTTCTAATGAAGAACTTCTGAATAGTATGCATATTAAAGCCCATGATGTTAGAGCTATTTCTACCTCCTGGGCCCTGTTTAATAATGCTTCTTTAGAGGAAGTCTTATCTGCAGGTTTCTGGAGAACTGAAAATTCTTTCATTTCTCATTATCTGCAGTCTTTAGCTACTCAAGCTCAGAGTTTGTACTCCTTAGGACCTTTAGTTTCCGCACAAAGAGTTGTTTTTCCTCCTGCATCTTCTGTTTCAGGGGATTCAGCTTTGTGTTAGATTCTATATTTCACTCAGAATTTATGATGGTAACGTATTTATTGACATAAAATTGTACATTTTTAAAGTAAAATGAGATTTTATTAAATAAATACTTACCATCATAAATTAAAGGTCCCTCCCAACCTCCCCTTCATCACCTGTTTTTTTTTTTCCTATGGCTTCATGCTTATGTTGGAAAATTAAATGGATGATATAAAGGCATGGTTATACGGGCACTGGTCATCCCTCTTCTCATTGGATGATATTTTTATTTTGGGGTTTTCCGCCTGTCAGACTTGCGCAGATGGATGCACTCAGAATTTATGATGGTAAGTATTTATTTAATAAAATCTCATTTTACTTTAAAAATGTACAATTTCTCCTGTTATAAATATGAAAAGATAGTGTACAGGGGAGGTAATCGAATAGATACATCAGACAATTCCATTTCTCCTGTTATAAATATGAAAAGATAGTGTACAGGGGAGGTAATCGAAAAGATACATCAGACAATTCCCTTCCTCCTGTTATAAATATGACAAGAAAGTATATAAGGGAGATAATCCAGTAAATACATCAGACAATTCCTTTTCTGCTATAAATATGACAAGTAAAAACTTAGGAGGTAGTCAGGTCAATACATCTGACAGTTTCCCTCCTTACTACTATAAATATGACAAGTAACTGTACCGAAGAAAAAGACAGAGGATACCAAGGAGAAAATCTAAACTTTTAAATCAAAGTAATAAAAAAACTGAAATATTTTAAGGTCTTTCATAGACTAGATTTATTGACAGGATAGATTAAATGAAGTTATTTTTGTTTGTGAATTGGAAGCACATGTCAATAGACCACTTTCTAGTTTTTACTTCACTGGAAGAAAACTTGTCTATTATGTGCGCCTTTATGATGTTTTTTACCAGATAGAGGGGATTGCCTGTATCCCTGCACAATTAATGTTCATCAAGCGTCTTATTGATTGTCATTGTGCAGGATAAACTAGAAATAATGTTTGTTCTGTAGGTACTTAATCACAATTTCCTAATGACAGCAGTGCTGATTGTCAATTATGATAATTCAATTTGCCAAATAATTTGTGCAATATAGCTTCATAGTTTTCAAACCACTCGCTTAACATGGGAATGGAAGTGATGATGCCCCTAAACGCCCAAATGATGTTCACTAAAACCAAATTTTTTGACGGAAATGCATCGAACTGGAAATTTGTCTTTTCTGAAACTTAAACTCATATGAGAAGAATGCTAAATTTACTAGTTGAGAGTTTAAAGCATTATACAAGTATACCACTTAATTATTTATGATTTCAGATTTGTTTTTATGGTAGAACATGTTGTCCCTTTGTGCTTAACGATCTCCTGGCTTTATTCTGTCTCCATGTTAGTTCAAAGCATTGTGTATGAAAAAGAACAGCGCTTGAAAGAGGTAAAATAAATGTTATTTAGTGCAATCGGTAATACTTCCTCATTTATTCTTGATGCAAAACAAATTACATGGATATAGACAGGATAGGTAAATTACTCAAGGAAATGCATAAACACAAAGGCTAGAATGATTAATGAATGAAAAATCATAGAAAAGTAAAAAATGAATTTCAACAAAATATGCTGTGTGCTTTAAATTAAATTTAAATTTCATTTAAATCAATAACAAGAATGCCATACTACCTGAATTATACAAATGTTTCCAGATTACAGAATCAGTTATTCACTTTTAGATTGTGTAGACACTAACTTGTTGTTGAAAACTGTTTGTTGACCTCTAGGTGCCTTTCATTTTGTGTCTATGTGTTACTGATTTATACACCACATCCCTTTTTCTTCGTAAATGATTATTTTGATAGAAATATTTGCATCTCTATGAATAAAGTAGTTAAGTTAAGGGAAGTTTGTTGAGTTTGATACATAAAATCATTGTGCAAAAATAATTTTGTATACATAAATTTTTAGGTAATGAGAATGATGGGATTAAGTAATGGAGTCCATTGGTGTGCATGGTTTACAACAACATTTATACAGTTCTCCATTACAATGGCAGCCTTGACAGCCATGTTAAAGTTTGGTCATGTTTTAACATATAGCAATCCAATTATTGTTTTTCTTGTCTTGGAAGTCTTTGCTGTAGCTACAATTTCATTTTCGTAAGTATCATAATTTCTATTTATTCTTATGACTATAGAATTTTTAAGATTCCTTATAGTAACACTATTTTATCAGCACATTTATAGATTAATCCCTTTAGTAAAACACAAACTATGTGGAGTGTAATCAATGATTAAAAGTGCTGCTAAAATTCAGTGCAGATTAAGTCATTTATTTCAAACACTTTATTTACTCTGATCAATCACACATTCCTAGTCAAGCCGTACCGGTATACCATCCCTTCTTCCCTAAATGACATAATATAATACAATAATTATTTTATTTCAGATTCTTGATTAGTGCATTTTATTCGAAAGCCAAAGTAGCAGCAGCTTGTGCGGGAATAATATATTTCCTGACTTACGTACCATACATGTATGTAGCCATCAAGGAAGATGTAGCGGGTGATGAAATATCAGCTGAGATCAAATCTTTTGTGGTAGGTTTAAATAGTACTGATACATTGTAGAAAAGCCAAATCACTACACATAGGCATGAAAATAAAATGTGTGGTAACAGATGCACTTTATACACAGACTTTACATGTATTCTTTGCCTTCTTTGGAAGCATTTGTTTCCAACCTTATATGGGTATTTAGAAAGTTCACTTGTAAAATAAATATTTAGAGATTGACACAGCTTTGAGCATCTTGAAGTTTTACATTTATGTAATACCTTTACTGGTTCAAAACGTGTTATAAAGTTATAGTATGTTTTAGGTATACTGTGAAACTCTCACTCTGTTTTCTTTAAGATGCAATAGAAATCCTGCTTGGACACTAGTAATAAATATTTGGTTGAAACTTTTAAATGATAGATTATTTTGAATTCTTCTTTTAACTATGGATAAAGTTTCACTGTTCAGGAACTTGTTTTTATAATTCCAGTCACTGTTTTCAACAGCAGCGTTTGGTCTGAGTGGTAAATATTTTGCTTTTTATGAAGAGGAAGGAGTAGGTGTTCAATGGTACAATATTCACCTGTCTCCTGTGGAGAATGATCAGTACAGCTTACTGACATCTGTCTTAATGATGATACTAGATACATTCATCTACACAATACTGGCCTGGTACATAGAAAATGTATATCCAGGTAAGCTCAACTAAAGGTTAGAGGGGGTAGGAACAGTTTTGATAAGTATACATAAGATTCATCTACATAATACTGGCCTGGTACATGAAAATGTATATCCAGGTAAACTAAACTAATGGTGAGAGGGGGGACATAGTTATGTTCCTTTATAAATGAAAAAAATGCTGAATTTTCTGTTTCCACACTACATTTACTTTGTCTGAACTAAATGTTATGAAACTTATTCATAATGCTGATTACAACCTAAAAAAGAGATCAAATCCTAATAAAATTGGTTTTACTTTCATCATTCATGAGTTATATCCCTTTATAAGTGTATATATTTACTCACAGGGCTGTCTGTGTTCCGGGGCCACAGTCTTCTTTTATATAGTCTTGATATGATCCCAGCACATACACAATGTGAATGCAAAAATATATTTCAAATCCTCTTTCTGAAAAAATTAACAAAAAACAAACAATGTTTTGATAATTATGTGTAATATTCGATTTTAGGTCAATACGGTCTCCCTAAGCCTTGGTATTTTGCCTTCACTAAGACCTACTGGTTTGGTGGAAGTATGAAGGCTACAGAGACTGACTGCTCATGGAGGCAATGTTTTAAGCAAGATCCTACCTATTTATCTATCATAGAGGAAGATCAGGCTTGTGCTATGGCTACAAGAAGTCCTGGTAAGTGCCTATAATCAGATGTACTTAAAATATAGTTGTCTATTTTTGTTGAGACAAAATTTCCCTATTTCAAGGATGAAACCTATTAATGAGGTTTTCATTTATGACTTTCTTGTGTCTTATTCTGATTTTTATCCGAATAGATCAAAGATATGCTGTAGATTTATTACTATTTTTAAAAAATTTAAGTGTTCAATGAATTACAATTTTTTTATAAGCTTTGAATACAGAGATTGGCAAAACCATGAATTCAAATATCCTTAAAATTGCAAGTTTCCTCAATCAATGAAAATTGATATAAAAAAAAATGAACCCACAGTAATACTCCTTTCCTAAAAAAAATCTTATCTGCTATTTATTTTAAAAAAAGAAGTGAAATAGTAAAAAGATTTATTTTGAATACCTTAACATCACACACAGTCCTAGTAAATACCATAAGTTGCATTCTGTAGGTCTGTGCCGATTTGTACATATATTGAATACTGTGGATTCATTTGTTTTTGTGGGTACCAATTTCCGTGGATTGAGGAAAACTTGAATATTCGTGGATATTTAAAATTTCTTGGTTTTGGCAAAGTCTGCATACATTCCTTTAGAAAAATTTAGAGAAATCCATGAAAATTAGTATCCAACGAATATTAATGAATCCACAGTAATGTTTGATGAAGGGCATGGTAATTATTTAACTAATCATCTATTTCATTGTAGTATGCATGCTTATATGGATTTTTAACCTTAACTTTGAGTATTTATTTTATTTCAGATGATGAAAGAAAGTTTGAAAATGAGCCAGAACATTTAGTGTGTGGTGTACAGATAGAAAATCTGTCTAAGGTAACTAGACAATACAGTGATGGCTGAGCAGGGGACAGTGGGTACCTGTTTTGTTTGATCAACCCAGATCCTTGAAACTTAGGATTATTTGTAATAGATAGTGTCTGATCTTATTTGTTATATGTAATAGCTAATATGATATGATTAAGAGATGTATGATCAGCATTGATCAAAGTAGTTGGTAACATTTTAATAAAAATAAATGTTTTATAGAAATTGATGCCAATGGCAAAACATGAACTGATATGTGAATAATAGAGGACTAACAAGCATCCTCTATTTAAAATTGGTTCCAGTAGTTTTTATTTTAATTTTTTAAACTGCTTGTTTCTTTTACAGTACTACAAGACTGGAAAAAAATTAGCTGTGAAGAATCTGAGCTTGAATTTTTATGAAGGACAAATAACATCATTTTTAGGACACAATGGAGCAGGAAAAACAACTACAATGTATGAAAGAATTAATTACTATTTATTTTGATATCTAGAAAAAAAAATGCTTTGTAGTATTTGAATAACAAAGTTTTATCATTGTTGAATTTATCTTCAATAAACCTTTTTCAATGAGCAAAATTAATGTTTTTAAAGTATAACGTTGAAACAATAAAAGATCGCTAGGTGAATTCTGGTTATTAAATTTTTTAAGCAAACATATATTTTTTGTGATACATGCTTTTTTAATTAGGGCCCCGCCGACTAAGGCGGGTCGCCCTATAGTGATCAGTCTGTCCGTCCGTCCGTCCGTCTGTCCGTCCGTCTGTCTGTCCGTCCGTCCGTCCGTCTGTCCGTCCGTCCGTCCGTAACACTTTAACTTTGTGTCCGCTCTATATCTTAAAAACCGTTATGATTTCAAAGTTTATACTTGACATCCATTTTAACCAACACCAGAGGGTGTGTCATGATGTATGTAAAACTTCCTAGGTCAAAGGTCAAGGTCAAAAACTTTGGTTTCAGTTGACAACCCTGTGTCCTGTGGTGAAGATCGTGTCCGCTCTATATCTTGAGAACCGTTATGATTTCAAAGTTTATACTTGACATGTATATGAACCAACACCAGAGGGTGTGTCATAATTTATGAACGACTGCCTAGGGCAAAGTTCAAGGTCAAAAACTTTGGTTTCAGTTGACAACCCCATGTCCTATGGTAAAGATTGTGTCCGCTCTATATCTTGAGAACCGTTATCATTTCAAAGTTTATACTTGACATGTATATAAACCAACACCAAAGGGTGTGTCATAATTTATGTGCAACTTCCTAGGTCAAAGGTCAAGGTCAAAAACTTTGGTTTCAGTTGACAACCCCATGTCCTATGGTAAAGATCGTGTCCGCTCTATATCTTGAGAACCGTTATCATTTCAAAGTTTATACTTGACATGTTTATAAACCAACACCAAAGGGTGTGTCATAATTTATTTACAACTTCCTAGGTCAAAGGTCAAGGTCAAAAACTTTGATTTCAGTTGACAAACCCATGTCCTATGGTAAAGATACAATTTTTTAATGCACATTATTCACAGCGGGGCCCACAGAGATGGCTCCCATCTCAATGATATCTAGTTTGCTTTATATAGAGATTCTTCTTCTATTGTTAGTTGGTTATGATATTTCATATATTGGTAGATACTAAAAAAAAAGTGTTATTACAATTTTAAAATTGTTTCAATAGAAGATAAGTAGCTCTAACTGTCTTTCCCAGGTCTATTCTGACAGGGATGTTCCCCCCAACAGCTGGTTATGCTCTTGTTTATGACAGTGATATCAGAACAGAAATGGATACAATTAGACAGAGTTTAGGAATGTGTCCACAACATAATGTTTTATTTGATAAGTAAGTAAAAAAAATCATATATATCATCTAGAAAATATACATCATGCATCATCACTTGTTCTTTTTGGCTGCATTGGAAATACAATATTAGGATGTTGGCAGTTAGGTGGGCAAGCAGGGAATAGTAGGTACCTAATTTATTTGCTGATTTCTTCCAACAGTTTTTCAACCCAGATCTATGAAACTTTACAGGGAGATAGCATATATGTTGAAGTACTTTGTTCAAAACAAATCAATACGAAGAGAACTTTTCATCATAGTTTTTACTGTGCTTAATTGTCATTTTGATTTGACCATAATTCATGGACTTTTAGTTTATTGACTCTTGTACCACTGTGACACGTTGTTTTTATACACAATTTTTAAATTATTTATTTATGCAGCATGAGGGACATTTGGCTACAGTGTAGCAATCTTTTTTTTAATATTATTTCACTATTAAAGAATAAACTGAGTCTTTTTACTTTTAAAACATAGATAGTCATTGCCATACTTTAATCAAATATATGAAGAGGCAATTACAAGAAAACTCCAAGTTGAATTACAGAAAACAAACGGGTAGATAAAGGTGTTATAAATAGAAGATAAAGGAAAAAGGTGTCAAATAGCATTATGCATTATGCTCCTGTCATCAGTCCTCAAATCATATGAAATTAAAAAAGCTTTGCTCTAGGTTTTATACTTGAGGTCCTCTATATCAATGTAAATAATCTTAAACATTGTTCCAAATATTTTTTTTATTGCAGATTGACAGTAAAAGAACATTTATGGTTTTATACCAGTTTGAAAGGAATGAAAAAAGAAGATATTGATTCTGAAATGGAAACGTAAGATCAATATGATGTTTCTCTTTCTGATGAAATATGATAAAACTTTCATTTATCTGCACCTCTGTGCTTATACTTGTACATGGTACAGATGTTTACTTAACTCACATAAAATGTTTAGATAATATAAGTAGCTTCGTTTGTAGTAATGCAATGGAAGAAACCATATAACAAGTTGATTTTTTTTTCTTACTCTGTGAAGGTAAACAGATATATGTGATTAAGAATAAAATAAAATAAGTAGATATTGGATTTACATTTTAGTGCTATTGCAATACTCCTTAATATTAAGTTAAACTTTCATTATAAAAAACATTGGTGATACTAGGACCCATTTCTGCAGTGGTGATAGCTTCAGTCATGAAGCAATTGGAATATTCACTTCCCTGTTAATATCCTGTTTGGTTTCGAGGAAATATTGTTTTACTCAGAACTTCTTTAGTGCTTACCACACTTTAAGAAGAAAGTATAGAATGCAACATTTTTAACTTGTCAGATATGCTCTACTTTTTATTTATTTTTTAAAAGAAGACCTGTAAAAATACCTGCAAATTTTAACTTGAAAATGAAATGTTTGATTCTATTTTATAAATGTATTAATGTGACATTTTTCAGATTAATAAATGACATAGATATATCAGCTAAATGTAACTCTACTGTTGACTGCCTGTCGGGAGGGATGCAAAGAAAGTTATCTGTTGCCATAGCTTTTATAGGAGGATCTAGAACTATAATACTGGACGAACCAACAGCAGGAGTAGATCCGTATGCTAGGAGAGCTATCTGGGATCTCATTGCTAAATATAAACATGGTATGCTAGGAGAGCTATCTGGGATCTCATTGCTAAATATAAACATGGTAAAAAAAATCGATTGATTCAAAATTTACAAGTGTAAGGAAACTTTGCTTCAGTGGAATTTTCATTGTTGGTTTTCCACGCATTATATAAGTAGTATATGTTTGAAAGCAATATTGTTTTCAGGATGTTTTGGACAGATATTCAAAACACAACTTCATATGGATACGCTCTGAACCTTTTACATATTAAATAAATACCACTTCTTTTCCTTATCTTCATACCAAATATTGTTATCTTTTCATGATCTAAAAGGAGGGCTATCGAAGTTCTATGCCCAACTTTATGTTTGCATTTTTTTCCTATTTCAAACTTAGATCTCTGAGAAAGATTCCTGTAAACATTCATGGAGATTCTTTTAAGTGAATAGGTCATCAACTTAGCAATAGCAGATGATACTAAGAATTACTGGTAATACCAGAGGTGTTGTAACCTTTAAGTAAACAGACATATCAAAAGTATATTCTCCAATATGTTTGTTCAGTCTTTTAAGTTTAAGTCTATGATTGCATATGATTACAATGGCATAATGAATTAACTACCAATCACAGCACCTGAAATTGACAAGTAATTGATAGACGCAAGCCAGATTGAGTTTATTAGTTCTCAACTATTGAATGTTCTTCTATTTCAGGAAGGACCATCCTCTTATCCACTCACCATATGGATGAAGCAGATATATTAGGAGACCGTATAGCTATTATATCATCTGGTCAGTTAAAGTGTTGTGGATCATCTATATTTCTAAAGAATACTTTTGGTGAAGGATACCATCTACATTTGGTGAAATCAGAAGACCAAGATAATACCAGTCAAGATGGTGTGTTTAAAACTTTTAAAACTTACTTCCTTAATCTTTAAAAGATATTATTACAATGATAAATGACTCTTTAATGGTTGTCTCCCATATTAACTTTCTCTTTTGTACATGCAATAACTATTCAGTGTTCTATTGTGTTGTATTTTATTTTATTATTATTTCATTGTCATAAAAAAAATCATTGTAATTATTGTATGAAATTTAAAACCCTCAATGGTCCATAATTGGAGTAATAAGTATTTCAATTTTATATTTCTATGAAGTTAAAAAAAGTTTATTTTAAATCCAACTCTGTATTTTTGTATATTCAGCACTTCAGTAAAATCCCTTATGCAGTGATTCTACAGATTTGTCCTGTATAGTATGACAAAAAAGGTATTAAACAATAGATGAAGACTGATCATTGTGTTGGCTCATTACGGGTTTGTGTCATAAATTAAAGTTTGAAATCTTAGTTATGTTTTTTTTCAGACATTCTTTCTGACTGCAGTGATAACCAGACTGAATCATTATCCAGTAAATGTAACATAGATGAAGTAACATCATTTATCCAGAAATATGTAACAACAGCTTACCTTAAATCAGAATCAAACAGGGAATTCCATTATATATTACCCTATGATGAAGCAAAGAAAGGAAACTTTGACAAGTTATTCTCAATGTTAGATGAGAATTTAAATAATTTACATATATCTAGTTATGGTGTTATGGATATGACCTTGGAAGAAGTGTTTCTAAAGGTTACTGAAATGGCTGAGGAGGAAGGTAATTGAAGTCTTTCTCAATTTAAACTTTTAAGTTTCATGTTAACTATTGACTTTTTCAAACATTTGATGTCAGTAATTTGGTTTAATTCATAACATCTTTTATATTAGCTGGTGAGTTCAAGTGTTGTGTATCATCAATTGCTTATATCTTGAAAACAAGCACACAGACCTCCAATGGGCCAAGTGAGCTTTTCACATCACTTGGAATCTGTCATCCATCGTCTGTTAACTTTTACAAAAATCTTCTTGAAAATACTGAGACTTTACCCAAACCTGGCCACAATCATCATTAGAGTATCTATTTTAAAAAATGTGTCCAATGACTCCTCCTACAAACCAACATTATTTCTTGCATCAATTGTAAACCAAAATATCAGGCTCCTTGGAGGCTCTAGTTTTCTGTATTTACAGTTCTTTTATTTATATCTTATAAACAGTCCTTAAAAATGGTTGTTATTTTGAAACTGTGAACATTCTTAACATTAGAAAATCTGTAAACATAGTTTATTAAATTAAGTAACATCTATAACGACCATATCAATTATAATCAAATATAGTTTAATTTTCTTTTTTATAGCTGCTAGAAAAGAAGAGAACCATAGTGAAACTGTGACTGACACTAGACAAACAGCTTCCCCATGTGAGACCGGGAAAGAGTTGCCTTCCAACATATCAGAACCCCATAGTGAATTAGAATTGGGTGATATATCAAATTTAAGTAGACGTGATAGTGACATTTCTGAGGATTTAACACCCCCATCAGGCCAAAGGAATAATGGATATAGTCGTCTAGTTAATATGGAAGAAGATAATGGTAATTAGTCTTATTGAAATAAAACTGGAACATTCTAGTCAATAAGTATACATTTTAAGTAAAACCGGGTCATTATCTGTTTTATAGTTGAAACATGTGATATGAATTGACAAAGTTCACCATTTGAATGATATAATATTAAAATAAATGGTTTTAATTGATATGTTATATAAGTTGGTCCACTGTTTTAAATATTGATTTTATCTTTCAGATATTTTGGGAGGAAAGTTACGTCAGTTTGAAGGGAAAGGAAGTTATCAGCTAACAAAAAATTGGTTACGTCTAAATCAGTTCAGAGCAGTGATTGTGAAGCGCTTTCGCTATATAACTCGAAATGGCAGAGGATTATTTTCACAGATATTGCTCCCTGCTTTGTTTGTTTCCATAGCAATGACAGTTGCATTGTCAGCTCCTAAAGTAGATGATGCACCACAAATAGTGCTGGACACATCTCAATATTATAATCTAACCCAGCCTAAGGGAAATTTCATTCCATTTGCAATAGAGAACATTAAAAACTTTAACCAATCAACACATGTATTACATACTGATGCAGGACCACATGTTCTTGCAAATACATTCCGCTTGGCTTCAGGTGTTGGATCAATATGTCTGCTAAAATCTGCATATAACAGTACATTTGATTATGATGTGAAGAGTATAAATGTTAGTATGGAAAACTTTAATCTCTTGAGGAAATATTACATTCCTGAATGTGGAGATGCATTTGTTTCGGGGATACATTTGAAGTCTTATGTGCCTCAAGTACCAATAGTTGGAAAGGACGTTACGAACAGTAAATCACATGTAACAGAGATAAAAGGTACTTTACACTGAACAAAAATTATTTGTACCTGTCCAATCTTTATGACTTTAAATGTTCATTATTATTATTATTATTTTATATTAATCTTATTAAATGATTTAAACAGTTGAAGCAGAAAAAATTATCTCTATAGACAGGACTAAATGTGGTTTAGATTAAAAGTGAGCAAAAAACTTTTTATGAGAAATGGAAATAAGGCTAAGATTGATAAAATTGATAAATTAAAATGATGTATTCTAAATTTCAGGTATTTTTACCGTACTTGTGTCTTTGATGGGGGTCTCATTGGGGGGTTTTGATCCCGGATCCCGCTTACTGTTTTGTCAGATTCCCGTATCCCACTTACACTATGTATGTAAGCAAATCTCATTTTTTTGTAATTTCCCGTGTCCCGCTAGACATCATTTCCCGTTTTCACGGCACAATGATTTGACTTTCATGTGTCAGGCTTACAAAAAATCGGCAATCCAGCGTCACGCTTAGACCCCAATGAGACCCACTTTGATAGATATAAGAAGATGTGGAATGAGTGCCAATGAGGCAACTCTCCATCCAAGTCACAATTTATAAAATTAAACCATTATAGGTCAAAATACTAATGTTTTTGAACCTGCCTTAACATGTATAGTTAATTTTCGATAAAATGATAGTACATGTTCAAGTTACATATATTTACCCATTTATGTCCCATATGTTTCTGTTAAGATTCTCTAGTTTTAGATGCAGTATTATGTAAGGACAAAATATTGCATTGTATGTACTTTATTATTTAGCTCCATCACACAAAACAGCCCATGTTCCTTACTACCCACAATGCAGTTGTGCCAAAGATTCTTCTGGATTCATATGTGATTCTGAGGATACTTATACTAGGCCTCCACAGTTCCAAGTGGTCACACATGATTATATACAGAACATTACTGGATCAAATACAGAGGAATTCATCTTATATACCCAGGATGCCTTGTATAGACTACATAGGTATGTTTGAGGGGCTAAACAGTAATCAAATTCTTATGAAGCATCAAATTGCATGTTCTTTTAATGTCAAAATTCATTGTAATTCCACCAGGGGCTTAATCATACCAAAATCTTTCAACGGATGTACAAGGAGAAGGGTTACAAAGGCCTTCACTTGACCCTTAGCATTTGGTATTACCTTTATTTGAAAACACTTTAAAAAGTACAACAAATGAAATGCAGTGTCTTGGCGGAAATGTTTTAAAATTTAAAGTAAAGGTAGATGTTATCTTTTGAGTTATGATGTGTTTTTTTGGTAGTTTAAAATATAAGTATAAAATAACAGCATAGATCTAAGCAAGCAACATACCTGTCAACTGACCCGTATTCTGCGGGTGTGACCTGAGATTTTCACAATTCTGAGGGATCACCCGGGACACCCGCCGGGTCATTGAAAAACCCAAGAATTCTGAAAATGACCCGTTTTCACCCGTATTTCTTAGCCTTGAGATTGATTTCAAAAGTAATATTCCTTTGAAATACCGGCAAATTCGTAATACTTCCATGAACAGGAAGTTCATCTACCTGTGTAAACTGTCAGATTAAGTTGCCCATTAAGTGCATGGCTTCACTTGACAGCTTTGGTGTCAAACACACTGTTAATTAATACCAATTACCTTAGCTTTAAGGTCGTAAATAAATTGCACTGTTGTTTTACAAACATATTTCAACTAGATTTACTTCCCCTTTTTTGTCACCATTCAAAATTATTCCTTATATTTACGTTTTTGGGGTGAAAAAGATTAAATCTTAAAAAAATAAAATTCAAATACATATTGAAATATAAGTTTTCATTATTTTTATACCTTTATACAATTTAAAAAAAAAGTTGAAAATTATTTTGTTCAACTATACTTCTTTTAATTGTATTACTATATTTTATTATAAGTCTAATTTCAATTGAAATTTAATGATGTGTTTTATGGCTGAATAGCTGGTTTCAAACATTATAGAATTACTTATGGAAAATATATCCTAGTATTTGGTGCGTGAGGTTGAATTACATCACCACGATGAGTAAAGAACATAAGACTGTGACACAAATTTATAAAAATCTTTTAAAAGTGCAATGAAACAATAATTAATCAGATTTAAAATTACTTAACCAAGTGAACATGCATTGATGTTTTGGTAACTTTGATTTAAATTATAAGAAAAATGTACAATAAATACTGAAATTCAGCTCGAAAAAGTTCGTACGCGTTATGACCTGAGATTTGATTCTTCAGTGCAGGTCATAACCTGCATTTTCATCGTCACAGGTTGACAGGTATGAAGCAACCAATTATAATGTTATCAAATTTTAGCAGAATACAAATATCATGCAAACAGTTCATTGAAGAATGACTTATTGTTACCCAATTAATAATAAAACTTTTTTATAACAGATATGGGGCCTTTTCATTTGGAACTAACAGAAGTTTTATCCCTAAAGATTTTGGAAAGAAGTCTCCAACTTTATTTAGGAAGGTAGCTGTTAAAAATGCAGCACAGGTGAGCATATAACTGTTTTTGGAATACATGATTTGAAGCTAAAATTCATTTTATAGAAATTTTCTTTTTTAGTCAAAGAGTTGATGTAACATTAACCAACAATTTGGATTTGATTTCTAAATGACTCATTCTAAATATTGAAAAATATCTTCCCAGACTATAAAATTCTTAGAATATATATAATCCTTTTAAGGGCATTATTTTACATGTGGATTTTTTTTATTGCAGGCAAGATATAACCATAAAGGATATCATTCTGTGGCTGTGTACATTAACGCCCTGAACAATGCCATACTGAGAGCCAATTTAAACCCTAAAACAAAAGGCAATCCAGCAGCCTATGGTCAGTAGAATTCTCTGTTGTTATATTTTGGCTTCATCAGGGTTTATATTCTTTTATATATTATTAATCATTTCTAAGAATATAAAACTCTATTTTGTATTTTCATTCAAATACTAAATTACATTAAATGAGAGTAATTTCACTAACTGGATTATATTGTTTTACCTAATATTATATATTATATTATTCAGATCATACAGGAAGTCACCAATGAGATATTCTGAAATCTACTTAATCGTTCATTTAATGCTGCGTTTACACTCAATTTGAGTTCGATTCACATTAACTAATTCGAAAATAAATTTAATTCGCATTTGAAAGTTTTTACATCCAAACGTTAATTCTGATTCAATTGCAATGTGCGTCAAATTTACTTTACTGTCCAAAGAGTGTGTGAAGGCGATTAGCGAATTCAATTCGCATTCACATTCAAATTCAATTTGAATTAAATGTAAGGGTGAACTAGGCATAACATGACAAATATCTTCAATGTTTCACATATTGTGTTGCTGCTATTGTTAATAATTTTATAATTATAAACTAGGTATAACTGTCATCAACCATCCATTCAACAAGACAAACAACAAGCTCAACTTAGATTTTATGTAAGTTACTTGAAGTACTTAATTTGAAATTTTAAAGGTACTTGGGAGATCAAATTTTATTTGAACACTAATATGGACTTACCCTGTACAAAATGTTATCTTCATTTTTACTGGGGGTGTGGGATTGTTCTGTAGATTTTTTTCATTTATAAGTAATAATATCTATTGTCATTTATTTGCTTGTATAGCTAGTGAAATGTTTAAGTAAGTAAGTACATAGTTTATTAAAGTGTCACATATTGATTGGCTCAAAAATAAGCAACATCACATAAACATATACACACAAAACAAAGTCCAGCCATAAAACAACTTATAAGACACTATAAAACTTCAAATTCTACAGAAATTTCAAATATATCATGTAAAAAAATACAAGTCACTAAATTGACCATTTTGTCGTTCAGTCACTCGTATTATTCTCTATTCTAATGTAATTTGTATGTAACAATTTTTTTCATTGGCTAAAAGTTGCCGTCAAATACACAGTTGACCAGGCGTAACTAAGGAGGGGCAACCATTTTGAAATAATTGAATCAACAAATGTTCGATTACTACTATATAATCGAAAATAAAACAACACCTACAATATACCTCGAATTTGCCGTTTTAATGTTATTTTATCCTAATTTGAAGCGTACAGGTAACGTAATAACCTCCAGTTTGTTAGTTTTCATTTGTATGACGTCACGTTACCCATGACGTCTTTGCGCCAAAATCATTCATGAAGTTTTTCGGATTTTTTTTTATTTGTTAAATTTAGACATTTTTTTTCAAAGTTTTATCGTATTATTTCATTTTGAAATGCATTAGAATCAGAATAACAGTACTGTAGTTGAAGAGTTGCCACCGTCAATTTTGATTTGACGGTCGCAAATCTCCGTTTTACTGTCTCCGCTAACCGTTGCCAGTAAAACTGCATTTGCGACCGTCAAATCTACAATTGAAGGTGGCAACTCTTCAACTACAGTACTGTTATTCCTTAATTTGAATTCCTCGATTAGTTATTCTATAATTATACTTTAGTGGTGAATCCTGCTAACAAGGAAAATAATTATTGTTACATCTAAATGAAAACTATTCAAACAAAAATGGCTATAGGAAGAACCATCATATAATAAGCAGGTATAATAATCTCTTAAATCAATACAAAATAAAATGTTACACCTTAAACTTGCTATTCTTTAACATTATATCATTATGTTTATCTTTTTGATACAGATTACAAGGTTCCGATGTATTGATTTCAATATTTGTTATCATCGCTATGTCTTTTGTGCCTGCCAGTTTTGTTGTCTTCCTTGTGTATGAAAGATCCATTAAAGCCAAGCACCTACAGTTTGTTAGTGGGATGGATCCAGTTGTTTATTGGATAGCTAATTATGTATGGGATATGGTACGTTTCCTGGTATAAATATGTCAAAATCTGCAAAAAAATTAATTTGTAAACATTTATATTCACAGAAACTTTTCTCCTTTCGTCCATTCCAGCAATTCACTGTGATTATTTTGCCCTTTTTTGTTTGTTTAAAATAAGTATAGGAGAATATCAAAGTTATTCATATTCATTACAATTTATATTCACTTTATTTTTCTGTTTTCTTTAACTGACAAAATGTTAAGATATCTTTTTGTATGTCTCCAGGACCTATTTAAAACAAATTGGGGGGGGGGGGGGGGGGGGTTGATTTAGGTATCTTCCAGAACTATTAATAAAATTTATATATAAATTGAGAATAAGTTATTTAGTGAAGGCATAATAATATAATATAAATAATATGTTATAAACATAACTGGGAAATGATTTTCTGGGAGGGTTTAGTTTCTATACTTTCTTTCCATAAATGATTCTCCTTTATAATACATGGATATTTAATGAATAGCACTTTCCTAAATTCCATTTATAAGTCAGGATTAAAAATACTTTATGCACATAAAAGTTTGGAATAGATTCAATATTTCTTCACGAAGAATTGCTCTTATGTCCTCATTACTGAAAGAATTTTGTATGATATCTAGATAGAAAGTGTAAATTATTGATGATGAGGTTTTTTACAGTTTTATACTTGTATTTTAGTGTAACTACATTATACCAGCTGTGTGTATTGTGACTATACTGCTGATATTCCAGATACCTGCCTACACAACTACCAGTAACTTCCCTGCTGTTGTCTCTCTCTTCTTGCTGTATGGGTACGTTGTTTTATATTCTAGGATAAAATAAGTTTTACCTATTGTATGTGTGTAAAACTTAATTAAGGCCTCACCAATTTGATTCCTTGTTCAACGGACCCACCCTCACCTATTTTTTTCAAAACAGAATTTTTTTATTTTTTTTATATTCCCGCTTCCCGCATCCGGAAATGTAATCATGTCCATTTCCCGCACTGTTTTTTTTGTAAATATTATAAAAAGATATCAACATTTTTTTTTTAAATCACAGTCTAACCTGTATATAACGATTTTAAACATAAAAGCACCCCACCACACTTTGTAAATATCTGTGAGAATATTTGTTTCAGCATGAAATCTATTTATCCAAAGCAGGAGTGCTCCGATGTAAATTTATAACAGCGGAAATACCTGTAAAGAACAAAAAATTGGTTACTTTCCCCCTTACTTATATTCCCTATCAAAAAATGGTTGTTGTTAGAATAAAGTACAAAGAACTTCTGAAGGATTTGCCTTCAACTGCAATTATATTGTATGCTGGCGAAACAAAACTATCCATAGCCGCTGCATGTTTATTCACCTGTCCTGATTGATTGAGGGGCCTGTTATTCAGCATTTCTCGTTTGTTGATGTGGGTCATTGGTATTTTCCCATTTGGATATACATGATATATAAATTAGATCGTTGGTTTTCCTGTTCGAAGTGTGTAAGCTAATAATTTTGGGGTCCTTTATAGCCTGCTGTTTGGTCTGTATCAAAGCCCTGTGTAAAAGGCCGTACTTTGACCTGTGTTTGTTATTATCAGGTTGAGAACAACCCTCCCTCAGACAAGGGGTCATTTTACTGATGTAGAAAAGAAAATAGAAATACCAAGGATTTGTATAGTTCTTCTATACAAAACCTTTGAAAACTTAGAATTTTGTACTCAAAAAGAGGAGAGTTGCATCATATTTTAAACAACTTTTTCTAAAAGAGGGGTCCACTTATATTGAATAATATTAAACTGTTAAAGTAAATGTGTTAACATGGTTAAAGTCCAGGAATATTACAAAATTCTTGGACATGTTTTGACCATTTAATACCAGATAAATATATAGTTCTTTGAGAAAATATGAGCCCTTTTGTACAAACAAATATATTATAACTTATATTGATCCCTCATAAAACATGCACGGTAAAAGGGATATTTATAACATTAAGGGGTTGTCCCCAAACTGATTATGACTTGGATGGAGAATTGTCTCATTGTCAGTCACACATACATAGACCAGATTTAATTATTTCTTGGTGAACAGGGAAAAAATACTTCAGAAATTAAAGAAATGTCAAAGTACAAGTGATAAATCAAGCTTTAATATTGTCAAAACCTACTATTTTATGTTTACAAAAAAGAATTATAATCGCTCGCCTTTACTTTTCAAGCCTCGTCTCAAAAATTTGCAAATTAAATATTTTTTTATTAAAATTTTCAAATTGTTCGCTCGCCCCAAATTTTGGAGTCCAAAAATCCGTAGAACAAGAAATTAAATTGGTGTGGCCTTATCATCAAATTTTCCAATCAATTCTACAGTTTGATATAAATAAACAAAATTGTTTTACACATGGGTTCCTTTGTTTAATATTTGATCTATGAGAGTTGTCGTCATTTACTAGTCATCAGTTTTTGATATTTATGTCGGGTTTGAAGTCATCCAACATGTGGCTAATGACTCACCATCTTATACAAAATTGTCACTTATGAAAAGGTTTTGTTAACCCATTTCATATCTAAGAAAGAAACACTTTACCATAAACAATACTTCAGGCAAAATTTTAAAAGAGATAATTCTTTTTAAATTGTCTACTTAATTTTATTTTGTAGTTGGTCCATTACCCCTGTGATGTATCCAGCCTCATTCTGGTTCAAGGAGCCAAGTACTGCATATATCTGGCTGATAGTGATCAACTTATTTACTGGAATTACATGCATTGTTTGTAGCTTTCTGCTAGAAATCTTCTCATACGACAAGGTAATGTAAACAGTATCATTCATATGATTCTCTGTCATTTTGTTGTATATCCACAAGTAAGTAGGGGAGGTGAGTCATAGGTGTACATTTCTCTGTGTCAGCAGTTTAATAATTCCATGTAAAAAGCCAATAACATGAGAGAACAAACATGAAAACGAATAGCAAATGTCACCTTTGTTTGAATCTTAAATATTTATTAGACAATTTTTTTTGTAAGTTATATTACTCATTTTAAATCACATAAGGTTATTACAATTTTTATTCATTTTGTGAGTGTTTTCCATGATACATTTTTATTTCAGGACTTGGAAAAGGTCCATATTATACTTAAAGATGTCTTCCTGATATTTCCTAACTATTGTCTAGGACGTGGTTTAATGGATATAGCCTTTAATGAATATAAAAATGAATTCTACTTCAAAACTGGTAAATATTAATATAAAGTATATATAACTTGCTATACCTTCATCACTGGTTTAGTGAAGTTGGACTTATTTAGTGATTGTTGTGTTTGTTTATACTTACATCCATCGATCTCCACTGAGTTTTACATAATCTACAGGACCTGATTCCATGGTGCTCTTCTTTATTATTGACTGCTTGATCAAAACGATTTTGGGTTTCACATAGCAAATCATGGACTTTGCTTAATCTTTACAATTGAGGAGATATGATCAACATTGTTTAATTCATATATTTATATTCCAAGAGAGAGAGAGAGTGCAATCAAAGTTGTTGAAAGCATAAAAAAATACTTTTTCATTTTAGTAATTAACCTATTTACATAATTTTCTAATGGTACAGCCTTTTTCTCACATTCTAAAAGTGATAGTTCAGCTGTCTTTGTTGTATGGATGATTGTTGGATATGTCTCTCAGCTTTTATATGTCATTGACCTCAATTTCAAAATTTGTTAGTCTACATTAAGTTTTCTTGGTCATGCCTGTTTCTAAGATACTGCAATCAATTAGTCAAATTTTATATGTGTATATAATGATTGTAAGCTGTTATGTCTGTCTGGCAGGATTCATAATACCTAAAATTCATTTTCATGGTTCATTAGATTTTGCAAAACGTTTTTTTTCTCAGATACTATTAGCCGATCAACTATATTTGATACTTGGAATTGTATTAAGGTGTGATGTCTATCTAACCTTTACCTTCAAGACTTTCCACATATGATTCAGGCACGATCAGAAATCAAATGATACATTTCAGCATTTGTACACTTGTTTTATATTTATATTTATAATTATGTAATCGTAAAATTTTATTGTAAACAGGTCAGTATGACTTGATGAAGTCACCTTTAACCTGGGAAATCACTGGTAGAAATTTGGTAGCTATGGCAGCTGTTGGAATTTGTTTCTTTCTATTGACATTGTTGTGTGAATTCAGGTTTTTCATCAAAAGAAGGTAGGAGTTTGTTATTATTTTTATGACCACATTCCATTTCAACTTTTAAAGGCAAGATTTGTCATATTTGCACTAAATTTAGGCTTTTTTTTAGGCACTTTATAAGTTGGGTTACAATGAATTTTAGTTGCACCTGCTTTAAATCTATTCATCAGTTTTCAACACATTTTAGTGCTACTTCTACATTATTGTTTGAGCTGGAATTAAATTTTCCATAGTAGCTAAATCACAAATTTTTATAGTATATAACACATTTTCATGAACATCAGAAAATCACTATTTTGTCAAATATAGGATTTTTTTGCACAAATCTGAATGTTTTGAGATTTAGATTAAGTGTGAGGGTCTTAGTTTTTATACGACAAAAATTAAAAAAAATTTGGTCGTATATTGGTATCACGTCGTCGTCGTCATCGAAGACGGATTGTTTCCGGATAATAACTTATGAATAAGTAAGAAGAAATCATTAAAATTTTAACACAATGTTTATAACCACAAAAGGAAGCTTGGGATTGATTTTGGGGGTTATGGTCCCAAAGGTTTAGAAATTAGGTGCCCAAAGGGGCCAAAAACAGCATTTGTCTAGTTTCAGGACAAAAAGTTGTGTATTAGTATTTCAGTTGTTCTGAAATTGTACCACAATGTTTAATACCATAAGTAGAAGGTTTGGATTTATTTTAAGGGGTTATTGGGCAAATAGTCTAGGAATTAAGGGCCAAAAAGGGAACAAAAACATGCATTTTTCTAGTTTCGAGACAATAACTTTGTATGTAACTGTATGGATCCCTCTGACATTGTACCACAAGTTTCCATATAACACAGAGAAGTCTGGGATTCAGTTTGGGGTTAATTATTTTGAATATGTAGGAATAAGGGGCCAAAAAAGGGCCAAAAAGAAGCATTTTTCTAGTTTACAGATAATAACTTGTGTTTAAGTGCATGGATCTCTATAAATTTTTAAAAGAAGGTTCAATACCACTAAAGGAAGGTTGGGATTGATTTGGGGGTTATTGTACCAATAGTTTAGGAATTAGGGGCCAAAAATGGGGCCCAAAATAATCATTTTTGTAGTTTTCAAACAATAACTTATGTTTAAGTGTATGAATCTCTCTGAAATTAAACCACAAGTTTCCATACCATGAAGGGATGGTTAGTATTGACTTTAAAGGGTTATGGCTCAACATGTTTCAGAATTAGGCGCAAAAAAGGGGAAAAACTAGGTATTTCTGGTCAATGGACAATTAAGACAATTTAAAAGCAGGGTAAAGGAGGTAATTCTAAAACATTTAACATACAATGTTGGGGTATGTTCGGATTTACCTCCCTTACACTACTTGTATATTATGTATAAAGAAATGTCAGGTTTTGGACTAATTGCAAAAAAAGGGGGGGGGGGGTAGTTGTTTTCAATTTGTTTTCTTCAAAATTCTCAAATTCCAAATTTTTGAAAAGTTAAAAGAAGAAATCTTTAATTGCGCAATAGATTTGTAAGATCTTGACATTTGTTTTGTGTCAGTAACGCATATTATGTCAAAAATTTTATCGCAATCTAAATTCAGAGCTGTATCAAGCTTGAATGTTGTGTCCATACTTGCCCCAACTGTTCAGGGTTTGACTTCTGCAGTCGTATAAAGCTGTGCCCTGCAGAGCACCTGCTCTAAAAGTGAACAATAATCATTTAACATATTATAATTTGTTGTACGGTTGTATAACTGAAAAATATCTTTTCTTTTATACAGATTCCAACTTCAATTAATCATGTGAATAAAGTTGTCTGAGTGAAATTTTCTTCAGTATACTTCTTTGATATTGGAATTTAAATATTATTTGTTCTAATGTTGTTCGTTTTCACAGGAATAATTATAATATGAGGTAAAAGGTCACACATACCTTCCACAAACAACTGTAGATTGCATTTTCAGAAAATTTGATTATGTCATAGGGATTTTGTATATTTTTCTTGTAGTTATTATAAAATATCACATGCATAAAAAAGTTTCTGAAAATGCAAACATTAAGTATTCCATTTTAAATTTGATCATCAATATAATTACGCTCCACAGTGTTGATTTTAATGTAAAAAACTGACTGAAAAGTATTTGTTTTTCTTTATTTCTGTAGACAGAAAATTTAAGTCTTACATTTAGCAATTGATAAAGTCCTCTCACAATAAAGAGTTGTTTAATGCTTCATCATATAATTTATTTTTGAAAGCGATGACCAGAAGCATGGAAATTGAGTCTGAAATGATATAACAAGATTATCAGATCGTAACAAAATGAATAAATGAATGCCTCTAAAATGTTTGTAAAATGGAATGGTTAATGGTCAGTAGATAAAATCAATTTTTGTCTTTGTTTCAAGTGACAACTAAAAGTCTTAAGAATTTATGGCAAAAAGGCCAACCTGTACAGACATACATATTTTGAGTATGATTATCATTAATATTAATTGTTTATTTTTAATATTAAACATTAATTATACCCCCCCCCCCCCCCCTTTAAATTATACCCCCGCTTTAAAAAAAAAAGAGGGTTTACCGTTTTACCTCTGTCTGTCCATCAGTCTGTCTGTTCGTCCATCAGTCCGTCCGTCTGTCCATCCATCAGTCTTGTCTGTCAGTCTGTCGGTCCCATGATTATTTTTCGTCGCATTTTTCTGAGGAACTACAATGCCAGGATTTCTGAAATTTGGTTAAGTCAGCTATACCGTGTGATGGTTTTCAGATTCATCACTTGACAACTTCCTGTTTACCAAACACTTGTATCATTTTACACATGATGGCCAAGTTGAAAATTTTCATCACATTTTTCTTAAGAACTACAATGCCATGATTTCTGAAATTTGGTTTTAGGGTTTATATAAGTCAGCTATACAGTGTGATTTGTTTTCAGATTCATCACTTGGCAACTTCCTGTTTACCGAACACATATATCATTTTACACATGATAGCCAAGTAGAAACTTTTGTCACATTTTTCTCAGGAATTACAATACAAGGATTTCTAAAATTTGATTTCAGAGTTTATATATGTCAACTATACAGTGTGATGTGTTTTTAGATTCATCACTCGACAACTTCCTGTTGACTGAACACTTACATACTTTTACACTATTGTAACATTATTCACTTGCGGCGGGGGTATCATCAGTGAGCAGTAGCTCGCAGTTACACTTGTTTATTTATTGGAAGGACAATGTTTATGTTTGCGCAGCTTTTAAAATCCCACATACAGAAATGATTACTTGTCACTTGAAACAGTAACTTTAATAGACTTTTCTTATGGTCCAAGAACACAGTTATCGCCCTTTGATTTTCGTTGTCTACGAATATAGTCCCTAGTGTAAACAGTGTATAACTTACATGTTTTATTTGATACACTTTCCAAATTTATTTCTTGATATTAAATGCATGAAATATTAAGTAGGGGAATGTAATTGCATGTTAAAAAGATTTGGGTGCTGAATCTTTATGTTAAGTAGTGATTTGGTCCAGTTCAAAAAGGTCAAATTTTATCACGTCTGAAGCTGTCAAACTGAATTTTACACCCCCTTAACACAGAATTGTCAATATTTTGAGTAAGAGCTGGTAGAAGTTTCTATAATTTTGATATTATTTGTCTTGCTGGTAGTACACTACACTGTAAAAATCTTTTTGAGAAAGAGCAGGTGCGATTTTTTTAATTTGAATTTATTGTCTAAAAGTAATGCACTAAGAAATAACTGTGTTCTCGGGCCTTATGAGAGTCCCTCAATTTTTAGGATTAAGAAAGAGTGCTGTTTTATGCACAAATGTTTGTTTTTCAAAATTAGAATTTTACATTTTCTATTATTTATTTGATTCATTGTTTCTTTGAAAACTGTTGCTAGCCTTTCCTAGATTTTTATCTACCACATTTAATTTTGTCACATGTTATAGCTAATGTATGTTGTAGTTCCCATCAGGCGTCTTTAGCTTAAATTTAAAAGAAAACACTTTAATGGACTTTCAATACTTGTTTTAAGGTAGATCTCAATTTCTTCTGCATTCTTGGTTTATAAAATAACAGTAACCAATCTGTATTGATCTTTAATGTAATGGCAAATCTGAGACAGGAATGTAATTCATAAGTTATACAGAAGACTTTTTTTTTTGTTTCTAATTTTTTCAACTTTCATAAGATAAGAGGAGATAAGTCACATAACTCAATTTTGTTGATTTAATAAAGGCATGTTGTGAATTTATTTTATTTTTTTGTAGCAAGAAAAACAAATCCAATGATCCTTACCTTTCTTTTCATTTTTAAAAATTACACACACATCTCATATCTTATCTTAAAATTCTATCTATTAGTTTTCTTTCTGTCACAATAAATAAGGTTTCTCATGTATAGTGCCTACATCAAAAATCTATTATAGTCCAATCTAGAAAATGGTCACTGAATTTACTTGAATACCACAATAAACCACAATCTTTTGATTAGCCAGTCGAAGTATCTCAAAACTGGTTGAATTAGAATGGGCAGATAATTCTCACTACCTATAGAAGGTAGAAAAATTTGCTATGGCCATATTCACCAATAATTGTGATATGTTTAAATTTGGGCCCTAAAAATATTTAGACTGTAACCTCATTTTGATGCTAATGATGATTAAAAAGGCTCTTTAAAATATTACAAAATCTAATATTTTCCAGGAGTTTTTCCCCTACGTATGTGGATTTTAAAATGTTTTGAAGAGGTCTGTTCTGTATGGGAAGGTCAATACTTTTAGCTGTAGTTGTATTATATCATTAATTCAGTATAACATTGTTTTGTTTACTGTTTTTAGTCAGGTACGCCATTCCTCTGCAATGCCTTCATGTGAAGAAGACGAGGATGTTGCAACAGAAAGAAAACGTGTTATGAGAACATCAGGACGAAATGATATCTTACGTCTAGAAAATCTAACTAAGGTAATTACTTTAAAGATATTTCTAAACATATGCTCATCTTTTGAAATTACTTAATAATGCATCCGACTTAAGATAAGGGAAACAAATAAAGAATTCATACATCCTAGTTGTAACTAACATGAAAAAAGAGCTCAGAAAATGTCCATTCCAGCTAATGAATCCTGCATCTTAGGTGAGACGCACATGAAATAAGAGTAGACAAATTATGCTTTCAACAATGACTGAATTGAGAAAAAGAATATAGAAATTATGTATCTTAACAAAAGCAAAAAAGATAAAAGGATTTCAAATCATGCACTCAAGCTTAAGCTAACTTGGACAAAAGAGTAAAGGTTTCAAAAGCCATGTGATTATATAAATGTTTATTTAATGTACTTTTATCAGGTTTACAAGACAAGAAAGTTGGGACACCATTTAGCTGTTGACAGACTGTGCCTTGGGGTACCTGCAGGGGAGGTAGGAATACCCTTTTTCAAAGTAAAGAGTCTGAAAAACTAGAAATTTATTTGATATGGCCTAAAGGAAATTATTTAAAGCCCCTTTTAAAGAGAAATGTTGTTTAAATTACTGATAATGAAAACTTTTAATGATATATCTTGATGAATTCAAACCTCTTTATATCCCTTATGAAGAGTAACTATATATCTTGTATTTCCATAAGTGAAATATTTGCTAAAGTTATTATTAACTTATTTTAGTGTTTTGGTCTCCTTGGTGTAAATGGAGCTGGAAAAACAACAACCTTTAAAATGTTGACTGGAGACATAACTCCTTCAAGTGGAACTGCTTATCTTGGCAGATTCAGGTAAATTCATATGTATGGCATACAGTCAAACATGCCTTCACCATCACCTCAATTTGATTCTCAAATTCAGTCAATTAAAATAGTTTTTGGAGTTAAGTATACTCGATTTACATTTTTGTTTCAGTACATGTAATTAACATTGGAGTTCAATAATATAAATTACAAATGTTTTCCAGTACATTTAGATAACAAAGATGTTCAGTATATTTTGATAATAATGGTGTAGAGTACATTTAGACTAAAAAAAAATGTATTTAGAGCATTTGAAAAAAATTAATGTTTTATACTTTTAGTCAAGAAAAATGTTCTATACATTTAGATTATAAAAGTATATGGTACATTTAAAAAACAAAGTTGTTTATTACTATAAAATAACATTTAATGCTGATAGTTATCTCTGCTTTTTAGAAATACGATTTTGGCCTCATTTGCATGGGTGATTGGTCAATGTTGAATTCTCAAGGTTTGATCTGTACCTTGGATACTACATTTTGTATAACCAATTTGTCAACTATATTTGATGTATTGGATGCTTATAAGATTTTCATATCTGTCTGGCAGGGTTTCTTTGGCCTTTGAACTCACTGTTCATTCATAATGTTTATTTATATTTATAAGTTTATGTAATACTTGTAGTAAAACCTTCACCCAAAAGACTTTTAAATGACATTTCAGTGTGTGCACTCCAATGAATGTATTATAATGATATTGATCTTATAAATTTCTCGATCTAGTATTTTAAGAGAATTACTGCAAGTACAGCAGAGCATTGGTTATTGTCCCCAGTTTGATGCACTGTTTGATGAATTAACAGGAAGAGAACATCTACGATTGTATGCCAGACTTAGGGGTATTCCTCCAACTGAGGAAAACAAGGTATGATTAAGGAAGAACACATCTTCGATTGTATGCCAGACTTAGGGGTATTCCTCCAACTGAGGAGAACAAGGTATGATTAAGGAAGAACACATCTTCGATTGTATGCCAGACTTAGGGGTATTCCTCCAACTGAGGAGAACAAGGTATGATTAAGGAAGAACACATCTTCGATTGTATGCCAGACTTAGGGGTATTCCTCTGACTGAGGAAAACAAGGTAAGATTAAGGAAGAACACATCTTCGATTGTATGCCAGACTTGGGGGTATTCCCCCAACTGAGGAAAACAAGGAAAGATTAAGGAAGAACACATCTTCGATTGTATGCCAGACTTGGGGGTATTCCTCCAACTGAGGAAAACAAGATAAGATTAAGGAAGAACACATCTTCGATTGTATGCCAGACTTGGGGGTATTCCCCCAACTGAGGAAAACAAGGAAAGATTAAGGAAGAGCACATCTTCGATTGTATGCCAGACTTAGGGGTATTCCCCCAACTGAGGAAAACAAGGTAAGATTAAGGAAGAACACATCTACGATTGTATGCCAGACTTGGGGGTATTCCTCCGACTGAGGAAAACAAGGTAAGATTAAGGAAGAGAACATCTACGATTGTATGTCAGACTTGGGGGTATTCCTCGGACTGAGGAGAACAAGGTAAGGTTAAGTAAGAGAACATCTACGATTTTATGCCAGACTTAGGGGTATTCCTCCGACTGAGGAAAACAAGGTAAGATTAAGGAAGAGAACATCTACGATTGTATGTCAGACTTGGGGGTATTCCTCCGACTGAGGAGAACAAGGTAAGGTTAAGTAAGAGAACATCTACGATTTTATGCCAGACTTAGGGGTATTCCTCCGACTGAGGAAAACAAGGTAAGATTAAGGAAGAGAACATCTATGATTGTATGTCAGACTTAGGGGTATTCCTCTGACTGAGGAAAACAAGGTAAGATTAAGGAAGAGAACATCTACGATTTTATGCCAGACTTAGGGGTATTCCTCCGACTGAGGAAAACAAGGTAAGATTAAGGAAGAGAACATCTATGATTGTATGTCAGACTTGGGGGTATTCCTCTGACTGAGGAAAACAAGGTAAGATTAAGGAAAAGAACATCTATGATTGTATGCCAGACTTGGGGGTATTCCTCCAATGGAGGAAAACAAGGTAAAATTAAGAAGTAGTAATTTGTGTTATATTTACATATTACATCAAACAAGACAGTTGGGGAAGGTACACTGTTAAACTTTTATGACATGTTTATGTTGATTGGAATGATAAGTTTGAGGAATTTTACAATTAATTCATTGTCCCCTGCTTCATCTGAAAAGATTGATATTGTAAAAATAGATGCATGTCTCTTTGTTTGCTTCCATTGTAATTGCTAGACCTGGGTGGTTTTTCCTGTGTTTTTATTTTTGGAGTGGGTTGTTTTATTGTGATGCCTCTTCTATGTGTTAGAATATAAGTTGATGTTTTTCAACCATTTGACAGTCAAGAATTTTGGAGTTGATTGAACTTTAACTCTTTAGGTTAATGTTGGGAAGAGACGTATGAATTGTCATTAAAAATCCTTTTTAATGTAGTATGTGTACCTGGTTATTTTTTATGCCACTTGATACTAAGAAAATAACTGTTCATCTTTTTATGGCAGGTTGTAGAATGGGCAGTAAGGAAACTATGTTTGACAAAAGATGCAGATAAGCCTTCTGGTACATACAGTGGTGGAAATAAACGTAAATTATCCACAGCAATAGCCCTGATTGGTCATCCACCAGTTATATTTATGGTTAGTTAATAAATTGTATGAAATGATAGTTTGTGTTCAGTTTGAAATGAAGGAACACACATGTTGGGGATAATGGTATAACATGAACATGGCCATTTAAAATAATCTTAAGGTTATGTAATGGTGACATCTTATACAACAGTTTCATCATACTTTACATTATTTAAAACTTTAATTAAACTTCTGATAAATAGCATTTAATTTTGAAGTCTTTAAGTTTACCTTTCAATATGTTACAGAATAAATTTTGAAGTTTAAATGATACGCACCCCTTAAGATACACACTTAGTTATCCAGACATTAATAGTTGCTATGATAATTACAGGATGAACCAACCACAGGAATGGATCCATACTCCAGAAGATTTTTGTGGGATTTGATATTAAGTCTGGTAAAAGATGGTAGATCAGTTGTGCTTACTTCTCACAGGCAAGTATAATACTAAAGTGTTTATGTAAATGGTGTTATCTTATTGCAACTAAAGTAGATGATGGAAGACACATGTATGATTAGTAAGCAGTGATGAAAATGCTCAGGGTGCTTCTTCAATACTTAATTGATGGGGGGGTGCCTCTATGGTTCTTTCATTCCACCCTTTTCATATGATTTAGATTTTAAAAAGGTATAATTTTTCATATATTGCGTACTAGGTAAAAATGTACCCTTTTCTATATCAAGTTGTTTGGGTTTCACATGGTACTTAATGGTCTGTAATGTAAAATTGGAATACCAAAGTGCTAAAAGAGAAAAATTGGTTGATAAATTTAGGTGGGAACACCAAGAAAGATGACTGACGAAGAAGTTATGAGAAATTTATTGACCTAGTCATATATTTCTGATAGTTTTCCCGACCTATTCACATATTTTCAAGCTTGAAAAGGTGACCTTTTCAACCGGCAAGTCCTACCACCTGTATATAGGAAGTGTGGGAAGTGCCAGTGACTGATATTTGATGTAATTATAATATTAATCAATTGTTATAAGTTTCGTCCTATTGTATTATAGTATGGAGGAGTGTGAAGCTCTTTGTTCACGTCTTGCCATAATGGTGAATGGGAACTTCCGATGTCTGGGTAGTATACAACATTTAAAGAACAGATTTGGTGATGGATATACATTCTCTATTCGTCTAAAGGGACCAAATTATGAAAGATCAAAACAGATGGTGGAAAATTATATTCGGAGAAATCTTGCTGAAGCTGTTCTTAAGGTATGTGTTTCAACATATACATTTTTCAAGGAAAAATTCATAAATAGTAAATTTCCCTGACGTTTTTCCTGCTAACTGCTGTAATATGTTATTTTAACATCAGCGTTGATAGTACCTGTAACCGCAAAATAGACAAATTTCAGTATTTGTCATTTGAACTGTTAAACAAAGTAAAAAAAAGGGGTCAAAATAGAAAAAGGAGAATAACAACTGAAAGTTCAGTGTCAGATCTCAAATTGTTGGAGGTAAATAAAAAGAATCTCCAAATGTATTCTCAAAATTGCAGTTATTGAAACGTCAAATGAAGAGGCAAATTCATATTTTTCATGAGAAAGGAGATTATCTATAATTGACTATAAAAACAGACTTAGTTATGAATAAAAAGTGATTTGAGATATGCATCAGTAAAACAGCAACCCTTCAAACAGTAAAACAAAAGGCAAGTACAGTTTTCAACAATAAAATATTGTCAAAAGGACTCAGAACCCTTATGTTAGCTGTCAATTTTTAGCTAACCTGGCACAAATGGCAATTTGAGTTATTAGGGTCACATGCTCCATGGTGTCATAAGTTAGGTTGTTCTTTGTCTATATAACATCAATCACTGTATTTGGTGAATGTATGGATTGTTACTTTTACATAATTATTTGACTTTGATTATAGGAGCACCACTTTAACATGTTACAATATGGTATTGGGATAGATCAAGTGACTGTGGGAGATATCTTTAGAAAGATGGAGGAAATAGAGAAAGACCTGGATATAGAAGATTATTCCGTTAGCCAGAATACGCTAGATAATGTAAGATTTTGCCTTCATTATTTACTCCATAATTGTTTTATGAGGAAATGTTTCTCTTGAAAGTAAAGATTAACAATCTGTAATAGTTTTGATTTTTTTTACTACAAGAAGAGTGTCATCAATTACTTGCAAATATCTTGTTCAGTTTATAATTTACATTTATTTTGTGCTCTAATCTGCAATAACAGGGAAAAGTATAGTTCTAATTATTTAAGTAGGTAAAGAACATTTTATGTATAATTCCATCTTAAACTGAGTGTTAAGTTACCTTTGTTGACATATGTTCTTTAATCTATGTGTTTTGCGTAGTTATACATGTTAATATGTGAATTGATACTATGACACTGCATTCTCTAAGACTCTTGTTGACTCAAGATACGCCTAATAAATTTCATCTTATCATTATGATCTGATGTTTCAGGTATTTATAAATTTTGTAAAACAACAAGTGGAACTTGTTGAGCAAAATGATTCTGTAAAGAAGATAAGAGGTCATAGATCAACTGGTAGAACTACCATAGAGGAGGAAGAGGAGGAGGATGACCCATTATTGGACATTGGCTCAAGTGAGGACGGATTAGGCAATGATGATGATGCTTGTTTTGTTTTTACTGAAACAGGGGTAAGTGTACTCTAATAAGGACCTCATTCGCTCAATTTATATCTTTCCTGAAACTTTCTTTTGGAAAATAGTATGTGAGCATATGGTATGTACAGTCACACAGTATTGAACTATGAACCATCAGTGTCCTATAGTTGCTTCCATTCACAAGCTTTGATCTTTCACATTTCTAATCACATCACTTGGTTAACTTTCATTTTATGTATAAGTTAACTGGTTAAAGAAGAATATATTATATATCTAGCTTATTTTGCAAACAAAATCAGGAATAAAATATTGTATGATACCATTTTCATCTCTTAATTCCAACTTTAGAATAAGCACAGACATACTGTTTTAAACAAAGGGTTGAACCTATAATGAATATTATGCTTTAAAAACCCAGAGGGTGACAACATGAAACAACTCCAAAAAAAGAAACCAAATAGCCTGATTGTCTTGTTAATGCTTTTTAATAACCCTTTCCTCCATAATTACACCTTTTGAGGCCACCCCCTTAACTCCATAATGACGCCTTTCGACGCCTGTGTAGTGCCTCAGTTGAAAGGTATTGCCTATGAAAAAACTTTATCAGACTTTAAAAAAATTGTATCTAATATAAAAAGGATATTCATGAGAATATCTGACTGGAATTTCATTGATGAAATATTTGTTTTAGCAATGCATTAATACTTTAGACCTGATGATTTTTTTTATTGAAAAAATCCTATGCAAATCAAGTATGTAAAAAAAATATTTCCTTGGAGGAAAGGGATAAAGGAAGACTATAATCACGCACAGACATTCACAAAATGTTTAATTTCCTTGCTATCTTCTTACTTTGCAGACAAGGTTAACTTTGATGGACATTGATTGAGGAGGAATCAGATCCTATCTCTTAGTTAACATGACATAGTTTGATACAGACACTATGGATTAATGAAATTTGATGGATTATAGGCATTTTTAGACATATATTGTAAAACATGAATTTAAATCAATTTGTCTGTTAACATTTTCATTCAATATACTATTTTCATGTTGTGTGTACCAACAATTAACATGTGGTGAAAGTGAAAATTTTAGTTTATATTATTAAAAATAGTGGAACATCTCATTAATTGAATATGTCTAATTAATTTTACATGAGTTTTCACAAATATCCTTTTTAAAAACTGGATAGTTTTAATTAAAACAATGAAAATTTCACAGAAAATAACTACAGGTATAATACCATGAATGTCATTCTTTTGAGCCATAAACATGATAATTATTCACCTAACTGTTTTCTATGCCATATCATTCATTTTTGTATTGTGTTTTACAAAATCATTGAATTTACATATTTTTTTTTATCTAGATAGTGTAATTTTTTCATTATAATCTAGAGATAGAACATGGCATATTATTTATTGCACAACAACATGACAAATCAATTTATATTATGTGGAGGTTCATACACACTTTTAGTCTCTCTGGAGTCAATCACATAGAGCAATTCATGTCGGGCATTAATAGTGATTTATCCTAGCAATATATATATGTATGTAAATGCTTTATACCAATATGGCACCGTCACAAGGTATCTCTTGCCAAACATGACGTGTTAGAACTTGTCTGTAATATTTCTTGAAGCATTTTTTTCATATAATTATATATTTTTTGTTATATTCAATGCTTCTGTTTAACTGATTTTTTTTAAATGATCTTAGTGAAAAATGTAGCCATTAAGAAGGGAAAAAAATGAAAGAAGAAACTGAATCATTTATCTGTTGTAATGTTATATTTGATGTTTGTCTGTGATATCTTATTTTTTTATGTATTCTGTGATTTTCTTTCTTTCTTCTTATACTGATCTCATATTATTATATATTAAGGACATTTTAAATGTATTTTTAAGCAATTTCTAGAATAGTTGAAATATTATTTTAAAAAAGCACCCAATGAAACCTGTTGCTATAACATTATAACCAGTATATTACTCAGACATTCCCTCAGGGATTGCATCCTTAAAAGTTAGAAAAAGGATTTACAAATATTTAGTTAAGTCAGGTACATGTATCTATATTAGAACAGAAAAAGAGATGTAATTTAGTCTGAAACAGTTTCTTTGGGGTTTTTCAAAAAAAAAACTTCCTTAAAGAAATTGCAATCTTACACATTAAAAGTTTCAACTCACTTTACTACCAAAGAGGGTCTTGTTGGATTTATAACACCTAGTATTTGATCATTGTTTATTTATTTGATGGTGAAGTGTAAAACATTCTATTTGTTACGTTATTGTTAACATTCTGTCTCAATTTATTTATGGTTGATTTGTTAATTATTATACTTTATACTGCTGTGCTATTTTGGGCAGTTAAAATGTCTGGAACATATAAACATAAGTTTTCTCTGTGAAGATAACTTTAAAATTCATTCAAAATGCTTTAACAAAGGTGAACTGTACTTTCCATAATGACTATTTCTTAAAAAAAAAACATTTTTGAAATATCTATCAAACCTTACAGCTGACTTTACATTTCAAATTATTGACAGTCACATTCTGTAGGTTAACTTAAAGCAACACAGATTCACTTTCATTTTGCTCATTGAAGTTAACATTAGAATTTGAAACCTATTTATAGAGTGAAGTTATATATACTACATTATATGATATGATAATGTTTTTTGTAATTTGAAATAAACTTATAAGATAAATAAAGGTCAAAATTTTTGTATTGTTTGCATTGTGAAATGTTACTCAGTATTATTTTAAGAGGTTGTAATTTGTGTTGTTAGTTTAGTGGGTTTTTTTTATCATTCCACCACTGTGATGGAATAAATCATGAACATTTTGTCACTTAACATTGTAAATCATTTTAATGTTTCAAAAATTGAGTGCTTTTGAGTCATATAAATCAGTATAAATTAGAAAATTAATGCACTTTCATTTAGTGATTTGCTTATGGTTCATACCTGCTTGAAATATTATGTACTTTCTTCAAAGTCTAAAAGAATGGGACACAAAATAGCTATTAATGTCACTTTCGATAAATACTTATGTTTTGTTAAATAATAGAATAATACGTGGAATAACATAGCTGTTTAAGCCATGCCTAATCAGTCAAAATGTATAGCATTAATATATTGTTTTTGTCGTACATTACAGTTTTGTTGATAAATCTGTCTTTCAATTGAAATATTTTTACATTATACTTTTATTGATAGATGTGTGCTATGTGGTATATATATATTTCTAATAAATATACCTAATGAAGTAATGCTCTGTGTTAAGTACTTTATGTTACCATGCCAACCAAGCACTCATAGCATATCTTCTTATATCTATATCCTACATTTTAACATTTCTATCAATATTTTATCCACTGCTATCTCTTGGTGCTCCACCCCTATTTGAAATACAGAAGCTTGCCGAAATGAATGTCAATTTGCACAAAACTTTGAATTTTTCGAAAAACTAAGGATTTTCTTATCCCAGACATAGATTACCTTAGCTGTATTTGGCACAACTTTTTGGATTGTATCCTCAATGCTCTTCAACTTTGTACTAGTTTGACTTTATAAATATTTTGATATGAGCATCACTGATGAGTCTTGTGTAGACGAAACTCGCGTCTGGCGTACTAAATTATAATCCTGGTACCTTTGATAACTATTGCACAAGTTTAATGTATTTGTCTGATGCAATGTTTGATATACATGTGAATAGATTTGTTAAGTCCACAGTTGTCACATTGCAGACTTTTCTTCAATTAGATAAAAAAAAACATAATTGTTAAGTCTGCAGTTATCAAAATGTACACTCATCCAGGATAAGGTGACAAGTAATATAATAGCTATTTGGGAGAGATAATCTGTCTTGCATTATACGTAAGTCTACGGGACCTGGAGAGACTGAGTTGCTATGTGTAAGTCTACAGGTACTCAAGAGACTGAGTTGCTATATGTATGTCTACAGGTACTCAAGAGACTGAGTGGCTATACGTAAGTCTACGGGTACTCATGAGACTGAGTTGCTATACGTCAGTCTACGGGTACTCAAGAGACTGAGTTGCTATACGTCAGTCTACGGGTACTCAAGAGACTGAGTTGCTATACGTAAGTCTACGGGTACTTAAGAGACTTGAGTTGCTATACGTAAGTCTACGGGTACTCAAGAGACTGAGTTGCTATACGTAAGTCTACGGGTACTCAAGAGACTGAGTTGCTATACGTAAGTCTACGGGTACTCAAGAGACTGAGTGGCTGAGTTGCTATACGTAAGTCTACGGGTACTCAAAAGACTGAGTTGCTATACGTAAGTCTATAGGTACTCAAGAGACTGAGTGGCTGAGTTGCTATACGTAAGTCTATGGGTACTCAAGAGACTGAGTTGCTATACGTAAGTCTAGGGGTACTCAAGAGACTGTGTTGCTATACGTAAGTCTACGGGTACTCAAGAGACTGAGTTGCTATACGTAAGTCTACGGGTACTCAAGAGACT